>NC_091472.1:213173346-213506188 GCF_036971445.1 Narcine bancroftii
TCTTTTCTTTCTCCTGGGTCTGTTGCCTTAGAAGATGGAACATTACAGCACAGTACAGGCCCTTTGGTTCTTGATGTTGTGCAGACCTATATATTCCTACCTCATAACCTTCTATTTTTCTTCCATCCGTGTCCCTGTCCAAGAATCTCTCACATGACCCTAATGTTTCAGTCTCCATCACCACCCCCTGGCAGTGCATTCCAGGTACTCACAACTTTCTGAGATATCCTTTGAGTTTGCTCTTCCTGCCTTGGAAAAAAAAAGGCAGCGTTTATCCATTTTATTTACGCTTATCAGAATCTTGTAGGCTTCCAGTAAGTCATCTCTCACCCTTCTCTGCAAAGAGTTCCTTCTGCTAACCTTGCTCCTCAGACTTGTTGTCCAATCCTGGTAGATCTCCTCTGCACCCTCTCCATACCTTCCTATAATGAGGTAACCAGAACTGATCACAGTACTTACTCTAAGTGTGGTCTCACCAAAGATTTGTAGAATTGCAATAGGACCTCTCGACTCCTGAACTTAATCCCCTGACTAATGAAGCCCAATCTCCCATAGGCCTTAACTATCCAATCGACTTGTTTGTGACGACCTTGAAGGATGTATGGATTTGAACACCAAGGTCCCTCTGTTCATCCACATTCTTGAGTAACCGACCATTAACTCTGTTCTCAACATTCAGGTTTGATTTTCCAAAATGTATCTCCTCACACATCTGGATTTTGGTCCATCTGTCACTTTTCTGCCCAATCTGAATCCTGCCGATATTTTTTTGTAATCATCGACAGCCTTCAGCACCAACCACAATTCTCTTCCCTTTTCCCTCTATCTGCTTCCAGAGAGCCAGTCATTTCTCATCTTTCCTCTGATCATATCCAATTTATACTTTTTGTTGGTCTGTAATTCTTCCCCTCTCAATCTTCAATGTTTATTTTGATGCCATCCTGTTCTTTGCTTATACCCTGAAGAAGGGCTCAGGCCTGAAATATCAGTAATATATCAATATATCCTATGGACGGTGCGAGTCCGGCTGAGTTCCTCCAGCATTTCTGTGTGTTTTTATTTGAAATCATCCTACAATGGTTGTGTCATCTGCAAATTGATATATGGAGTTGGAACTGTATTGGGCCACACAGTCATGAGTACACGAGGGAGTACAGAAGTGGACAGAGTACGCAGGCTGATGGGGGTACAGTGTTAAGATTATCGTCAAAGTAGTGCTTTCACTATTCCTCACTATTGTTGTCTGCAGGACTGGAAGTTGAGGATCCAACTGCAGAGGGGATAGTGAGGCCTTGCTCCACAAATTTGGTGATGTATTTGGAACTATGGAGCTAAGGCAGAGCTGTAGTCAATAAACTGAAGTCGAAGATAGGCTTCTTTATAATCCATCCCTCCCTGACAAGTCTGTTTTCAACAGAAGGTCAGTGAGCTGTTGCTATCTGCCACTTGCACATCTGTACCATTGTGAACAGTGAACCACAGAAAGCGACTAGACCAGGTGCAGTTCTTCACCACATCCTGAGAACCCTCACAGACCAGCCTGTATTTACGGATAGATTCAATCTTGCCTCACTACCTGCTTGAAGACCACCATCATTCCAGTGCCACAGGGACAAAAAGACCATATGCCTTTAATGAATGCCACCCAGGGGCACTGATATCCATCATCGTGAAGTGCTTCCAGAGGCAGGTCATGGCCCATATCAAATCCAGCTTCTTGATCCACAACAATTCACCATGACAACACTACCACTCTCTCCCTGGCACTACATTAGGTAACCATCTAGACAAACCCCATTTTTCAGTGCTTGATTTATAGCCTCCCCTTTTCTGTCAACTCAAGTGTTCATCCAGATACTTGTTAAATGCACGAGTACCACTCATTCAGGAATATCGTTTGGGGGGGAAAAAAAGCATCAGGTATTATTTTGTTTGGTCTGAAGATGTTAACTTCACAGCAAATAACCATAATGTCAACCTTCTATTGGAGCTCCACAAGAGCATCCTGGCCGGCTGCATCATGGTGTGGTATGGTTGCTAGAGAAATGGATCAGAGGTCAATCTACAGGACCATAAGAGAGGCAAAGAGGATCCCTGGCATCTCCCTCCCCATCAATGACATGATCTCCCAGGATCGTTGTCTGAAGAGTGCACGCAAAATCATTGAGGACCTCTTCCACCCTGCACGCAGCATCTTTCAGCAGCTCCTATCAGGAAAGATATACAGGAGTATCAGACCAGCACCACCAAGCTGAGGAACAGCTTCTTCCCTCGGCCATTGAGAGTGCTGAACGACCAAAACAACTACTCACACCAACCATCCAAGTCCCTCATATTCATGAAAAAAATATTTATTTATATACATGAATGTTTGTCCAGCATACCATATGCATTGCTGTGTATTATGCTGTTTGTATGTTTTGCATGAAGGACTGAAGGGTGCTGTTGAGATCTGTGGCAAACATTATAGATGGCTGTGATGCTTCATTACCCAATGAGCTGAAGAGCTTCTTTGTCCGCTTTTAGAAGAAGAGCCAAACAGTGCTGACTAGAATCCTTGCAAAGGCTGAGGACCCTGTGATATTTGTCTCGGAGGGTGATGTCAGAACATCATTCAAGAGGGTGCACCCTCGCAAGGCATCTCGTCCTGACGGTGTACCCAGTAGGGTACTGAAAATCTGCGCCAACCAACTAGCCAGAGTGTTCACGGAGATTTCCAACCACTCATTGCTGCAGTCAGAGAGTCCCTCCTGCTTCAAACGAGCATCAATCATCCTGATGCCCAAGAAGGGCATTGTGAGCTGCCTTCTACTATGATGAAATGCTTTAAGAGACTGGTCATGGCCAGGATTAACACGTACCTAAGCAAAGGTCTGGACCCACTGCAATTTTCCTATTGTCACAATTGCTCCAAAACAAACGCAATATCGCTGGCTCTCCACTCAGCTCTGGATCACCTTGAAAGCAGCAACTCATACAAATGGATGCTCTTCATTGACCACAGCCTAACCTTCAACTCAGTGCTGGTCCAGAAGCTACAAACTTTGGTCCTCTGCAACTGACTTTCTCATCAGAAGACCACAGTTAGTACAAATTGGAAACAACAACATCTCCTCACTGATCATCAACACAGGTGCACCTCAAGGATGCATGCTTAGCCCACTGCTCTACTCACTCTACACCCATGACTGTGTGGCCAGGAACAATTCCAATTCTATTTAAAAATTTGCCACTGACATCACTGTTGTCAACAGAATCACAAATGGCAATGAAAGCATACAGGAGGGAGATAGATCAGCTCGTTGAGTAGTGTCAAGCAAACAATCTTACATTCAATGTTACCAAAACCAAAGAAATGATTGTGGATTTCAGGAGGAAGTCAAGGGAACACAATCCAGTCCTCATCCAGGGCTCAGTAGTGGAGAGGGTCAAGAACTTAATATTCCTAGGCGACAACATCTCCGAGGACCTGACTTGGAGCCTCCATGTTGATGCAATCACAAAGAGGGGGCTATACTTTGTGAGGTGTCTGAGGAGATTCGATGTGTTACTGAAGACTCTTGTAAACTTCTACAGGTGTACTGAAAAGAGTATTCTGGCTGGTATGGAGTCATCAACTTTCAGGATAAGAATAAACTCCAGAAGATTGTTAACTCGGCCTGAGACATCACAGGCACCAGACTTCACCCCATCGAATACATCTACATAACGTGGTGTCTTAAAAATCAGCTTAAAGGCCCCCACCACCCAGGCCAGGCCCTCTTCACTCTGCTATCATTGGGGAAAAGGTACAAGAGCCTAAAGACGAGGACTCAGCGGCACAAGGACAGCTTCTTCCCTGCTACCATCTGATTCCTGAATAATCAATGAACCAAAGACACTGCCTTACTTTTCGTGCACAATTAAAAAAAAGTTTTGTAAGGTGGTTTATATGAATGTTTACATTATGACGCTGCTGCAATACCCCGAATTTTGTGACTTGTTCATGACAATAAATTCTGATTCACTGAGTTGCACTAGTGCAATCAGATGACAATAAACTTGACTTGAAACCTTCTGATCTGGTCAATAGTGTAATCTTGTGATGAAGCTGAAATTGCTGTCCAGAAACAGTGCTCTTGAGATGAAAAAATTGAGATTTGCAGGAAACTGTCAGCTAGTTAAGCTGATCTGTTGAGTGCAACATTAAATTTAAAATCCAAAGCCTTAAGAAATTCATTATTATGACAGCCATGCTAGGACTACATTAAGGCACTAAACCGACCCCTGTACAGAAAGCTGGTGTCTGTTCCATAACCAAAAGAAAGGAAGTAGCTCATTGGATTGATACACTATATGGCTTGTAATTGGGGAAAAATGGAGACTTCAATTGTAAGCAGGATTTTGGAATTCCCAAATGAGTTTTTATTGTCAATGAAGTGTGTTCTTTGGGCACTACCGATGGAACAAGGGAAAATGGCAATCCATGTGTGCATTAAGGTCCTACAAATTAGAAAGCAGTTCCAGATTTTGCTTAAAGTTTGTTGTCCTGAACAAATTCAAGGGATCCTTTTCCTCATGTAAGCCCTCGTGAGGGTGCAGCAATTGCACTGCACTTGATAGCACTCGCCAGTTTCCACTTCCTGATGATTTACTCTGAGATGCTGGCATAATATACCATCAGATGAACCTTGCCTGGACTGCTGTTATACTGCTGCCAAACTAGTGGACATGGTTAAAGATGAAAAGTGAAACATTTAAAGGGAAAATTAGGGGGAACTTCATGCAGAGGGGTGGTGAGAGTGTGAAACGAGCTGCCAGTTGAAGTGATGAATGTGGGCTTGACTTTGAAATTTATGAAAAATTTGGATAAAATATCATGGATGGAAGGGCATTGGAATGAGACAGAATTATAGCTCAGCACAGGTTAGATGGGCTGAAGGGCTTGTTTCTGAACTGTAGCGCACTCTGGAACCAAACTTTTTGACTGCTGTTGAAAAGCTTATACTTAGGGCATTGTGGCAAGCATTTTAAAAACTGATGGTGCTAAAGTAGTAGAGGAGTCTTCAAAAATCATTGGTGTGCCTGCAGCACAAAAGAAAGTTTTGTTATAATTTATAATCTACTGCATTTTAAATGTGAAGATGAGTGGTTATTGGAGTTATTAACCTGAAGGGACTATCCACTCCACTGCTCTTTCCACTCAGCCTTGCATTTGTGTGCCCATCCCCTCCTCCCTTTGGGATTTTACTTTTTAACAGCCCATCACAAATAAAACCAAATTCACAAAAATCCCCTGAAAAACAAATCTCATCTCTCCTTTGATATTCTCCTTCATCAATCTCACAGCCTGCAGGAAGAAACTATTTCCCAATCTGACCGCCCTCATTTTTATTCTCCTGTATCTCCTTCGTGATGGTCGTGCGTGCAGTTTGGAAAGGGTTTTCTATAATTTAAGGCCTAATTAAGCAATGCTCCTATTTAATATTGTCAATTCAGGAACGGGGAACCCCAGTAATCTTTTTGGGCTTTTTGATGTATTAAATTTTAAATGGAGAAATACAGCACCATAACAGGTATTACCGGCCCACAAGCCTGTACATACACCTTCCAGACAGCGCCAGATTTGAACTCGGGTCGCTGGCATTGATTGTGTTGCGCTAACTGTGCCGCCCTGATCTGATGTTTTGCAGCTACCAGATCACACAATGATGTAGCCAGACAGGCCCCACTCAATTGTGCTCCTGCGACCAAGTGGACTGGTAGCCTTGCCCTCCTCAATCTCCTGAGAAGTTGTTATTAACCTGAAGGGACCAGACTGATGAGGACCAGAATAGGTTGCATGCCCACCAAAAGACTTTGTGGCCTCCAATGACAGAACCATTGATGTGCAATGGAGCAAATACGCACAACTGAGCATCCGGAGAAGACAGTTATCTCACCAACGTTTCGGGCCTGAGCCCTTCGTCAAGGTAATGGAGAGTGACTTTTTGGGGGAGTAAAAAAAAATGCAACTTTGAACAGAAACTCCGCATTTTCCACTCCTCTGGTGACACTCAGGGTCATTGCTTCCAGAAATGGGCCAAGGAAAGGTTAGCTCGCCGAACTGCAGGCTCAGAGAGCTCTGGTGAGTGGAGGGTTAACCTCTGACTGATCGCAGGGAGGGAGAGCCAGAGAGTCCGAGGCCTGGTGCGTCTGCGGCCGTTGCGGTCACGGGAAGGAAAAGTTTGGTGGAAAGTATTTTATTGAAAGGAGAGGGAAGATTTAAAAAAATCAGCAGCCGAGCTAACCGAAGATCCGGGTGCAACCGGTCTCTTAAAGGGGCCCAGAAACTTGTGGAAGTGGTTTGGAACAAGCAGGAACTGGGAGCTCCGGGAAGGAGCAAGGCAAGAAGACCCCCCTCCCCCTGCCCCCCAGGGGGGTGAGAAAGGAGCGGGCAGCCCTCGTTACCTGACCCTGTGCAGGGGGTGGCGACGTCGATTCGCCTCGGACCCCGCAAGAAAAGTTTCCTCGTCGCCGCCGGCCATCCCGCCTCGCTTCACCTGGACCGGGGGGGGGGGGGCAGCCAGTTGCTTCCGGGCCCCCAGGGTGAAAGCACCTGCACGCCTTGCCCCGGCGCAACCGACTCCCAGGAAGTTTCGCGTCCACTGGAATATCGTGACTCTCCTTTTGGGGGGAGAGGGGAATTATTTTCGGAATAATTTGCGGGCACAAATCCCCCCCCACTCCTCATTTCACCTGAGCTGCTTCCTACCTGCCGGTGGCGCGGACCACCTCGCGCGCGCGGGAGAGTGAGGGTCATCCGGCCCCTCCGCGCGCAGGTGCGTGGCAACCGGCCGCTCACCTGGTTGGCCCGCGGAGCCGTCCAGGCATGAAGGTGACCGTGCAGTTCGGCCGCGCTGCGATTGTCGTCCCTTGCGGCGACGGCTCCCTCAGCGTTCAGCGGCTGGTTGACCTCGCCGCCCTGAGGTACTGCAAGAACGCCGCCAAGGTAAGGAAACTGGCCCGGCACACGCCACTTCAACACCCCCCCCCCCCCCATTAAAAAAAATCCCGTTGCACAGGGTTCATCATCGTGAAAAGAGTCAGAATCAGCACGACCTCACGCCACTCGGCCCATTTCTATGATGCTGACATGTCCCAGCAAAGTTCAAATTTAAATCAAAGTTCAAATTGATTGTCTAAGTGCAATCCCTTAGATTCTTTTTCCAATTATACCATTTCTGACTTTCAGTGAAGTTTTGACCTAACTTCACAATTTTTTTTTGCTTACCTTTTTGGTTAATAAAAAGCCTTTTTCTGAGTTTTTTTTAAAAAAAAGTCTCAATTGCTGTTTCAGGATGGGAGCTTCAGGCTTCAATCATCCTTTATGACTTCTTCATGATCTTCATCATTTAAACCAGTGGTTATCAACCTTTTTCTTCCCACTTACATACCATCTTAAGCAATCCCTTGGTGTAGGATGTGAGTGGGAAGAAAAAGGTTGAAAACCACTGATTTAATCCATCACTTTTATTCCAATTTCTTTATTTGTGCTGACTCCCCTCCCCCCCCCATTCATTTGTGGTATTGCATAACTTCATTAAGAGACAGTAAATCCTTGTATTTTATTTTTAAGCCCTATGTCTAGGTTGTCCTAAAATCTGCTCATTTCTTTGTAACATTGCACATCTGTTTCTTGGCATTTATCTTAAAATGACATTTGAAAAAATTTGATTTAAATATTTATATATTTGAACTTTATAAAAAAAAATTAACCTCTACTCTCAGAATTAACTTCAAATTTTTGATTTGCTCAGACCAAAGACTAACTGTTAACAGGGGACATGACAGCTTTTGTTTTAAAATAGATTTGATTCTACTTTTGCGTTATGTGAGGATTAAAAATGAATTTCATCAGTAAAAATGTAATCCCATTTTATTCAGTGATTGCTGTTGTAACTTGGCTTGAAACAGGCTATCTTGGGGTCTTGTGCAGAGAAAATGCTAGACTGTTATCTTTTGGATGAGGTGTTAAATCTTGTTCTTAAAGGGACACAAAAGTTAGCCCATGGTCTTATTTTGAAAGAGAGCGAGGAAGTTTGTCCTGCTGTTTGGGCCAATATTTGGCCTTGAGTAAATCCTGAAACCGGTTACCTGGTCAATATTCTCATGGTTATTTGTGGGACTTTACTGTATACAGATCAAGTAGTACATTTCTTTACAAGTAAAACACGAAAGTCTGCAGACGCCGTGGTTGAAGTAAAAACACAATGCTGCTGAAACTCAGCTGGTTAAACAGCATCCTTTATATAGCAAAGGTAAAAATACATTTCAGGCTTGAGCCCTTCATCAAGGTATGGAAAAATGTTTCAGGTTTTCGAATAAAAAGATGACAGGGAAGGCGTGGGGGAGGAGCATGGTAGCAAAGGCAGGAGGAATAGGTGGAGAAGGGAGGGAGAGCACATCGATAAGTAAGGGGAGGTCGGATTGCCTTTCATAATCCTGATGAATTTGGGTGAGGGAAGGGGTGAAGAGTTGAGTGAAAGAAGATGGAGGAAGGGAATGGGAGGGGAAGGAGAGCAAGTTAGCAGAAACTGGAATAGTCGATGTTAATGCCATCTGGGTAGAGAGTCCACAAATGGAAAATCATGTGTTCTAATTTACGGTGCTCTTGGTGGCAAGAATGACTACAGTTTGAAGATAATTTGCCTGTATTGTGCGAAAGAATAACACAAATATTCAACTCTTTTTGAGCTGCTCTGCTTTGAGAATGATTTTACTTTAGTTTCATGCAAAAAAAAGGAAGTTTTTTTTTGGATTGATTAATTGGATGTAACTGTCTCAATAAAGGACTGTAGAAACTTTAAATCAATGTTTGGAAATCTCATCCCTGCTTGAACTCCACCAAAAACTAATCAGATGCAATTCTGGTATCTTGAGAATCCACGTTTTCTGTTTTATCTTAGGCAGTCTGTGATTTATGATATTTTGTGTGATAACAATGAACTATCCACTCTCATTCTCTCTTCAGGCTTTGATGCAGTTCACCATGCCATGAACTTCTGACATTTCTCTTATTATTTGGCTAAGTGGAATATCTAATTTCTATAATGTTTTGAACAGAGAATCACTTTCTGTAGCTTCCCTTTTCACTAATGTTTCATTGGCCAGGTATATTCTGAGTCCCTCCTAGTCCTTTTATTTCTTACCTGCTGTCTTAATATTATGGTCCAGAACCAAAACATTAGCTTCCATATATGTACTGGTGCTTGGCTCAATATTACTCTCATTTCTTTTGACCATTCCACTATTTTTCTTTGGCTATTTTTGTTTTATATCCAGTGCTCCTTGAGCTGAAATTTTCTCAAATCTGAAAAGCCATTTTATGATCCTGGCCATTCTCCTCTTTCTGGGCAGCACTGTTGGCATCTTAGATGGCTACTGTGAACAGTTTCTTTGGTCATTTAGCATTCTCACTGCCTGAAGGAAGGAGATATTTCTTAGCCTAGTGGTGCTTGCTCTGATACAACTGAAGTAGTTGAAAGATACAGCGGGTGGGTGTTACATACTAGACCAGCAGCAATAGAAATTTTCCAAGACAATGGTATCTTAAAAATAATAATTTTTATTAATAACATAACACATTTTACTTAATTCTAAACATACCTCTAACTTAACCCGATTATACACAAGTATGTGTGTGTGTGTGACAAATCTGAAGAAATGATTTAAAAGTTCAGTCTCAGAAAGCTTTTATGTTGAAATTCAAATCTTTACTGGTGTTCAAAAGCAATTATGGAGAAAGTATGAGGCATCATACTTCTCGAAACTCTCAAATTTCTTGTAGAGTTGTTTTCAAAGAATTGTTTCTTCATATGAATGATTTTTCCTCTCTTCCATGGAAATTTCTGAACTTGTTTTTCTTTCCTGATGATTTCACAAACCCAGGCAAGGGTTTCATGAAGTGGCCATGTAGAAATGGTCACAATTAATCTGTTCTCTTTTCAAAGAGACAACTGAAGTGGCTAAATTCTTCAAAACCACTTTTTCAGTGTTCCTCCTTTTCATAAGGAGAACACAAGCAGCCTTCCTTCTCCAAAGGATTGTTTCTACATTTCAGTCCTGTGTTACTTACAGGATGGTCAAGCACCTTCTTCTGGTTTCAAAATTTAATAGTTTCAGTAATATGTTCTCTGAAAATGTCTTTAATCATGTGACGTGAGATCATTATTGCCTTTCAAGTTTATCTCTTCCAAAAGTTTATGAGCTAACGTGGTTCTAAGTTGTCTTCACAGATCAACCAGCAGAATGACTGTGTACACACGTGCTCCTCCTTAGCAAGCACCATTGTTCAAGCAATTTTAATGAACAATCTCTTCTTGTTTTATTGGGTCGTGTACCAGGCTTTGCATTTCTGAAAATGGCTTCTCTCTGAGTGTATTTGTTTGAGTCTGTAAATGTGTCCCTATTTTCCAAACCCACAAAAGTAACTTTACTAAAATGTACATAATAACTAAAGATTAATAACACAATTCCGTCACAGTGGGTTGGTGGGGAGTCCTCGATGATTTTGCATGCCCTCTTCAGACAACAATCTGAGTATATTTTTTTCAATCAGTTTACTGAGTTATATTGAACATACATAGAGGAGAGTTACATTCATGTTTTTACATGTGTGTAAGATAAAGAACATATTAGTATTTAACATATATATTAACTATAAATTTCTTCTCCTCTTGTAAAACCAAAAGAAAAAAGAGAGAAAAATTTTAAATTTTATTACAAGATCCCCTCTAACTAATCTTTTTTTAAAAAAAAAGAAAAAAGGGACTGGGCAGTCCATTCTGAGAGTAAAGTTGGAAAGCAAAGGGTTTCCTGATTAAAACCAAATTTACCATAAGGAACTCAGAGAGAACCCAGTATAAAATTATGATTCTTAAACTATATGGAAATATTGAATAAATTGTCACCAAAGTTCTTCAAATTTAAAAGATTTATCAAATGTCTGACTCCTAATTTTCTCCAAACTTAAACGTGACGTGACAGCAGAGAGCCATTGGAGTAGGTGGGTTAGGATCCTTCCATTTAAGTAATATAGCTTTTCCAGCCAATAATTTTGAAAATAAATTTGTCATGTGGAAATAGGCATATGCCCAGTCTCCACTGGTATGATTCCAAAAATAGCTCTTAATAGATTTCTAATTCTAATTCCAGAATCTTTGTTAGGGTTTCAAAAACACCTTTCCAGAAATTATCTAGTTTTGAACATGACTAGAATATGAGTTTGGCTACCTCAACCTTGCATTCTGGTATATTGCTTCCCAGGGGTGGTGGGGGGAGGGAGAAAGATCCTCTCCGCCACTCATGGCCCTGTGGATTGATGTCCGTGCCAATTCTATGCAGCAACTGTACCACCCTGTGATGGAGCTGGCCAGGATGATCTCGATAGAGCTATATGATGGTGGTCAGTAGCCTTGCCTGCTTCAATCTTCTCAGGAAGTGCCCTTGCCTTCCTGACAAGAGTTATTGTGTGTCCACAAGAGGTCAATAGTTAAGTGCACTCCAAGGAACTTGATGCTCCAATAGTGCAGTTGACTTTTAAATGCCATTTCCAAATGGTTTAGCCACTCAGTTAGAGAGAAAGTAGGGATGTGTAGTTAATTATTGCCACACCAATAAAGCCCAGATTGTAAAAATGAAGAAATGAAAAAGAATTGCTTGATCTATCATCAAAAATGTTTAATTCTGCTGTTGGAATCTTCTTCTGTGCCTTCTTTAAAATCCCGATGCTTTTCTACTTCATTGCTCTCTACTTTTGTAGCTCAGTCAAAAAATTTTTATGAACCACCAAGGAATTTCTTGGGAAGCATCTATGCTGTATATAGTAAAATATCATACACTTTGCCCTTTTGGAAATCATGGTGGTTCAGCATTTGCCTTTCCAGATGTTTGGCCCATTCCCTTACCAACTACCAGGGTCCCAGTTTCCACATTCCCTTTCCACTCACCTAATTCATTGAAATTACAGTACTGTCTCTTTCTCTTTGGCTTGGCTTCGCAGACGAAGATTTATGGAGGGGTAAATGTCCACGTTAGCTGCAGGCTCGTTTGTGGCTGACAAGTCCGATGCGGGACAGGCAGACACGGTTGCAACAGTTACAGGGGAAAATTGGTTGGTTGGGGTTGGGTGTTGGGTTTTTCCTCCTTTGTCTTTTGTCAGTTAGGTGGGCTCTGCGGTCTTCTTCAAAGGAGATTGCTGCCCGCCGAACTGTGAGGCGCCAAGATGCACGGTTTGAGGCACTATCAGCCCACTGGCGTTGGTCAATGTGGCAGGCACCAAGAGATTTCTTTAGGCAGTCCTTGTACCTCTTCTTTGGTGCCAGTGGAGAGCTCGCCATATAACACGATCTTGGGAAGCCGATGGTCCTCCATTCTGGAGACGTGACCTACCCAGCGCAGTTGGATCTTCAGCAGCGTGGATTCGATGCTGTCAGCCTCTGCCATCTCGAGTACTTTGATGTTAGGGATGAAGTCGCTCCATTGAATGTTGAGGATGGAGCGGAGACAACGCTGGTGGAAGCGTTCTAGGAGCCGTAGGTGATGCCGGTAGAAGACCCATGATTCGGAGCCGAACAGGAGTGTGGGTATGACAACAGCTCTGTATACGCTTATCTTTGTGAGTTTTTTCAGTTGGTTGTTTTTCCAGACTCTTGTGTAGTCTTCCAAAGGCGCTATTTGCCTTGGCGAGTCTGTTGTCTATCTCGTTGTCGATCCTTGCATCTGATGAAATGGTGCAGCCGAGATAGGTAAACTGGTTGACCGTTTTGAGTTTTGTGTGCCCGATGGAGATGTGGGGGGGCTGGTAGTCATGGTGGGGAGCTGGCTGATGGAGGACCTCAGTTTTCTTCAGGCTGACTTCCAGGCCAAACATTTTGGCAGTTTCCGCAAAACAGGACGTCAAGCGCTGAAGAGCTGGCTCTGAATGGGCAACTAAAGCGGCATCGTCTGCAAAGAATAGTATAACATTTAAAAATAAACAAACAAAAATGTGTTGGGCTATTAATAGAAATAACAGACAATAATCTAGTAAACCTGCCAGTCCAGCACATTCAAAATCCCAAGTGCACGAGATTATTGGAGTTTGACTAAGGATCTCCATTGGTCACAATGAAAAAGTCTGGAATTCCCCTTCACCCCCCCTCCCCAATCTGAAATCTAGCCCCGGCCAAAATTTGTAATATTTCTGAATTTATCTTGGTCTCATGTTGTGCCTTGGAATGTAGAACTTCAAATTTAGACATCCAGCATAGCAGCAGGCCATTTTGGCCCATAAGTGCATGCTGCCCAATTAACATAGAACACTACAGCACAGTACAGGCCCTTTGGCTTCCCTATCCTCTGTAGCCCTCTATTTTTCTTTCATCCATATCCCTGTCTAAGAGTGTCTTAAATGCCCCTAATATTTCAGCCTCTACCACCACCCATGCCAAGGAATTTCAGGCACCCACAACTTTTTTTTTAAATTACCCCTGCTATCTCCCCTAAACTTCCTTCCCTTCACCATATACATATGTCCTTTGGTATTTGCTATTCCTGCCCTTGGAAAAGAGGTACTGGTTATCCATCTTATCTATGTCTCTCATAACTTTGTAGACATCTATTAAGTCTCCTTTCATCCTTCTAAGCTTGAAAGTCCCAGCTCTACTAACTTTGCCTCATAAGACTTATTTTCCATCCAGGCAACATCCTGGTAAATTGCCACTGCACCTGCTACATAATGTCTACACCCTTCCTATAATGAAGTGACCAGAATTGAAAACAATATTCCAAGTGTGGTCTTACCAGAGATTTGTAGAGTTGCAACATGACCTCTCTACGCTTGAATTAAGATTCAAGATCCTTTGTATTAGAACAGAAAATTCATTACACAAAATTTCCTTTTGACTACCCTAAGACAGACAAAAATGCACCATCAGCAGAAGTTGCCAATGCCTCTTACCATCAGAGAAAGAGAAGCAAAATAAAGTCTCTCTCCCTCACCATGGATTCACTCCAGTGAATCTCCAGTCTCCGCATTCACATAGCCTCCAATCCAAATAATTGGCAACTAGAGCTCTAGATTCAAACTGACATGATCAGGAATCCCTCAGCAACCTCATCATTCTCTTATATTTTGGTTCCATTGCCTGATACCCCTTCAGCCAGACTCCAGCAGTCCACAGCCAGGCCCTTGACCGCAGTCACCCGCAGCCTGCATAGGTTCCTCACCTTAAGTCACCAATAGCCTGCCGCTTATGTGTTCTTCAGCCTCAGAGCCATCTGCTGGTCTGCCGCTGTGGTCACCATCCTGTGAGTCATCTCTTCTGTTTTTCCTTCTCCTTCTCAAACAGGGGGTGTGGGGGGTGGGTAGTCTCCCTGTTTTCTGGTGCCCTGCGCCAGTCCTCTCCTTTTCCTGAGACGCTGCTGCCAAACATAGGTGCAGCCATCTTGAGCCCAGACTTGGGGGTTATTGGATCTTAAACCACTAGTTGGCTCCATTAACAGGCTCTTGAAAGCCAATGACAATAAGACTGAGCGGTTGGACCCTGAGGGGGAGAACTGTCTCCCTGTTCTCCATGGGTCTGCACCAGTGGCAATGCTGACATTACAGCAACTCTGGTAGTGCCACCATTTTTTTTTCTTGTTTTGTGCTTTCACCAGTGGGTTATTATTGAATACCAGTTTCTCATTAAAAATGATGAATTTTGAACTATGGACCTTGAAGTGCAAATGAAGTGTTAGAAACCTTTGTAACGTTTTATTACTTATGAATCATTCTAAATAGAGGTTTTTGTCGGGACAGTACAGCTTGTTGGTTGGCCTTCTTGTTAATCCTCCATTGTTGTATTTTGATGGAAGACTTGTGGATTGTTATATATTATCTGGTGAAGTTACCTGTTTGCATCCTCTTGAAAATGAAAATCAGTGCTTCCTCACAGCCTTGTGGTCCATGTGTCTTCATCACTAGGCAAAAATGGTGAATGGGTGGCGTGGTTAGTGTAGTGGTTAGTGCAACACCATTACAGCACCAGCGATTGGGTCCAGGGTTCAAATCCTGCACTGACGAAGGAGATTGTACATTCTTCCCGTGTCTCTGTGGGTTTTCTCTAGGGGCTCTGGTTTCCTTCCACTGTTTGAAATGTATTGGGTGTAATTGGGTGCACAGGCTCTTGGGCTGAAAGGGCATGTTACCATGCTGTATGTCTAAATTTATATACAAGATAAAGAAACACCTGGATTTAGACTGCAGTTTTGGTGGTACTGTTACTGTAAATGCTACAGCCTATTTATATATAGCTGATAATAAGGAGCTGATTATTGAATTTAGAGGGTAAAACTAGAGATGTACAATCAGTGATCATTGGGATATCATAAGTAGAGAGGGTGACCAAATTTAAATTCCTGAGAGTCACTATCTCGGACGATCTTTCCTGGACCCAACGTAGTAATGTCATCATGAAGAAAGCATGACATCACCTCTACTTCCTCAGGAGTTTGAGAAGGTTTGGCATGACATCCTTGGCGAGCATCTACAGGTGTAGTGGAAAGTGTTTTGACTGGCTCCATCAAGTTCAGGAACATCTGCTACTCCACCACCATCAGACTTCTATACAACAAGCTCAATCAGAATAAAACCACAATGCTGGAGAAACTCAGCAGGTCAAAAACTGTAAGTTGTATAGCAAAGATCAAGATTGAGAACTTTGCTATATGAAGTATTTGGTTTGACTTCCTGAGTTTCTCCAGCATTGTGTTTTTACTTCAAACACAGTGTCTACAGTCTTTTGTATATTACTTCAAACTCATTCAGATACTCATTTAAGGGTTGTATGTGATGCCATGTATGTGCTCCAACGATAAATCTGAGCTTTAAACTTTGAGATCATCATGTAATGATAGAATGTCTTCTTTGGCTTGGCTTCGCGGACGAAGATTTATGTAGGGGTATGTCCATGTCTGCTGCAGGCTCGTTGGTGACTGACAAGTCCAAAGCGGGGCAGGCAGGCACAGCTGCAACAGTAGTAAGGGAAAATTGGTTGGTTGGGTGTTGGGTTTTACCTCCTTTGTCTTTTGTCAGTGAGCTGGGCTCTGCGGTCTTCTTCAAAGGAGGTTGCTGCCCGCCGAACTGTGAGGCGCCAAGATGTACGGTTGGAGGCGATATCAGCCCACTGGCGGTGGTCAATGTGGCAGGCACCAAGAGATTTCTTTAAGCAGTCCTTGTACCTCTTCTTTGGTGTACCTCTGTCTCGGTGGCCAGTGGAGAGCTCGCCATATAACACGATCTTGGGAAGGCAATGGTCCTCCATTCTGGAGATGTGACCCACCCAGCACAGTTGGGTCTTCAGCAGCATGGATTCGATGCTTGCGGACTCTGCCAGCTCGAGTACTTCGATGTTGGTGATGAAGTCATTCCAATGAATGTTGAGGATAGAGCGGAGACAGCGCTGATGGAAGCATTCTAGGAGCCGTAGGTGATGCCGGTAGAGGACCCATGATTCAGTTCGGCTCCTGTTCGGCTCTGAATCATGGGTCCTCACCTATGATAGAATGTATTGCAGTAGTAACTACACTTGAAAAAAAATAATCGACTGCAAGTTAATATAAGAATTTGGAGGGCCTTAAAGGGATTACATGCATTGATGTTTTTTCTTGTGAGAGATGGAGGAAAAATCCAAAAAAAAAGTATGGCGTGCAATCTGCTGACTGGTTTGCGGGGTGTATTCATCACACCTGGAATAAGAGACCTCAGTTATATGGAAAGTCTGAAACTGGATTTTCTTGCCTTTTTGGTTAAGTGTGCTCTCTTGTACTATAAGTACAGTGCTTTAAGAAATTCTTCAAAGTCAACTCTTTAAAACTACTCACTAATGTGATGTCATAGGGTGCCTTTAAAGTGACATATGTCCTTGCTTCACAGGAGGTTTTGAAGATGTAGCATCTGTAGACTACTTTATATACAGTGGGTAGGAGGACCATTTCATCTGAAAACTAAAGATTGTTGCATCTTTCATGGGCATTAGCACAGTCCAAAAGAGTCACAGCAGTTCTTGGTTGTAACACAGGGAATCAGCCACAGCAAAGTGATAATTGCCAGAAAATCTCAGGTTGTCAGTAGAAGAATATAAAGTTAAGTTGCACACACCTGTGGTGCTTCAAGACACTGGCGTGCAATCCTTGAAGAGTGTGAGGGCTTTGTCTGCACGACTGTAAAACTACACTCCCCACCTTGCAGCACTAAAATAACACAAAAAGACACCGACCCTCGGAGGGAAATGAAACCCAATTGATCACTCTAGGGGTGATGCCTGAATTGTAAAAGTGAGACGCATGCTTTTAAGTTGCATGTGTGGAGGGAGGACACTGCTCCTCAAGCTTGTAGAGGGCTGTTAGGGGAATGGGAGACCAAAAGTTGGGTTTCAGTGGGGAATAGGCACATCCAGGCCCACTGCATTTCTCAGGGCTCAATCTCTCTCAATGGAGTTCTTGATCTGCTGAGTATTCCCACTGTTATCCTTTATTTGTCCACACATTGCTGGTTCTGCATTTCCTCATCCAAAAATGTTTTTCTTTTGAATTCTCTGTCTTTACTCATCATCTGTGAACAGCTCCTCCAGGCAGATCAGCCATTCATAATCAGCAACTGTGTCCCAGCCAAGTCAGCTCCAACAGGATACATGTCATTTATATTATCCCCATCTGAAACTTCACTCTATGCACCTCCACTTGCCTCTGCGCGTTTCCTCATTCTCCTCCATGGCAGGTGCCATTGGCCTGGGCTTGCACTCTGCCCTGGAACATCAAGGGGACCTATTCGTCTACTCCACTCCATCTTCAAAATCACAGTACCATATAAACTCATCCTCAAACATCAGGGCCTTAGCCTCAGCACACCGCTCTGCAACTGGAACCACGATGCACTGTCCTGTAGACTGCAATCAGCAAAGATAAGTGACAGCACCTCTTTCATGATCACCCTTAATCTCGATGCCCTACAATTCTGCATAATCAGCATCTGAACACCCATGGCTGTGGCCAAGTACAGCTCCCAACTCCATCTATATATATATATATATATATATATATATACAGATCACATCTCTGTTATAGACCAGATCTCAAGCAACGCCTTGGAATATTGAAGAGAGAAGATGGGGCACTTGGCTTGGTACAAGGACTACAATGTCTCCCTCAGTGTCAGCAAGATTAAGCAGCTGGTCAAAGACTTCTAGAAGAGGGGTGGAGCTCAGACCTCTATCTGTATAAATAGTACTGAGGTGAAGATAGCAGAGTGCTTTGTTCTTTGGGGTAAATATCTCCAGCAAGCTGTCCAAGTCCATCCACATCAGCACGATGGCAAAGAAAGCATATCGGAGCCTCTTGTTCCTCAGATGCCTTTGGAAATTTGGCACGTCGCCTGCATCTCTCAACGAGTTCTCTGGATGCATCATCAAAAATATCCCATCAGAATACACCACTGCATGGAATGGGATCTGTTCCACCCAAGACCACAAGAAACTTCAGAGTTTGGAATGGAGATCATACCATCAGATAACACTGTCCTCTCTCCACTTCATATACACTTTCCATTGCCTTGGAAGAGCAGCTGACATATTAAAAACTCATCCAACTCTGGACATGCTCTTTTTTTTCCTTTCTCCCTTCGGGAATGTGAGATCACGCATCACCAGATTTGAGACTAGTTTCTTTCCCAACATTATAAGACTCTTGAATAAACCTCAATCAATTAAAATAATGTTCCTTTTGCTCTATTCTAACTGATGCCTCTGTAACTCTGCATGCTGAACTGTTTCTAACTGCTGTCCTATGGGTCCATTAGTTGAACCGTGTGCTCTCAAAACTAACTTTCTCACTGTATCTCTGTGCATGTGACAATAAAGTTGAAAGACATCAACCTGAAATGTTAGTGGTAAAGCACAAAGGTCTGTAGGCACCGTGCTTGAAGTAAAAACACAATGCTGGAGAAACTTAGCAGGTCAAAAAGTGTACTTTATATAGCAAAGATAAAGATACATAACCAACTCACCTCAGAATTATTGTGCATTGTAACCATTTGTTTTTATCAGAATGAAGAAGAAATTCACTGCTTTCAAGTATTGCCGCATGGTATCTTTCAGTATTGTTCAAGGACAAAATCTGTTGGTCTTTCAGCAAATGGAGGCTGGCACATTCCAAGCTGCAGGAGTATGTTCTAAGGGATGTGCTGAGGTATGGTGCAACCAATGTGTGGGTGCTGTGGGGAAGGAACATGATCTAGAGTCCTTCCAGCACTGGAGATTGAAGGGCTGAGACTGAGGGGAAGCCCCTCATGCAGACAGGGCGGTAATGACAAGATGCCACTGTGGGGGCACTGATGTAAATAGCATTTGTAACAAGTTACATTGATGGTAATGAATGGACATCTCATAAGGGTGTGAAGAGACTTTGAACTCTTTTTGTAAATAATGTGAATATAGTCTTTTTTGGGGAAAAAATTGTAAGGGATTGAATATTGAAGAGGCTGCAACACCAATTATGGCTTTATCCCGTGACTGCTGATAGAATAATAAAATGAGGATAAATTTGGCTAAGCACTCGTCGCTCAGAAGTATGTGCAGAGTTCTAAAGGAAGAGTGTTTAGCAAACCTTTGCAGGAGCATAATGTAATATAGGCAAATCACAAAGTTTATCAGATATGAGGTGCAAGGTTCAGGCGTGGCAGAAAGTACAGTCACTCAATTGTTTTCAGAATTGGTTTCTGGTGAGGAAGGTCGCTCACTCAAGTATTTTCATTGCATTTGGGTGGCTTTGCTTGGATTTATAGAGCAAGAGAGGCTGTTTTTGTTACCTGAGAATTAATAATGCATTCAACTTGAAGCATACCTTGCCTACTCCTCTGTAAACTCAATAATTTGGAATAGTTCAAATAAACTATAAAAAGAAAGGGAAATTGAGTGATGTACAATACATTTCCGATGAATGATTAAGTACCAATGTTGATCAATTAAGACAAATATTCTACTTTGTAACTACAATTTCCAGCTACAGCTAAAACTGGAGGAGGTTCTCTTCGACAGAACCAATCAACACAAGTCGATTCAGGAACAGTATCTCTTCATGAGTCCAAAGTCTCAAACTATGGATTCATGAAGTCAAGTTAATATTAACCCTCTGCTCACTGTTTATTTTATTTTTGAAAGTACAATCGCCAGTCACATGATTCTTCAAGCAGAGGATTCAGTCGAGGAAGATAGAAAGAAGGCCAAAGAGTTATGCAACAGTTAAACAATTACAGCTCCAGCGACCTGGATTCGAATCCAACGCTGTCTGTAAGGAGTTTGTACATTCTCCCCATGTCTTAGGGGGTTTATTTGGCTGCTCCAGTTTCTTCCCACCCTTCAAAATGTACGGGTATAATTGGGCAGCATGGGCTTGGATGTTGGAAGGGCCCATTACCGTGCTGTATGTCTAAATTTAAAAAATAAATTAAATCTGAAGATCAAGCAGGAGAAACAGAGGAGGATCATTCATTTGAAGCTATGATGGAAAATATCATTTGCAATAATCTAGATGGATTTTCTAAAGTTTATCTTGGGGCCAACTAGAAGACTCAAGGTGCAGATGGCAGTTCATACACAGGCAGGTGTCAGTTGCTACATGAAGTCCTTGAGAGGTTGTGTCATGGACTGAAATTAATGACTTTTCTCTTGATAACAATACTTGTGTTTCAAAAATAAAAAAAAATATAGAATGAGCTAAAAAAGTGGCATCACACAACTTGGTGAGCTAAGTGAGGAGCAATGGATATTTTTTCACTCCGCACTGATCATCAACACAGGCCCGCCCCAAGGATGTGAGCTTAGCCCGCTGCTCCACTCATTATACACCCATGACTGTGTGGCTTGCCACAATACCAAAACTATCTACAAGTTTTCCGATGACACCACAGTTGTTAGCAAAATCACAAACAGCAATGAGAAAGCGTGCAGGAGAGAAATAGATCAGCTCGTTGAATGGTGTAACGACAACAATGTCAGCAAAACCAAGGAGATGATTGTGGACTTCAAGAGGAAGTCGGGGGAACACAGCCCAGTTCTCATTGAGTGCTCAGTAGTGGAGAGGGTCAAGAACTTCAAATTCCTGGGTGTCAACTTTAGTACTGATAATATCGTTAATTAAGTGTTCAGGCTTTAATATGTAGCAAACATCGAACATCAATTTCATCATGCAGGTACTAGCCCAAAGCAATAATTTATTTCAGGTAATATGGTATTTGTGGAACTGTAGATCCACAAATATTGTAGACATTTATATAAAGCCATGCTCATATAGCACCCTAGCTAATAAGAAAATGATCCACTTTCCATTTTAACCACCTCATCAACCTAGCCCGCTAGCTGCAGCAATCTGTGGGTGTAGGCACATAGCTCTCTGATTCTTCAAGTTACTCTAATTCATAACTTGTGTTCTTTCTTTGCATTGGCTTTTGATGTGTCCAAAATCCTTTAACTCACACTTGTGTGGAGTAAATCCCATGTCTGTTATCAACCCAACTTTCCATATCATCTATCTTCTTGTAGCCTCAGACTTTCCTTGTGCCTTGTAACAGAATGGGCCATTCAGCCCATATGTTGTGCCCACCTATATAAACCAACTCCACTGTCAATGTAACCGTTCCCAACCTCAAGTCCATAACCCTTTATTTTTTTTCTGCCTGTCGAAGAGTTGTAAATTACACTATTGTATCAGCTTCTACCATCACCCTCAGCAATGCATTCCAGGCACCCATCACTCTTTGTTCAAAAAAAACTTACCTCTGATGTTTCCTCTATAAAGTTTCCTCCACTCACCTTGATGAGAGGTCCTCTGGTATTGGCCGTTGCCATCTTGTAAAGACATTGCTGGCTATCTACCCCATCTATGCGTCTCATAATCTTGAACACTGTTATTAAGTTATCTTTTATCATCCAGATGGTAAGTTTTTTACCAGTCCCCTGCAATTAGACCCAAACTATTCATTTACATGACAAAAAACAAGGGATCAAGCACTTATTCCCGTAGAAGACATCTGTTCACCAAAATGCATATCAACCATTATCCTTTTTTGCAACTGAAACAATTTTTGAATTAATTTTTTTCATCTCCCTTTGATCCCCTTGGAGTGGGGGTAGGAAGAATCACCAACCCTTGCTATTTTAAAGTTCAAATTTATTATTAGATTACATACATGACATCACATATAATCCTGAGATTCTTTTTCCTGTGGGCCAGACAGAATTTCTACTTATCAGTAGGGTAAACTGTACTCAAGAAAAATAATTTTCTTTGTTTTAGGCAGGTTGCCATGCTCTTTTTGGGTGCTGGTGCCATTGTTGGAGTGAAATCGGTGAATACATTCATCAGTTGATAAGCTCAAATCTTTAGTATTTGGCTGGAAACTCCATCTTGGATTCATTCTCCTGAAGGCTGCCCACATGTCATCTTTGGATACTGACAGTGAGGATCATCAGGGGACATGGGGGTGTGAAGTGGTTCTTCCTTGTTCTGGTGGTCCAGTCAGGCATAGAAGGCATTAAACTCATTTGGGAGTGAAGCTTTGCTGTCTCCTATTGCACCGGATTTGGTTTTGTAGCAGGTTGACATTTGGGTACACATCTGTTGGGTATTTTCCACTCATACAATGTGCACATGCATATAATGTGCATAAAATCTTAAACTTATGTCAAAATATTCTCATTTTGCCCACTCACGCATATACAGCACTCATGCATTGCAATTCATGAGCAATTTGCATTTATTTGGGACTAGAGACAATACACAGTCTATCTGCCACAGTTAATCTCCCGTGATTTACAACCCATTCAACCTCTCCCAAAGGGGTCAATCAGCCATTATATAGATGATCTCCTTGCGTTTGAGAGCATTGTCTTGGAGGTACTTGATATGTTAATCTTCTTCCTCAGGGAATGGGTCTGGGCAATTAACATTTAATTAACAATTAACATCTGGCAATGGCCTAGCCAGAATATCCTGTTGCTCGCTCAGAATGCCATGGCACTCAGGCCAATGAGATAGTCCCAAGATTGCCACGATCAAAATTTTGAGTTTTGCCATTTTGTATGTACCCAATTCTCACACTCTCTATAAATTGTGCGTGTTATTTTATTGCTGCTACTACTTTCCCACACCCGCTATAAATTGTGTGCATTGTTTCAACACGTTAAAAGAAATTATTGTATAGCGTGAACATACTTATAATGTGTGGTGGGTTATCCGGTTTGTTTTAAAAAAAAAAGCATATAATGCAAGCGTTATACACATTAAAAAATATATGGTAAATGTCTGTGACCTGGCTCTCACAACGTTCTGTATTTCCTTGTTCATCCAGGGCTTCTGGTTGGGAGAAATCCCTAACACACTCATACACATCTGTTTTGATAAAGCCTGTGAAAGCCCTGGGGTAATCATTTGGATCCTCAGCTGAGTTCTTGAACACTGCCCAATCAGATGACTTGAGTTCTTCAGCCTCCTGCAACCACCTTCTGTCTGACCTGATCTCTGGAGCCTCTCTTTTTAGGCTGTCTGTATGCAGGCAGAAGGAGCACCACTAGGTGATTGACTTGGCAAAATGTGCTTTCGGAGGGAAAAACGATAGGCCTTAATGTAGCACCGATCAACTGTGCTGGGACATTTACGTGTTAATGATGTGTGCATTAAATTTTTTGCATTACCAATTAGTGGTAATTCTGTCGCGTCTGCAGGAAAGAGGAATCTCAGGATTGTATATGATGTCACATACATACTCTGAGAATAAATCTGAAATCTGACCTCTAGTACAGCAGGTTACGTGCAGTGGATTGGGCAGGCTCTTCTTAAGGCAGGAATAGTTTAAGTCACCGATGATGATTTGTAGTGCATCGTGGGCCATCTCTTGTTTATTTAAAACATCCTGCAGCTCCACAAGTGCCTGTTAGTGATTGGCATCAGGAGGTATATAAACTCCAGTGAGAATCACTGATCTCTTGCTAATTATGCAGTGGAGAAATGTTTTATTCTATTTAAGAGTGGGTCCAAGGTGGAAAATGAGCCTGAATAGATGTAGAGATAGATTAGGTGGTGCTGAAATCTTCCTTGCCCTTGCTTCACTCTGTTCCATCCATATCTCATGTATGTTGAACTTCACCGAACTCAAACCATCCGTATCAGATAAGGAGACGATTTTTAAATTATGATTCATTTCTATGGTACCTGAAATATAGTCTTGGAGAGAAAAAAAGGGGTTTTTCACTGGAGCATTTTAAAACTTTACTGCCAGTGGCTAAGTGTTAAATTAATGAGGACGTGAGAAGTAGGTTTTAAGGAGCATAGGATTAGGCAGAAAATGACATGGGTGGCTAATGGAACAGAAAAGTCTGCTGATGTTGGGATTGCAGTGCAAATGTTCTTGAGAAAAGCAACATCTATGGGATGTAAAATGTAACTGTTTTGGGCCTGAGTCCTTCATCAAGGTATGAGCAAAAAGCAGTCATGCGCCTGAATAAAAAGGTGCAAGATAGGAAAGGAGGGAGAAAGCTATGGCTTAGGCATGAGGCGTTGGTTACCCTTTACTTCCTACAGATGATGCATGACCTGCTAGTTCTCCATCTCTTCTGTGTATTGCAGTGAGAATAGTTTGTTGGAGGATATTCCAAATCTGTTTCAAGACTGATTTGATGTATTCTTGGAATATGTAAATTTGATTTCTTTTGTATATTAAACATTAATGTGAGTAACTTTGTAGCAGTAATAAAGTGATTTAAAGATGCAAAGGACCGAGGGAGATGATTCTTCACACAGAGTGGTTACTGTGCAGAATCGTGATGTCATGTGCAGAAGACAACAAGCATGGATGCAGTTATGGAGTAGTGGGAAGCTGAATGATTGTGTGAGGGAGAAAGGCTTTGATTACAATGTGAGTGGGAAGAAGCCCTTGTGGAATATGAGCATTTGGGCTCATAGGACGGATCCTGTGCTGTGAAACTGTGGTTGGATTCGGAGGAAACCTGATCAGCTCTGTCCTTCCAAATCGGTAGTGTTGCTTTTGGAGCTGGTCCATATGACCTCAGATCTTTTCTCATTTATAAAGATGTGGGTGTTACTGGTGAGCCTGGGATTGCTCATCTCTGTTGGCCAAGTGGGTAATATTTCAGGCCACTCTAGAGTGTGACAAAGTCATCCCATTGTTGCAAGGACTTGAATCAGATTGGCTAAGGAGAGTGGGTTGTGGCCAAGAGAGACAATAATTGATGGTTTGAGTTTCTGAGATTGATTGGTTCATGCCGTTCAGCGTGGGTGATCATGTCTCTCCAACCATCACAGTCTCTAACTCTCTGAATTGTTGTTGCCTCCCCTTTTTCTAAATATTATCTATTAACGATTATTTATTAACTATTCCATCTATTATTTTCATTCTTTGTTTGCCTTTGCTTCTTTTTCCTTCCAACTTTCTAGTTGTAACTAAATGTTCTAATGCATCTCTTCACATGACGCATCTCTTCAAATAATTTTGATTGCTGTTTTCTGATTCTTTTAAGTAATGTACATTTTGTTTTCATATTTTGTAGAAATTCTTCGTTTGTTATCCTGTCTGTATATGATCTGCATAGCATTCTTCTGAGAAACCACTTCATTGGTGCATTGATTCTTTTTTCCATTGCATTTGTGATGGTCCATGACTCTCAGCCATACATCAATATAGGAAGAATGTAGCAGCTGAGAGTTTGAAGGCAGATATCATTTGCTATTTTTTTTGTTCGTTAGGATGTTTCTCATTTCTATAAATGCTATTCTTGCCATTATGCTTTTATCACATTTGCCATCAGATGTTACCCATGATCCAAGGTACTTGTAGTTGTGAACTTGTTTCAGCATTTTAAATCGCAATGTGATCCTACAATTTTGAATATCAGGTTTCTTTGATTTTACTAGTATTCTTTTTGTTTAAAGTTAAGCCAAGTCTTTCACTCTCTGTATTGATAGTAGATATCAATTTCTGTAAATTTACTTCACTGTTTGCTATCAGTACTGTATCATCTGCATAGCGGAGGCTGTTGATATTGTGTCCTCCAATAGTTATTCATGGTAGATCTTGTATGGTTCTCATGATATTTTCACTGTACAGGGAGAACAGGTCTGGTGATAGAACACAACCCTATCTGACTTCTTGCTTTATTGGTTGATATTCATCAGTCTTGTTGTCTATCCATATGGCTGCACTTTGTTGCCAGTAGAGATTCCTGATTATTCATAGATCTTTTCCATTGATATTAATACTTTAAGCATTTTCATGATGACTTGATGTTTCACTCTGTCAAAGGCTTTTGTGTAGTCAATGAAACAGAAGTATAGGTCTTGTTATAACCATATAACACTTACAGCACAGAACAGGCCAGTTAGGCCCTACTAGTCCATGCCGTAGCAAATCCCCACCCTCCTAGTCCCACTGACCAGCACCCGGTCCATACCCCTCTAGTCCCCTCCTATCCATGTAACTTCTACTGACCATTCAATGATATTCCTGAGAATATAAGTGGCGTTTGATGTTCCTTTGCCTTTGACAAAGTCGCATGGTTCGATTTTGTTTTTATTCTGAGCGGGATGATTCTAAGAAAAGTTTTTGTGAGGTGGCTTCACTAAACTCACTGTTCTGTATTGAAAAAAGAACAACAGAACTGTTCTGTTGCACCTGGTTTCTTTGGCAGTGCTATAAATACTAACCTTAAAAGATCTTCTGGTCCTTTGCCACTGTTATATATTCTATTCAATATGATTGCTGATTTCTTTTGGTAATCTTCTCGCGCTTCATATAGTCCAACTGGGATGTTATCTGGTCCTGATGATTTCCCCTCTTGCATTTTCTTTTTTCATTATTGCTGGGCCCTTGTCGTAATTGCCAATATCAAAATTTGTTCTCTTGGTCTTTGTCTTCGTATAGATCTGTGATGTTTTCTCACCATCTTTGCATTATATTTCCTTTTCCATAATTGTTGAGCCATTTTTTGTTATTATACATCCTGTTATTACCCCAATTTTATTCCGATTTGTGACCTTTAATCTCGTTGTGCATACATTTACTGTTGTTGGTCTTCTGCAATTGCTCCATTAACTCAAATTTGTCCTTCAGCCATATTTCTTTTGCTTCCTTGCACTTGGTTGTTATCTGTGCATGCAAGGATACGTCAGCTTCTTCAATCTCATTACATTTTATTCTTTGTTCCATAAGATTCAGAATTTCTTTTGCCATCTATTTTTTTTTCTGTTTGGGAATCACCTCTTTCTTATGTTGCTTGTGTTATGCTGTCTCTGAGGTTTTCCCATTGCTGTTCTATAGTAGTGATGTTTTGTAGAGCTTCAAATTTGTCCTTCACTGTTATTTGGAATTCATTTTTGATATCACTTTTTTTTCCCCAAAGGTCCCAAATTCAGCTTTGGCTCTACTCTTGGTCTTTTAAGATTTCTGAGTCTCAAGTACTTCACATAATCACTGTAGCAGTCTGTACCTTGATATGTTTTGCATGATTTCAGTGCATGTCTATACCTTTTCCTTATAAGCACATAATCAGTCTGGTTTCTGGTGTTATTCACTGGGCATTTCCATGCCCATAATTTTTTTGGGTGTTGCTTGAAGATGGTACCTGTGTTATCAATTATATTACCTTTCTCTGTTACCCATTTAGGTAGTTGTTCATCTCTCATTTTTCTACCTATGCTGTAATGCCCAATATTGTTTTCGTCCCTGATTTTGCCTACTTTTGCATTAAAGTCCACCTTGAATAATGGTATATTCTGAGCTTTTACATAGCCTTAATACTGTTTCTAGTTTGTCATAAAATTGATCGATGTTTTCTTCGTTGTTGTCTGCTGTTGGGGTATAAACTTGAACGATATTAATGTCAAAAGGTTTTGCATGTAGATTCACAAGTAATACTCGATTTGATATTGTCCAATAGCCCTTTAATAATTTTGCATGTTCTTCATCTAACAAAATTCAAACACCTTTTTCATGTATTTCTCCTCCTGAATAAACAATAGTATATCCCTCTGAGCTCCTTCCTTTCTCATCATCCATTCCCAAGATGTTGATTTTTAATCTTTCCATTTCCTGTTTGATGTTGTCTGGTTTACCAGGTTGGTTAAGGATTCTTACATTCCAGGTTGATAGTCTGATATTCTTTGCTTTTAATCTGATGACAGTTGCTGGATAATGGTCGAGGTTCATCTATGGCTCATGAGATCCTCTACTGGATGAGGCTCCTTCGGTGGCGGGTCCATTCACATCTTTGAGCTGAGACCATAGTTGATTTGCATTCATGATTCTACAAGGAAGAATACTGAAGTGGTTTCCCTTTTCCTTCTTCAGTTGCAGTGTCCATACTGGCCATTGATAAGCAGGTTTATCTGCCCAGCAATTTTAGTTTTACAACCATAAATTCCAAATTGTAGAATCTGCTTGTTGAAACCATCCACCATCTGCAATCCATGGCTTCACGTGACCCTATTGGGAGGCTAAAGAGGTACTGCATCTTGCTCAGTGGTGACCTGTAGGCTATCAGATGGAAGGAGCACCTTACACCTCCTTTTGCTGAGCAATTGTGTAGCACCGACACCGACATGGTTATCAGATTATCATGATGTACCACGATGAACTTGAGGCCTATTCTTCAAATCATGCGTGTCTTTGTGAGACAACAGTTTTGAAATGCCTTTGGTTAAAGGTTTACAGCACTTGTTGAGGTGTTTCACTTTATTTTGGAGATCCTTGAGGGCGAGATAAAAAATTTTACATGCAAAAGGAGAAGGAAAAAATGTGATTATTCAAAATTGGATCATGTTTAATTGGTGGAAGTAATTATGTCCAGGTTTAATGGGTAGGTCTCTAGACTATAGTTCTGTAATCAAGCTTGTTTAGTATGTGTACTTGATTAGAAAATCAACTGATTCCTAATAATAGTGCACAATTTTTTTAAAAAATGGAGCATTTTATCATGTGTATTGTTGAGTATATTTTTGTATCCTGCTATTCTAGTGTGATATGTTAGAGTCACTTGAATGCTATCCTGTGAATTATTTTCTTGTTTCTGAAAATGAGGTATGTTTGTTTGACTGTTAATTCTTCATTATGGCATTTTAATTTGATTCAGTGAAGCTGGCTTTCCCACCAGCAAACTTGTCTTAATATTTCATTTGCATAGCAGTATTTTCATCCATTTCCAGTACAGTTGCCTGTCTCATCCATCAAGGGGAATTATTGAGAGTTTGCTGCAGTGCGAGTTTTCAGTACATATTTTGTAAAAGCCTGATGATCATGAACAGATGGAAATATTTCTTTGTTTTCCCCCTCTTTTTTTAAAGAATCCTTCCTGTGTAAGTTGAAGGAGAATAGTGGTTACTGATGGCTGACCATCTGTCAGATTTTGATTGCATAAAATGGAAATGGTTAATCAACTGAGTTTATTTGGTAGCGTTTGCAGAATTGTCTAATCTGAGCAATGTGTGCAGCAGAAAAATGTGTGTTGTCTGTGTTTCTATAACACAGTTTAATTAAGCGCAATGTTACTAATATTGGTACAGTATTTTTATGCAGATGAAACTTTCACAGTTTGGAGGGGGTGGGTGGAAATTAAGGGCAGAATGGTGGGTGATGAGTGGTCCAAAAATTCTTGCCAGATTGATCAATCAGACAGCAATGATTGGTGTGTCATGAAACACTACAGGCCCTTCGGCCCTTGATCTTGTGCCAACCCATATATCCCTTTAAAAAAAGTACTAAACCCGCACTACCTTGTAACCCTCTATTTTTCCTTCATCCATATGCCTGTATAAAAGTCTCTTAAATGGTCCTAATGTTTCAGCCTCCACCAACATCCCAGAGAAGGAATTACAACTCTGTGTAAATAAAAAAAAACCTTAACCCTGATGTTGCCCCTAAACTTCCCTCCCTTCACTTTGTACATATGTCATATGGTGTTTGTCAATCTTGACCTGGGATACAGGCACTGGCTGCCTTCCCTATCAATGCCTCTCATAATCTTGTAAACCTCTATTAAGTCTCCTCTCATCCTTCTATGCTCCAAATAGAAAAGTCCCAGCTCTGCTAACCTTGTCTTGGAGAACTTGTTTTCCAATCCAGGCAACATCCTGGTAAATCTCCTCCGTACCCTCTCCATAGCTTCCACATCTTTTCTATAATGAGGTGACCAGAACTGAACACAATATTCCGATTTGTAGAGTTGCAACTTGACCTCTCTATTTCCTGAACTCAGTCCCCCTATTAAGGAAGTCCAGCATCCCATAGGCTGCCTTAACTGTTCTTTCAACCTGTGCAGTGACCTTGAGGGATGTATGGATTTAAAACCCAAGGTCTACACTTCATCCACACTTTTAAGTAAGTGACTATTAACCCTGTACTCATCCTTCAGGTTTGTCCTTCCAAATGCATCACCTCACACTTACCCAGATTGAACATCTGTCACTTTTCTGCCCAACTCTGCATCCTGTATATATTCTCTTGTAACCTTCAACAATCTACAGTTCCATCCACAACTTTGCCAACTTTTGGATCATCTGCAAACTTACTAATCCATCCAGGTCATTTATAAAAATAACAAAGAGCAGGGGTCCCAGAACAGATCCTTGCGTTACTTCACTAGTCACTGATCTCCAGGCAGAATACTTTCCTTCCATTACTACTCTTTTCCTTCTACAAGTCAATTTTTATTCACATAGCCAAGGTTCCACTGATCCCATGCCTCATGACTTTCTGGATGAGTATTTAGTGGGGGACCATTAGGCTCGTGAGGCACGATCTTCTCTTTACAAAGCCATGCTGACTATCCTTGAATAGACTGTACTTCTGCAAATGCTCATAGATGCTATCCTTAAGAATCCTCTCCAGTAGTTAGACTTACTGATCTATAATTCCTAGGATTCTCCATATTACCTTTTTTCAACAAGATGTCTAAATTTGCAATTCTTCAATCCTCTGGCATATCCCTTGTGGCTAAAGAGGGTTCAAAGATCATTGCTACTGCCCCAGCTATCTTTTCTGTCACTTCCCACTTCAGCTTGGGGTATCTCATGTCTAGCCCGGGGAGATCAATCTTGATGATTCTAAGAAGATCCAATACTTTCTCTTCCTTAATCTCTATATTGATACAAGCCTATTTTATACCATACCCTGAACAAGGTCCTTTTGTGAATACTGTACTCTCTTCTTCACTGATTATCAACATAGGCACACCCCTAGGATGGTGTGCATTATACAACCATGACTGCGTAGCCAGGCACAATTCCAATGCTATCTAAAAATTTGCCGATGACACCACAGTTGTTGGCCAAATCACATACAGCAATGAGGAAGCATAAAGGAGGGAGATAGATCAGCTCATCTGCTCAGCGTCAGCAAAACCAAGGAGACGATGGTGGACTTCAGGAGGGAGTCAGGGGAACATGACTGAGTTCTCATCGAGAGCTCAGTCATGGAGATGGTCAAGAACTTCAAATTCCTGGGTAACAACATCTCTGAAGTTCTTTCCTGGAGCCTCCAAGTTGATACAACCACAAAGAAGGCTTACCAGCAACTATACTTTGTGAGGTGTCTGAGGAGATTTGGTCTGTCACCGAAACCTCTTGTAAACTTCTACAGGTGTACTGTGGAGAGCATTCTGGCTCATTGTATCACTCCTTGTTGTGGAGTGCCAACTCTCAGGACAAGAATAAACTCCAGAGGGTTGTAACTTTACCTGCAACATCACAGACACCAGACCTCACTCCATGGAGGACCACATGGATGTCCTCCATGGATGGACCCTCACCCCCAGGGAATGCCATCTTCTTCCCCACTGCCATCAGATCCTTAATAATCAATGATCCAAAAACACTTACTTTTTGTGCACTATTGTTTTTATTTTTTTCTGGTAATGTTGTAAGATGGTTATAATATGAATGTTTGCCCTATGATGCTGCCAGAAAACACCAAATTTCATGACTTGTTAATGACAATAAATTCTGATTCTCATGTTCCCCTTTACTCTTTCACTCTAAAGCCACGTCCTCTAGTACTTATCTCCCCCAATCTAAGTGGAAAAAGCCTACTCACGTCCATTCTGTCTATACCTCTCATAATCTTGTAATGTAAACCTCTATCAAACCTCCTTTCATCCTTCTTTGTTCCAAGGAATAAATTCCTAACTTGTTTAATCTTTCTCTATAACTCAACTCCTGTAGACCTGGCAACATCTTAGTAAATCTTCTGTGCACTTTTTCAATCTTATTGTTATTGTATGCCTTTCAGATAGTTCTGTGGAGGGGGAGGAACCTGCAGATTTAGCGTCAATTAAATGTTTTCAAAGAATGAGCTAGGTCAGGTATCGGATATTAATGTTGGAGAACAAATTGGGTCTAGTGATCATAAGTCTGTTAGTTTTCGGAGGATATTCAAAAAATAAATTTTGAGGGTACAGAGTAGATATGTCCCAGTGAGGATCAAAGGAAAGGCTGGAAGTCATAGGAGGCTTGGTTTTCGAGGAATATTGGAAATTTGGTTAGGAGAAAAAGGGAGGTGTACAAGAGGTATAAAGAGCAGGGAGCTGAGAGTTTGAAGGAGGACTACAAGGAGTGTAGAAGGAATCTTAAGAAAGAAATTAGAAAGGCCAAAAAAAGGCACGAAGAGGCTTTGGAAGACAGAGTAAAAATAAATCCAAAGGGTTTCTATAGGTACATTAAAAGTAAAAGATTAGTGAGGGATAAAATTGGACCCCTTGTAGATAGCGAAGGTAGGCTAAGTGAGAAGTCTGAGGAAATGGGGGAAATTTTGAATGATTTCTTTGCCTTGGTATTCACTGGGGAAAAAAAATATTGAACCAGTTGAAGTAAAGAAAAATAGTGGGGAGGTCATGAAGCATATAAGGATAACCAAGGAGGTAGTGATAGCTGTGTTGAAAAAGATAAAAGTGGATAAATCTCCGGGACCAGACAAAATATTCCCAAGGACACTCAGGGGGGCTTGTGGACAGATAGTGGGGCCATTAACAGAGATATTTAGGATGTCACTGGTCACGGGGGTAGTGCCAAAGGATTGGAGATTGGCGCAAGTGGTTCCGCTGTTTAAGAAAGGGTCTAAATGTAAACCTGGGAATTATAGGCCCGTGAGTCTGACGTCTGTGGTGGGTAAGTTGATGGAAGAAGTTCTGAAGGATTGTATTTACAAATATTTGGAGGTACAGGGATTGATAGGGAGTAATCAGCATGGTTTTGTCAGGGGTAGATCATGCTTGACAAACCTGATTGAGTTTTTCGAGGGGGGTTACAAAAAAGGTTGATGAAGGGAAAGCCTATTTAGACTTTAGTGAAGCTTTTGACAAAGTTCCCCACAGAGGTTAGGAAAAAAGGTGGAGGCATTAGGTATAAATAAGGAGGTAGTGAAATGGATTCAGCAATGGTTGGATGGGAGGTGTCAGAGAGTAGTGGTAGAAAATTGTTTGTCAAATTGGAGGCCGGTGACTAATGGAGTTCATCAGGGATCGGTCCTGGGTCCACTATTGTTTGTTATATATATATATTAACGATCTGGAAGTAGGGTGGAGAATTGGATAAGCAAGTTTGCGGATGATACAAAGATTGGTGGTGTTGTGGACAGTGAGGAAGATTACCGTAGATTAAAAGGTGATTTAGGAAGGCTGGAGTTGTGGGCTGAAAAATGTCTGATGGAATTTAATACAGATAAGTGTGAGGTGTTACATTTTGGAAAGGCAAATCTAAATAGGTCATATGCATTAAATGGTAGGCTATTGAGATGTGCAGAGCAAGGGATTTAGGAGTGATGGTAAATAGTACGCTCAAGGCTGATACTCAGGTAGATGGTGTAGTGAAGAAGATATTTGGAATGTTGGCCTTCATAAATCGGAGTATTGAATTCAAGAGTAGGGAGGTTATGATGAAATTGTACAAGGCATTGGTGAGGCCAAATTTGGAGTACTGTGTACAGTTTTGGTCACCAAATTATAGGAAAGATATAAACAAAATAGAGAGAGTGCAGAGAAGGTTCACGAGAATGTTGACAGGATTTCAAGGTTTGAGTTACAGGGAAAGGTTGTGCAGATTAGGGCTTTTTTCTCTGAAGCGTAGAAGATTGAGGGGGGACTTGATAGAGGTGTTTAAGATTTTAAAAGGGACAGACAGAGTAAATGTGGATAGGCTTTTTCAATTAAGAGTGGGGAGATTCAAACTAGAGGGCATGGTTTAAGATTGAAGGGGGAAAATTATAAGGGGAACATGAGGAAAAATTTCTTTACGCAAAGGGTGGTAGGGATGTGGAATGAGCTTCCTGAAGACGTGGTTGAGGCGGGATCATTGGTTACATTTAAGGATAGACTGGATAGTTACATGGAGAGGAGAGGACTGGATGGGTATGGACCGGGTGCTGGTCAGTGGGACTAGGAGGGTGGGAATTTGTTACGGCATGGACTAGTAGGGCCGAACTGGCCTGTTCTGTGCTGTAAGTGGTTATATGGTTATATATGGTTATATGGTGACTGAAAATAAAGTAAAATGCTTTAAGATTTATATATTCATGTAAGTAAAGTTTGTTCAGTGTGCGTACAGTGTACTATTTTTGTCGTTTAAACATGTTTATTCTTCATGTAGGTGTATTAGTTTGGTATAGTAAAAGCAAGTATCAAGCAACTAGACTTATTAGCACCTACCAATCTTCATAGGTGCTGGATACCACGGGTTTTACTGTAATTGGTGGAGTGATCTCTGTTCCTTATTTTTAAGGGGGTGTTATTCAATGAGTGAAGTCATGCTATCTAATTCACCAAGATAATGTGATATAGATTTGTGACAGTGACCTTCCTAATGTATTTTTGGGAAGGAAAAGTGCAGCGTGATCAATCAGCAACATCAAGAACCCATGAATACAGCACATTCATTATTCCAATGGTTTATCTTCCTGACAAACATTCCACAAACGTATTAACGAGCAAAAAGTCCAAGCAGATGTAACAATTTACCCAAAGACAGAACACAAAACTGTTCTTCAAGGTGTATGTTAATCATATTGACTTATTTTGTAAAAAGATAATCAATGAGCTACAAATAGCTCTGAATTCTAACAAATACTGTATTTTCACCCATATAACACACACATGAATAAAACACACAAAAAAATCTTAAACTATAAAAAAAAAGTTCTTGTGCAGCGCACACACACATATACCATGCGAGTAGAAGTAATCTGTCCTGACCAGCACCTTCTATAAAAGTCACAAAAATCAAATCAATACTTGCACAGATAACATAATCAGCCTGTATAGCTATCATCTGTATTTGATCAAGCCTAATCAGTATAAAAGGCTCACATTTAGTTCTACCTTTGAAATCTTGAGTACAGGTAGTTTTGACAATGCAAGGAATCAAACACAAATCTTACACCACTAACTTCAAACTGAAAGAAGTTATGAGAGCAGAAGAAATTGGCAATAGAGTGGCAGCAAAAGAGTTCAGGGATGGCAAATTATCCATTTGCAAATGGAGGAAAGAGAAAGATGACCTTGAGAAGATGAATCCATGAAAATTAGAGTCTGACTTGAAGGAGTGGGTTCTTAGTTGAAGAGAACAAAATCAGGCTGAATCTATAGTGCCCATTCAGATGAAAGCAAGTTTATTGGCATGTGAAAGAGACATTCCTGATTTCAAGGTGTGTTTCCCATGGATATAAAAGTTTATGAAGCAAAACAAATTGTTGATAAGAACTAAGACTTCCAGACAATTGGGAACAAAAAGCCATCGATTTTCACCACTTCGTCACCAATGAAATTTACAAACTTAGAATCACACCTGTGGACGTCATTAACATGGATGAAGTTCCACTGGCCTTTGACCTCCCTGTCACAATAGTGTGGCTGTTTATGGAAGAAAAACTGGCCATAACCATGACTGGACATGAAAGATCGTGCTTTACTGTCATCCTTGACTGCACTTCAAGTGGTACTAAATTGAAGCCAATGATCATATTTCAAAGAGTAACATTGCCATGAGAAAAACTGCCAAATATTGTGATCGTTCACTGTAACAAGAAAGGTTGGATGGACTCCAATGTTATGAAATTGTGGGTGGTGAGGTGTTACAGGCCAAGACCAGGAATTTTTTTTCTGAAGAAATCATAACTCATACTTGATTCCATGGTAGTCCACAAAGAGCATTCAACACGAAAGACAATAAATTCTGTTGGTGCCCACATTGCAGTAATTCCAGGTGGGTTGACGTGTAAACTGCAGCCACTCAATATTTCCATTAATCATCCATTCAAGACATTCATCAAATCAGAATGGGAGGAATGGATGCAGAATGACGCTCATGAGTTCACCCCAGCCAGACGCTTGGAAAGAGCAACCTGTACTGAAGTTTGCAAATGGGTTGCCAGAGCTTGGGATAACATAACACCAGTGGATTCGGAAAAGCCTGCTTAGTATATACTGATGATGGGGATTCCACCACTGATGACAAAAGCATTAACAGGGATGACGTCCGTACACCAACTACAGTAACAGAAGACCAGTTGCAGGCTATCCTAACGTATTAATGAAGACCGTAAACAATCCAAAGAGTTTATGGATGATAATGAACAAGACAAATAAACAACATCAGTATTTTGCTTGTTATTTCAGATGTTGTATGGTTTTTTGACTTCAACATATTGTCCAGAATTTTTAATTGCTTTACTTTAACGTAGAACCAGTTGATGCTCAAATAACTTCAATTTTATATTCAATATGTTAAAAAAAAAAGTTCTGGTATAGCATGCTTACAGAGATAACATGCGGTGGTTTAATCGGTTTGTAAAATGGCTTCCATCAGTCGTGATGGGTATTCCGGCTCTGGTAGTCACTGGTTTGTTTAGCAGCATTGACTGTGGCTATGGAGGCTGATCCTGGAATGGTGGACTCTGCCACAGGTTTTGCAAATATAGGGCATCGTTGAATTGTTGTCCGCTGTGCTCTTCACTTAGCTCTGTGCACCTCAAACTGACTCAAGATCACTCTTTTGCCTTGCTCGCCGTGTTGATGAAGAGTACCTCGCCATTTGTATCCTCCCAGCACTCTGTGCTGATTTTTAAGGCTTTCATGTCGTACTTGCAGAGGTCCTTGAAGCGAAGGTGACATTATCACGTTCCTCTTGCCTATTGCTAGTTCTCCGCAGAGGATGTCATTTTGCAGACTACCATCCTTCATGCGATGGACGTGGCCCAACCAGTGCAGCCTGCATTGTCATAAAAGCATGAACATTATGGGAAGTCCAGCGTGGGAGAGGACCTCAGAATTTGGTACTTTGTCTCTCCACATAATGCTGAGGATGTGGCGAAGGCTGTACAGGTGAAAATTGTTGAGTTTCCTTTCTGACTCGGAGTAAATGGTCTTAGTCTCACTACCATACAGGAGGGTGCTGATAATGCATGCATTGTACACAGCAGTCTTGGTCTTTGAAGCGAGTTTCTGATTCTCCCAGACCCGCGAGGAGAGTCGAGCAAGGATCGATGTTGCTCTGCTGATATGCCTGTTGATTTCAGCATCAAGGGAGAGGGTGTCGCTAATGATTGACCCCAAATATGTGAACTCGTGGACCATTTCCAAATCGTAGTCGTCGATGGTAATGACTGGTGTCTCCACTACATTCTGGGCAAGGACATTTGTTTTCATTAGGCTGATGGTAGGTCCGAAATCCTTGCAAGCTTTAGAGAAGCGGTCCATGAGAGTTTGCAGTTGCTACTTGGTGTACGAGGTTATAGCAACATCATCGGCAAAGAGCGTATCGCGTAGTAAGATCTTTCACACCTTCGTACTTGCTCTCAGATGCACAGGATTGAACAGCTGCCCATCAGACCTGGTGTGCACATGGATGGCTTCTGTCGACATTCCAAATGCGTGCTTCAATAGCAGAGAGAAAATAATGGTGAACAATGTTAGGGCCAACATACATCCTTGTTTGACTCCACTACGAATAGTGAAGGGTTCTGATGAGCTGCCATCATACTGAACAGTAGCCCTCACGTCGTTGTGGAATGACTTAATGACATTATGGAGTTTTGAGGGACAGCTGAACTTGGGGAGAATCTGAAAGAGCCCATCCATGCTAACCAGGTTGAATGCCATGGTCAAGTCAATGTAAGTGACATAGAGAGGTTTCTGTTGTTCCCTGCACTTGGAGTTGACAGAGTGAGAAAATCATGTTGATGGTTGACCTCCCTGCGCATAAACCACATTGAGACTCAGGGTAGACCCGTTCTACTCGAGTTTGTAGACGTGCCAGAGTGACACGAGCAAAGAATTTGCCAATAATACTTAGGATGGAGATACTCTTGTAGTTGTTGCAGTCACTCCTATCACCCTTGTTCTTATACAAAGTGACTATTTTTGGAGTCATGCATATCCTGTGGTATGGCTCCTTCCTTCCAGCACTGACGGAGGACCTCGAGTAAAGCTTTTGCAGTTTTTGATCAGGTATGGAGGGATCTGGAGTGTGTATTATATGTGTAAAAATTAGGTAATTATTTCAAAGACACACGTCAACTCCTCACGCAAATCTATTTTCAAGCAGGTTTCTCATCCAAATACACCAATTACTTCTAAGTTCATGCACAACCAGATGAAAATATTTCTCCTCCATGAAAGCAATGCCATTCCTTGCGTTGCTCTATGAAAGCAAAATGATTTCAAAGGGACCCAAGGAAAGCAAATCACTGTTGCTCCGTATCTCAAGCCCAAATTGCTCATAAAAGACTATTCCTTAGCCCGACGGGGAGTTTTAGTTTTGCTTGAGGTGTGTTCTTGATCATTTCATTTCCACCTCCTTGAGGTTTCTGCATGGATTTCAACCACTGACACCTTCTGCTCCATGATCCCATACCACATAGTTTGGTCGACAAGCTGACACACCCACATACACACTTCTTGCTTGCTGGAACAGTGTTTCATCTCTAATAATTTAATTCTCACAGTTCACAGCTCTGCCATAATGAATTAGGACTATTATCTCCAACTCAACAGTCCATCTTTCCCTGTAACCTTTCTCTGCTGATGTGTTGAACACTATTACTCTGCTTTAACAGAAAATAGCTTCTTATATTCTTGGTACACATTTATTTCCATAACCAACAGGTTTGCAGCAGTATAAGAACACATGCTGATCAGAATAATGATCATATAATACTTTGTAATCTGCTAAACAGGTGCATAATAACTTCCATTTAACAAACCAAATACTGACCTTTTCATGATTCCAGTGCATAGATGGTATTCTATTCAAAATGTTGCACACTTTTGCCCTCTTGCACCCGAGGCAACCAAAGACAACTGTTCCTACCGATAGTCATCTTCTTGAGGGACCTGCATAGTGATCCAGTGCCATACTTGATCAAGGAGATGCTGGATCAGGTAGCATCCTTGAGCAGAAATTGCAAATTGTTCAATGTTTCAGGTCAGGATACTTACTTAGTTATGTATCCAATGGTAGTTAAACCATTGTGCCCTCTGAGATGGGCACTCAGATGCTGGTTGGCTTCCAAAATAGGAGTAGCGTGATTTCCTGCCTTAGCCCTTTCTGCTCCATCGCTCCCAATAGGATGAGCAGCCTACCCATGCTTGCACATGTGGCGACTTGTCTTCTTGTTAAAGATACCTGTGGTATCTACTTCATTTGACCTTGAGGGAGAAGGCCACTTGTCATTATCACCTCTGCAGGCTTGCCCTGTCTGCTTCTCAGTGTTGAAACTCTGGAATTTTCATCAATGTTTATTCTGTACCCTTGGCTCTCCTACACGTTCCATCCAATGTTTAATAATCAGATTTTCTTGACAATCTGAATACAAAATGTCCCTGAAGCACCTGATCTTAAACCAAAAAAAATCCGAAAACTGCGAAAAAGCCCATTGCTTTTAACATGACAAGATATCCATTCATTTTCTCATCTGGATCTGTTACTGGTGAAAAGAAAATACGAATATGCTATTAAATCCCTCTCCACATTCCCAGAGACCTCATTCAAGTTCCATGGCAGAAATAAGCTTGTGAATGTCTCTGCTTGGGCTGATAGTAATTATTATCTTCCTTGTCATGTAACCACATTTCTTTGGTTACCCTCACCTGTGGCCTTGACAATAATATTTGCCCAGGGGAGTGCCTTTACCTGCTCTCTATAAAGATCAAATGGTGCAAACCTTTTGAACTTTCACAGTATGTCAACATGCCACATCCACTTTTGCCTTTATTATCCGATCAGCAAAGCTCCCTTCTCTTTTCCTTTTGCTCAGGGCTACTGCCTTGCTAGCATCTCAGCAGCAAGATTGTAGATTAGGTTTCCAATGAAGCATCAGTCTCGGCAAACTATTTGGAGGGATAAGATTTTTAAAATCCCACCCATCGGGTGATTGAAACCTAGAAATTTAAGCCTAAGAAGTTGGTGGAGGCAGCTTCTAGTGCAACAATTGGGGAACATCTGGATGAGACCAAGTGTGGGTAAGTGTGATTGGTGTGGATAACACTTGATGAACAGCAGAGAGGTGCGTGACTGAAGGGCCTGTTCTTGTGCTCTGGGACTCCATAAACAGAGTCTCCACCAAAATGTTGTCATTTGTTGTATTCAGTATGGGCTTCTTGCTGGCTAGACTGATCACACATTGGAAGACCACCTCTCTCCCACGATCATTCATTGTTGGGCTGAGGCCAAATGTCAACTTGATGAGCAACACTTTGTATTCCTACTGGACACATGAAACAATGGCATGAATATACATGTTTCTAATTTTTGGGAACTTCACATGGATCTTTTTTTTCTTTGGCTTGGCTTCGCGGACGAAGATTTATGGAGGGGTATGTCCACGTCTGCTGCAGGCTCGTTGGTGACTGACAAGTCCGATGAGGGACAGGCAGGCACGGTTGCAGCGGTTGCAAGGGAAAATTGGTTGGTTGGGGTTGGGTGTTGGGTTTTTCCTCCTTTGTCTTTTGTCAGTGAGGTGGGCTCTGCGGTCTTCTTCAAAGGAGGTTGCTGCCCGCCGAACTGTGAGGCGCCAAGATGCACGGTTGGAGGTGATATCAGCCCACTGGTGGTGGTCAATGTGGCAGGCACCAAGAGATTTCGTTAGGCAGTCCTTGTACCTCTTCTTTGGTGCACCTCTGTCTCGGTGGCCAGTGGAGAGCTCGCCATATAACACGATCTTGGGAAGGCGATGGTCCTCCATTCTGGAGACGTGACCCACCCAGCGCAGTTGGGTCTTCAGCAGCATGGATTCGATGCTTGCGGACTCTGCCAGCTCGAGTACTTCGATGTTGGTGATGAAGTCATTCCAATGAATGTTGAGGATGGAGCGGAGACAGCGCTGATGGAAGTGTTCTCGAAGCCGTAGGTGATGCCGGTAGAGGACCCATGATTCGGAGTCGAACAGGAGCGTGGGTATGACAATGGCTCTGTACACGCTGATCTTTGTGTGTTTCTTGAGGTGGTTGTTTTTCCAGACTCTTTTGTGTAGTCTTCCAAAGGCGCTATTTGCCTTGGCGAATCTGTTGTCTATCTTTTTGTCGATCCTTGCATTAGATGAAATGGTGCAGCCGAGGTAGGTAAACTGGTTGACCGTTTTGAATTCTGTGTGCCTGATGGAGATGTGGGGGGGCTGGTAGTCATGGTGGGGAGTTGGCAGATGGAGGACCTCAGTTTTCTTCAGGCTGACTTCCAGGCCAAACATTTTGGCAGTTTCTGCAAAACAGGACGTCATGCGCTGGAGAACTGACTCTGAATGGGCAACTAAAGCGGCATCGTCTGCAAAGAGTAGTTCACGGACAAGTTGCTCATGTGTCTTGGTGTGAGCTTGCAGGCACCTCAGATTGAAGAGACTGCCATCCGTGTGGTACCGGATGTAAACACCGTCTTCATTGTTGAGGTCTTTCATGGCTTGTTTCAGCATCATGCTGAAGAAGATAGTAAAGAGGGTTGGTGCGAGGACGCAGCCTTGCTTCACGCCGTTGTCAATGGAGAAGGGTTCGGAGAGCTAATTGCTGTATCTGACCTGACCTTGTTGGTTTTCGTGCAGTTGGATAACCATGTTGAGGAACTTGGGGAGGTATCCGAGGCGTTCTAGTATTTGCCAAAGCGCTTTCCTGCGCATGGTGTCAAAGGCTTTGGTGAGGTCAACAAAGGTGATGTAGAGTGTTTTGTTCTCTGCGCGAAAGCCACACTGTGATTCTGGGAGGACATTTTCGGCGACACTAGATGAAATTAGTCTATTAAGGAGAATCCTAGCGAAGATTTTGCCTGCAATGGAGAGCAGCGTGATTCCCCTGTAATTGAGCAGTCTGATTTCTCGCCTTTGTTTTTGTACAGGGTGGTAATAATGGCATCACGAAGGTCCTGAGGCAGCTTTCCTTGGTCCCAGCAGGGCATGAAAAACTCATGCAGTTTGGTATGCATAGCTTTGCCGCCAGCCTTCCAGATCTCTGGGGGGGGGGGGGGGGATTCCATCCATACCTGCTGCTTTGCCACTTTTCAGTTGTTCAATTGCCTTATATGTATGTCTCTTCCCGGGTAAGGACCTCATCCAGCTCTAGACTCAAGGGTTGTTGAGGGAGCTGGAGCAGGGCAGATTCTTGGACTGAGCGGTTGGCACTGAAAAGGGATTGGAAGTGTTCTGACCATCAATTGAGGATGGAGATCTTGTCGCTCAGGAGGACTTCGCCATCTGAGCTGCGCAGAGGGCTTTGGACTTGGGGTGAAGGGCCGAACACCGCCTTTAGTGTCTCTAGTTTACTGTTATCTGTCTCTTTTTTTTTAACTGTTTTCTTTCCCACTTTCCTCCTGACCCGCACCCCCCCGTCCTTTCCAGTGTTCTCTACATCCACCTTTCACCTTCTGTCCAATATGCTACCACCACATTTCCCCTCCCCAGTTTCTAATTCCCATTCATATACGAAATATCAACCCCATTTTACTTTAGTCCTGCCAAAGGGTCACACAACCTAAAATATTAACTGAACACTTTTATGGATGCTATTTGATTTTCTAACAGCTCAACATTTGCACACGATTCCCTCCCTCTTTTGTTGTCCACAGACTATACAAATTATAGCAATGGTTGTTGAACAATGCACCCAACACTGCAGCATGTAGCTTTCACCATATTAAGACCTACACATGCAATAATATTACAAAATGGAAGTGAAAATCTCTTCCTTTTAAGAAGAGAAGATAAAGGCTTCCCTCTGAACTTAGCTTGTTATAAGCTCCAGAGCAGTTTTGGTAGATATCTGAGACCTGGCATTTTGTTGATTAAGCATGCCAAAACTCATTTTGTAACTAGTTTCGATAGAAACTCTGAAGATCTTTTCTGACCCCAGAGTATTGCTTTGCCCTTCTGGGATACCATGTTGCAAGTGCAGTTAAGATCAAATTGAAATTTTCAGTTGTCTTCTTGGGCACACAATCTATGTGTTTGAATCAAGAACTTGTGGCATCTGTCTTCCCCCCCCCCCCCCCACCCCCACCCCAAAAACTTCAGCAGAAGAGCCAGGTTGCTCATTGGTGCTGTGAGATATAATAGTTGTGCAGCATAAAACAGGACCTTTAGCCCCTGAAGTCTGTACTGACTATCAAACATCCACTCACTCTGATCCTACTTTTTTATATTTTCCCACATTCCCATCAAATCTACTCCTGGATCTTACCAGTGGCAATTTACAGCAGTTAACCAACTGACCTGAATGCCTTTGGGAATGCACTTGTGCATTCACAGGTGGCATGTCCAAACTTCACAGAGACTGTAGAGGAGATCAGCATTGAACCTAGATAGTTGGAGCTCTGGGTTAGCAGCTCCACTACCTGAATAACTGTATCACCCTTTTTTGTTTTATCTTTGTGGGATCATGGGCTGCATATATCTCGTATCACAAAAACAAAACTGTTCATTGACAATAGTATTTTAAAGTGCACAACATATATGCAAGTTTACCTTTCTTATTCATTTTTGTGGTTAATGCTTTCTTGTTTGATCAATATATTGTTTCTAAAGAAAGCGGAGGGAGGAGGATTGATCTGGCTGAGATCATGATCTAAAATGGAATAAATTAAATAAAGAACTTTCTGAACTTCCACACACATTACATACACGAGTGCTGAGAATGAGAAGGGAGTTAAGTTAGTTGTTAAAGTGTGATTCTCTTTTCATGTTTAAAGATAATTAAAAGCAACTTTTTAAATAACCATTTGACTTGGTGAATATCTATTGCTGCTGGGTCTTGGGGTCCTCTGGGCTCATAACAAAATCTCCTGGTCCTTGATCAATAAGGTGAATGGAGGAATGCTTTTTGTATCTAGAACAGCTTGGATCTTGTGCACTTCTATTACATATCTTGATCTTCTCTTCTCCAAGGTGAAAAACACTTGTCTTCAGTTAATCTTTTGTAGCTAGATGTTCAATGATCTAATCATTTGTACATTGATGGTTTCTGATGCTGTCATGGAAGCAAGTGGACAACAATTCTCTGCCATTTGCTCATCTTCTGTTTGTCAATGGGAGAGTTGGTGTATGCCTGGGTTGAGTTGGTATAACTGGAATCTTCTCGTCATTTAATTTGTCTGAGGTGATTGCTGTGATTGTAGTTAATGCACAAAAGTGCTGGAGAAACTCAGCAGGTTCTGCAGCATTCATGGAAGGCAAAGATATATAACCAAAGTCCAGCTCGGGCTCAAAATGTTGGTTCCATATCATATAAATATAAATGTTGGTCCAAAATGATTGACTGTTCTATTTTAAGAATCCATCTCTGCATACAAGTAAACCCCACTTTATGAATACTAGAATTATAAAAATTCGCATCTACAAAAAAAATGTTTGCTTTTACAAAGAAACTATGATGGGTTTTTGCTTTTATGAAAATTGCCTCCAATAGTAGTCAATGGCTCTTTGCTTTACAAATTTCAGGCTGACTCACAATTTGTCAGGAACACCCTCCCTTCGGAAGTGGGTTTTTCCTGTATATCTATTTTCTTTTTTTACTTTCATTACTGCATGGTTTTGGCTGGTGGCTTTTAATTGACCTGTGGCTGACATGCATTATGTTATCCCCCAGAAAAGCCTCCTTGTCAACGGTGCAGGAGAGCTTATAGGCACACGTGCCACGAGAAGTTACGGGTGGCTGCAGATAGTGATGGGGTCGGTGCAGGTCAGATCATCCCCACAAAATGCAAGATATCAAATATTTTTTGTTTTTGGCTCTTGATAAATCAGAAACATTCAACAACTTAAAAAATCAAAAATTTGAATGATTTAGGTGATTAGCCAAAGAACAAAAAATCATCAAGATGGCAATACTGCTGCAGGTGTCGCTGTTATGGAGCTGGGGAGATATTGCCTTCAAGTGGTTTAAATAACAGTAGCAACCTTTTAATGAGTGTTGCGCAGTCGGACACACAAGAAACAAAGAGTTTTAACAAGCTTCTCTTAGACAATGGTTCCCTTATGATAAATTCATTCAAAGTGTTGTCGACAAAGTTGCAATGTTGGCTCGTGTGTTCCTTGGATTTCCAGTTCCCCTTCTGCGTCATTTGTCGTGACCCCTAACTACAGCATTCCCTCTTTGAACTTGGGTCTTGGTGACCATCTCTCCTCTTTTAATAGACTTTTAGAAACCTTGCCATGTTTAATGTGGCTTGGTGTGAAACATTTGGATGATTTTATCTTGGCTATCTGTTTGGATGTTTTACATCATTATTTCATAAAATTAATGCTAGTTGAGAAAAATAAAAATGATCAATCAACTTTGTTTTAATCTATCTTTAAAGAATGAGGATATTTATTTGGAGTTTAATTCAAGATTTGAGATTCTTTTATTGTCAAGCAATAAAACAGAAAAAGCTATATTACACAAAATTTCCTTTATTTTACCATAAGGCAGACAAAGATTCACCATCTGCAGAAACTGCCCAGCGTCCCTTATAGCTGGAGAAAGAGAAGCAACTGAGAGTCCCTGTTATGAACTAAAATCTTGTAATGAACTAACAAAGGATCAACAATGGAGAAATTTACCAGACAATGGTAAATTCAAAATAATAGTTTTTATTAAAATATTAATATTAAATCCTAAACTATTACAGTTTAAGCTTGATTCTGAAAGTCAATTTTAAAGTTCAGTTTCAAACATCTTGTTGAACTTGAGGATCATTAAATTGTGGTTCAGAAGTAATAATGGAGTAAGTGTGAAGGACTAGATTTCTTTAAATTGTTGCTCAAAAGCAATAATGAAGTATTTTGAAACATCAAATCCTCAGACTTCTTAAAAACTCACACATTTCTTTTGTAGAATTGTTTTCAAAACAACGTTCTTTCATACGAACAAAATTCTTCAATCCTCTATACTAGTGATTTTCCACAAACTTCTTCCTATTTTCTTTAGAGTTAGAGTGAATCTTTCACAATGATTTCAAACTTGTAATCAAAAGTGACCATTCCTATGGACACAAATGAGGCTGCCTCTCTTTCCTTAAATGAGCAGTCAGAGTCGCTGTTTTCTTTTAAAATACCACTGGACGTTCCTTCTTTTAATAAGAAGAACAGATCCTTTTCAAAGGATTTTGAAACTTCTTCTCTTGACAGAGAAAGCAATCCTGTATTCACAGAAAGAACTGTTTCTTCCAAATGACCCAAAATGTCTGATTTCCTCAGTAATATCCTTTCTCAAAATCATGTGACATGACATCATCACTGATTCAGTTCCACTTCTTCACGAACATCTGATCTCACCTTAGTCCAAAACTATAGATGGATGAAAATTGTCTCTACAGGTCAGTCAAATGGTACTTGAATTTTGAAACAGCTGCCAGCATAATGCTGAATGTAGACAAAAATGCTTTTAAGAACCTCACATAGTATTTGAGTTTTCAATTAAGACCATTTCCATTCTTCTCTAGCTCTGCCTTTCCAAGACATGTTGACTCCAAAAATGACCTCACTCCGAGTGTATTGTGAATCTATAAATGTGATGTGACCTGTGTGTGACCCTGTCCACCAAAACTAACTTTATTAAGACACATATAATTCTCTAACTTAAATTTAAATATTAATATTAACACATCTGTGACACCCTGCAGAATAACTGAGAGTCATTCCAGCACTGTCACAGCCTCTGCAGCAACACAGTCTTCATTCCAAACCATCAGCAACCTGACCTCCAAATGCAAACCTCTGACATGATTAGCAAGCCCTCAGTGCACTTGGCACCCTCTCGCATATCTGTTCTTTTGAAATCCCTTCATCCAGTCTCCAGCAGTCCGCAGCCTGGCTCGAGTCCCTCGACAGCCTGGGTGGTGGGTTCCTTGCCTTGAGTCACCAACAGCCTCCTGCCGGCCTCAGAACCATTCGCTGGTCCACCACTGTAGTCACCTTTTAATAGGGTAGTCTCCTCTGCTTTTCCTTCTCAACCTGGGGGGGGGGCAGGGAACACTGCTTTCAGTCCTCTGTTGCCCTGCTTCAGTCCTCTTCTTCCATCGAGTCTGCAACCCCTTGAGGCCACTGCTGAACATAGGTATCATCATCTTGGGCCCACGAGGTTGCAGGATTTTGAGGTAAACCACTATTGGCACCTTTAACAGGACATTTAAAGCCTGTATGGAGTCAACAGCAATCAGACTGGGTGGTTGGACTCTGCAGGGGAGTGTATCCACTCCCCTCTCTCAGCAGGTCTGCACCAGTGGCTCCGCTGCTGTTTCAGTGGCTCCAGCAGCACTACCAGTTTTTCTTTCTTTTTGAAGATCTAATGAGGGTCTGGTAGTCACGATGGATAATCATGGAGTTAGAGAATCAGGCCTTTCAGCCCTCTGAGTACTTACTGGCTGGCCATCAAGCACCTGTCTATGCCAGTAGTTATCATCCTTTTTTTCCACATTCACATACCTCCTTAAGTAATCCCTTACTAACCACAGACCACCTATGGCATAAGAAAAAAAAAAATCACTGGTTTACACTCACCTCTTTTTATTCCTCCCATCAACTTCACCCAGATTCGATAATGTGCCTGCATGAGGGGCTATTTATATTGGTGAATTACCATGGTAATCCATTTGCAGTAGGGCCTCTTAAGATGGGAGGAGCTCTAAGATTGCCAAGACCATGAGATGTGATGTTGGTAAGGCTTGCACCAGGCAACGGTACCTGCTGTTTCCTGCATTGGTGGATGCTCCAAGCAGCTGGGCATTCCCAGCAATACAGGTACTGACTCTGGGTTGTTGAACCTGATTTTATGAATTGCAGCCAGATGTGTGTGACTTTGAGGTACAAGCAAAGTTATAGTCTTGCCAGCTCTCATAATCCAGTTTCATCCCCATGTCTGCTCTCTGGATCTGGTAGCAGCAGAGGTTTTGTTAACCTTGCGAGCAAACCCAAGTGTTGAAGAAGGGTGGGAATAAAGTAAGCCAAATTGCTGTTGTATTTGAGTATTGCAAATGTGAGTATTGATATTACAGGTTTGAAGTCAAGTACACCTCAATTTGATACTTTTTTTAAAAAAAAGTAATTCCTTCTATCTTAGATCTATCCTGTCATCACTACTGGCTGTGGCCCTGGCCTCTAGTCTGTATATATCATGCATCATAATTGTACAAGGCAGTCAAATTTTGTGGCTTTTGTGAACACCCTTTATATCTTTTTAACATGGGACCCCACAGCAACTTAACCATGGTGTTTTTCCCCATTCTGTGTAGCTACACCTTTAATTAGTTATCTTTTAAAGGTGACTCCCTGGACATCCAAAGACCAAGAAATATTATTCTGTATTGATCTGGGTTATGAATAATTTGTGTCTGCCTATAGATTTTAATTTTATTAATGGTATGTCTTTGGCAGTGGAGTCTTGGAGCCATTTTCTATTTGCCACTCAGAATTGCTGTGATTTGTGTGCTTAGAAGCAATTCAAGAAAATCTGTTTGTTTTTGTCTTTTTGAATGCTTTTTTTGTGGGCTATTTAAGTGGGAAGGATGTTTAATTTTCTTCTTTGTCCCAGCTCAGAGTTAAAAATGAAGAGGAGGTATAATTGTAGCCTTCCTTTTAAAAATGTTCTTTGGATGAATTTTTGCTTTGTTAGACAGCAAAATAAATTGAAGTACTCCTGTGAATATTGAATTTTGCATACAAATGTTTTGTCATTGAGGCTGAGCCAAAACAGGTTTTAAAATTGAAGGAAAGTAACTAGAATTTTATAAAATTGTACTATAATTAAATGGGGAAGAAGATTAGAATTTTGTCATCATTTTATTTAATCAGAATGACTTGCAAATCTGGTCTGTCAGATGGTTGAACATAGAATGCTAATTTGTATTAAGCTGCATCTTGATCAATGTGCCAATAATTTTTTTTTACCCTGCAGTCCAGTTTCTCAAATTATTTTATCCTTCAGGTCACATCTTTGTTCACAGGTTTTGTAGAAACATAAATGTCAGATAAGCAATTTGTTGATGGGGTAAGGTTAATTTAATAAAAATGTAGATGGAGCAGAAAAATAAAGTGAGTGAAATGGCCTGTTTTCGTGTTGTGTAATTATATTCTGATCTGAATATGTAAGGTTTTGTGTAACCTGGCATTTTACTTTTAGTTTTCTTTCTCTGGTCCTGTGGGAAATGCCTGGCGTTTACTTCCTTAATTCTGTGGAACAGGTTGAGATCTCAGCCTGAGGGTGATTGGGCATCATTCCACATTTCCAATCACTGATCAGCACTGAACAGCACACACACTGAATGTCTGCCTTTGTCTATTTCTTCACTTTAAACTGAAAACATGCACTGATGTGCACATTCAGTTTCAAGATCCCTTATTTAGTGCAGTGATATAATGCTTTGGTGCAAAAAGATGCCTTGTAGATTTGGAGATTTTTTTTACTTGACAATGCATAGAACTTTTAATGGTTCTGCCATGTTTCATTGTTTCATCAGTTAACCCTCGAATTATTTACACTGCTTTTCTGATTTGACCTTGCAGATCAAACTGAATTTGCATCTCAATTCTCAAGGCAGGAGAATCCTCCTCTTTATGATACCCATGATTTGATACCAAGGTTTGTTCCATGCCCAAGTTGCAATTAATATCTTTTTTTTTTAAAAGGCCAAAATCTTGATTTGCTGAGTATATTTAGCTTTTGAGAAAATCCTAATTTTAAACTTCTGAAAACATGCATTTTATTGTTTAAAAAATTATTGTCAAGACAAAAATGATCTTTTTAGCACCGATGTTGCAGTTGATTAAGTGTTCCCACTGATCCATTCTGCAATGTTGCAGAGCAGAAAGGCAATTAGGGGCTTGAAATATTTTGAATGCAACATTTTAAGATGAACATCCATGATGGTCTTGTCCTTCACATTTACAGAACTGAGGTTTTCCCTCTCTCCTTTGCTATTTCAGGTTTTGTTCATCTCCTGTTTCCATTTCCTTCTAGACATACCTCTTTCAACTGGCACCACACCTCTGGGGTCATTTATCCAATCACAAATCTCTTCATTCCAGTTTTTGGAACTCCTTCCCCACTCTGCCAGCCCCCTTCCTTGCAAATGAAAACTATTTTCTCTTTTAACTTTTCTGAGCTCTGACGAAAGGCCATCAACATGAAGCATTAACTATGTCTAACTCTCCACAGATTCAGTGGCTGGCTGATCCATTCCTTTGCTTTCAGATTATTAAAAAAAGTTATTTTTAGCTACTTTTGTTTTTTTTAATCTCAGGCCTTAGTCAATTGTATGGGCTTCTGATTCACTGTTTTTTTTTGTAAAGATGCATCCTCATTCCTGGACTTCAACCTCTTCTGGGAGATTGTGATTTTGATATCCACGTTTCATAAGGTTGTGAAGAGTCAGGTTTTCAGAAATTTATCTTTTTTGGTCTTCCTATTAAACTCCTGGCTTATGAAAATTGAGGACGAGACATCTCCTTTTTATTTGCACTGTCTTTCCCACCATATGAGCTGGAAAGTGAAGCATAATACCAGCCAGGCCTTGATCTCTTGAGATAACATTACTGTTCTGGAAGAATGAACTTCGTTGCCAGTTTACCAGTCAGGCTTCAATGCCGAGCTTTGTGTTGCCTTTTACAACCTGTCTTGAAGCATGCTCTGCATTTTTAAAATTTGCCAATGCATTTTTGATGAAACATTGTCTTATGTTGCCATGGCTGCCACCCTTCATATTTACTTGTACATTTAATGCCCTCACAGTTGTATGGCTACGTTATATGGTATTTGTAAAAAAAAAAAAAAAAAAAAAAAATTTTAATTTTTGAAAAGTGCACTTACTTTTCCCTTTAAAGTAATAATAGCTTTGGGCACGTGAAGTTTAGAACCTTTTTTTCTGGCTTAGGAATCTGCTCAACGTTTATGGGCCCCCTTCCGTACTTCTCTCCTACCCCCTGTACTCCTTGTCTCCCCCCTCCCGTTAAGAATTTCAGTCTGTGACTCCTCTTAAATATGCTGTGATCCTGAGGGCCCCCATTGAGAATGGTTGGGTTAGTGGAGTAAAGGGTGTATTTCTGGCAAATAAACATGCAAGATAATGAGGTCCCATCTCTTGAGAAATTAAATTTTGAAGGGGGTAAAAAAACTGAAGTTATGCTAACTTTTTTTGTGGCCAGTTAGAGCATATTCAATGTCTTCAGTTCTAACACAGGTGCAGTCTACCCTGTATCTGAAACGCTTGGGACCAGACTTTTTTGGCTTTTGGGTTTTTGCGGTTTTTGGAACAATGGAACTAAGCAGCACAGTAATATCTGCAGAATACCTGTATCAGCGGTTAAACAACAAACAACAGCAGGCTTTATGAGCACCGACATGACGCCACAAGTAGAAAACTCACATGAAATATTGTTTAGTATTTACAAAAAAAAACTTGATATCTGCTTACAAAAGATGTAAACCTGGGAATTATAGGCCCGTGAGTCTGATGTCCGTGGTGGGCAAGTTGATGGAAAGTGTTCTGAGGGATGCTATTTACAAATATTTGGAGGTACAGGGATTGCTAGGGAGTAATCAGCATGGTTTTGTCAGGGGTAGATCATGCTTGACAAACCTGATTGAGTTTTTCGAGGGGGTTACAAAAAAGGTTGATGAAGGGAAAGATGTGGATGTTGTCTATTTGGACTTTAGTAAAGCTTTTGACAAAGTTCCCCACAGGAGGTTAGGAAAAAAAGGTGGAGGCATTAGGTATAAATAAGGAGGTAGTGAAATGGATTCAGCAGTGGTTGGATGGAAGGTGTCAGAGAGTAGTGGTAGACAATTGTTTGTCCAATTGGAGGCCGATGACTAATGGAGTTCCTCAAGGATCGGTCCTGGGTCCACTATTGTTTGTTATATATATTATCGATCTGGAAGTAGGGGTGGAGAATTGGATAAGCAAGTTTGCGGATGATACAAAGACTGGTGGTGTTGTGGACAGTGAGGAAGATTACCGTAGATTAAAAGGTGATTTAGGAAGGCTGGAGGTGTGGGCTGAAAAATGGCTGATGGAATTTAATATAGGTAAGTGTGAGGTGTTACATTTTGGAAAGGCAAATCTAAATAGGTCAGATGCATTAAATGGCATTAGATGTGCAGAGCAACAAAGGGATTTAGGAGTTGTGGTAAATAGTACCCTCAAGGCTGATACTCAGGTAGATGGTGTGGTGAAGAAGGCATTTGGAATGTTGGCCTTCGTAAATCGGAGTATTGAATTCAAGAGTAGGGAGGTTATGATGAAATTGTACAAGGCATTGGTGAGGCCAAATTTGGAGTACTGTGTACAGTTTTGGTCACCAAATTATAGGAAAGATGTAAACAAAATAGAGAGAGTGCAGAGAAGGTTCACGAGAATGTTGACAGGATTTCAAGGTTTGAGTTACAGGGAAAGGTTGTGCAGACTAGGGCTTTTTTCTCTGGAGCGTAGAAGATTGAAAGGGGACTTGATAGAGGTGTTTAAGATTTTAAAAGGGACAGACAGAGTAAATGTGGATAGGCTTTTTCAATTAAGAGTGGGGGAGATTCAAACTAGAGGGCATGGTTTAAGATTGAAGGGGTAAAATTATAAGGGGAACATGAAGGGAAATTTCTTTACGCAAAGGGTGGTAGGGATGTGGAATGAACTTCTGACAGACGTGGTTGAGGCAGGATCATTGGTTACATTTAAGGAAAGACTGGATAATTACATGGATAGGAGAGGACTGGAGGGGTATGGACCGGGTACTGGTCAGTGGGACTAGGAGGGTGTGGATTTGTTACGGCATGGACTAGTAGGGCCGAACTGGCCTGTTCTGTGCTGTAAGTGATTATATGGTTATATGGCAACACCAAACTCTAGAAATTCTCCTCGATGGCTTTTTCAAATGTTTCCTCCAGTGTCATCAGCCTCATTAACAATGGTTTTTGTCTTTTGCTGCCGCTGCCAGTCCCCAACTCCTCCCCGCCGCCGGGAGTCCAAGGTCCCGGCTCCTCTGCCTGGGAGCTCGAGGCTAATTCTTCGATGTAGATGGCACCACACCCAATGTTGCCAACTCTGGCTGCAGCAGATGCTGAAGACTTGGATTCTGCTCCATTTGCCATCTTCCTGACCAGAAACAAAGATTTGGTTTTGTACCAGAGCTTTGTTTTTACCAAACTGGCACCAGCCTGATGTGGGAAAATCAGGTGATCACTTTTTTTCAACTTGTTACATCATATTGTCACTAAATTCTTTTTGGTTTTTGGATCTTTTTGGTTTTCGTAACTTCAGATACGGGGTACTCGACCTGTAATTATATAAAAAATATATGTAGGCACAGGGGAACACAGCGATAGCACTATTCCACCACACCTCTCTAGAAATTTGTAATTTTAGATTTACAGCATTGGTGATTTAGTTTTTTGTTCCATGGTGTTACATCTGAGAACTGAAACCAGGTGGGGAAGATAGAGGCTATTGCTGGTCAGCAAATAGTGATGGGTGAGCACGATTTTTGAAGATGTGTCCTTTGTAAGAGCTAAAACAGAAAATGTGAAGGATCATGATGCAGAATTTCGGGGGAGGGGGCGGTAATGAGATTGTTATTGACTTGTATATGGACTTGGGTATGGTGAAGAGATTCAGAGGGGTGGGAAGAAAGCTTGGGTTAACTAGGATGTATCCACACTGCAAATGGACAACAATCCAAAATATAAAACATGATTTTTCCTGATTTGAAAGACTTTGGACATTGTAAATTGGTGCCATAATGTATCAGTGTCTGATGATTTTTTGTTGCTTCCAATTGCAAAATTGGATTCACCAGTCAGTTTCTAAAGTGACCGACCCCCCTTTGTAATCTGTTCTTACAAAACCATGAGGTCTGGACAATCCAATAGAGACTTGTACTCTAGTGATGTGAAGTCTTAAAACCAGCCATTCTCAACCTGTTTATGGCTGTGTCCCCCTCGGACTGTGCTCAAAGTGTATGGGCCCCCATTCCCTGTGAACCATTTAAGTCTGCCATACTTCTCTCCTGCTGTCTTCATAACAATTTTTTAAATGTTTTCTTACGTGAGATGAAAGGAAAACAAGACTTTTATATAAAGCTACTGTGGCCCCCAGGGATACTTCGTTGAGAATGGCTAATTTAAGCCACCACTGTGCTCAAGGGCTTCAGGAGCCAGAAGAATGATGGATTTGGTGGCCCTTTTTGAGGGCATAGTTAACCTATTGTCATGCTTGCTCTATTGGCAGTCATTAACATTAAACATTCAGCTGATTGATTCAGCGGTTGCAGATTACATGGCACTGTTTAGAACAGAGAGTTCTCTCTAGTAGCTCAACCAATCTGTATCCATCAATCTGTGCTATTTTTTTAAAAAAACACAGAAGTTGTTGAGGTGCTTCTTGTGGGAATCTAGTTGCATGTCTATGTTGGCAGACATCTTTCCAATGTTACAGCAGCATCTTCACTTCAAAAAATTATGTATTATCTCAAAGATATTTTGCATACTTTATAATTGCTCCAGTTGATGCTGTTTTACTTTGGATTTTATTTTGCTTACTGTCCAATAAATGTGAGGCAGAGTTATGTTTTTGGAATGTAAAAAAAATGCTGGAGAAGTCGAGTCAAGTGTATTGTCATCTGATTGAACAAGTACAACCCAATGAAAATTGTTCTCCAGTCCTCATTGCAAAAACATGCAGACATACAACCAGACATAATACACATACAGACAAATAATACATATTATTATGTTGCTCAGCAAGTCAAACAATGTCCTTTATATAGCAAAGATAAAAATACATAACCGACATTTTGGGCTTGAGCTGGTTACTTGAATTCTTTCATTTGTGTAGATGCTCCTGACACTCATTCGTGGTTTATGACGGTGATGCGAATGTTTCAAAATTTAAATTTTTTAATTTAAATTTAGACACATCATGGTAACAGTCCCTTCTGGCTGATGAGCCCATACTGCCCAATTACACCCAATTGACCTACAACCCCTGGTACGTTTTTGTGATGCAACTTCGCTGCAATTGTGCATCCATATCCCTCGTGGTCAGGACATAGCTGGTGTAAGTGTGCCTTGTTCCAGCATGCTATCCGTCAATTTGATGGGAGGCAGTTAATTATTGAAATTACTCTGAGATTAGTTCTTTCATTTTCCAGGGTGTAGTTTGTGCAGAGTACAGAATTCTTAATTGGTGGTTGTGTTTTTATTTGAGGACATTGTTGCAGTTGTATTGTTTACATAACAAAGATGTTGCCATATTGCCCTGTAATAGTGAAGAGGAAATGCTGGCATTTGTCTTTTGGTTTCTCATCTTGAGTTGCATCAATAAATGAAAGAAAATTGCTTGGAGCAGTATTTCTAACCCGGATGTCCATGGGTTTTTTATCATTGGTTCTCACCAAAGACAATGTTGCTGACATGATAAATAAGTAATATGTAAATACAAGTTTTGAATTTGCTGGCAAAAAAATGAAAATTCTTGAAATATGTTGTCACTGAAACAAAGCAAACATCCCGTCAGTGTCCTGGGAAGGGGCTCCAGCAGGTAAGGTTCAAAGGTTACTTTTATTGTCATATAATAATACATGAAATATAATACAAGATATATTTCAACTTTTGTCTGCCGAAAGGCACACCGAGTCGCTATTCTGTAATGGCGCCTGAAACAATAAGAAAAAGAAGCAAAAGAGAAGCCCTTCAGAGACACTAGGTGCTTTCAAATTAGCCCTTCTGGGACCCTAATGCGCTGCCGCAAATGGACCATGCCTTCCAGACCATGCCATTCTCCTGCTCCACCTAGCCATTCCCTTTGGGGTTATAGCTGGTGGTCCGGCGAGAGGCTATGCCCTCGGACAGCAAAAATTGATGCAGCTCGTCACTCATGAAGGACGAATCCCTGTCACTGTGGACATAGCAGGGGTATCCATAAATGGTGAACAGATTGTTCAGAGCCTTTATGACGGTAGCTGCAGTCATGTCTGAGCAGGGGATGGCGAAGGAGAAGCACGAGTACTCATCGATGATGTTGATTAAGTATACATTGCAGTTTGTGGAGGGTGGAGTCCGTACTTAGATATTCAAAGGAGCGAGTGGCCTTGATCAGGTGTGACTGGTCGGTCTGGTACAAGCATGGTTTGCACTCCGCGCAGATCTGGCAATTTTTGGTCAGCATCCTTGATGGAGTAGGGAAGATTACAGGCCTTAATAAAATGAAAAAAATGGGTGTTCCCTTGGTGGCAGAGGGCATCTTGTTGTGCCCGCAATTGGTCCATCTGTGCACTGACACGTCCCCCAAGACAGGGCATCCGAGGGCTCGTTGAGCTTTCTGGGCCAATACAGTATGTCATAATTGTAGGTGGAGAGCTCGATCCTCCACATCAGAATTTTATCAATTTTAATTTTATCCTGCTGTTGATTGTTAAACATGAAAGCAACTGCTTGTTGGTCAGTCAGCAAGATAAAATGCCTACCGGTGAGAGATGGCCTGGGCCTCTTTCTCGATGGAGGAGTGCTGGATTTCGGGGCCCTGGAGGGTACGTGAAAAAAACATCACAGGTCTGCCCGCTTGGTTAAGTGTGGCAGCCAGCACAAAATTTGATGCATCACACTCCACCTGGAACGGGGGTGTCCTGGAACATCCACTCCGTGCATTGTGGCCTTTGCAACGTCAGCTTTGATACGGTCGAATGGCTCGCAGGCTTCTGCCGTCAGGGGGATGTTGGTGGCCCTGATGAGGGGTTGGGCCTTATCCGCGTCGCGGGGGACCCACTGAGCATAATAAAAGAAAAACCCCAAGTACCTTTTAAGAGCCTTGAGGCATGAGGGAGTGGAAGTTCTAATAGGGGGTGCATGCAATTGGGGTCGGGGCTGATTACTTCATTTTCCACAACGCAGCCTAGTATAGCCAGGCGACATGTGCTGAAGACACACTTCCCTGTGTTATACGTGAAGTTGAGGTGTTTTGGGGTGTGGAGGAATTTGTGGAGGTTCCTATCATGGTACTGCTGATCATGGCTGCAGATGGTGACGTTATCAAGGTATGGGAAAGTGGCCCTCAGGCTGTGTTCATCCACCATCCGATCCATCTCTATCTGGAAAACTGACTCCAAAGGGGATCCTCAGGAAATGGTAAGGCCAGCCATCCACCTCGAAGGTGATATATTGGCGGTCTTGGGGGTGAATGGGGAGCTGGTGTTATGCGGACTTAAGATCTATGGTGGAGAAGACCTTGTATAGTGCAACCTGGTTCACCATGTCCGTTCTGTGGCATAGGGGATAACCATCAAGCTGGGTGAGCCTATTGATGGTCTGGGAGTAATCGATGATCATCCAGTGTTTCTCCCACTCTTCCATGAGGCGGCTGCGTGTTTGCTGGAGAACAATTCAGCGTTGTGAATGGCCACCTCCAGAGTGTTCGCCAGTTCAATGGTTTGAGCTTGGCTCAGTCTGAGCGGATGCCTGTTACGCAGGTGTTTCAGATCAGCAGCTGTATGTGCTGTTCTGCACTCACAGCCTGGCAGTTGCAGTCCCTTGCAAGCTCCTGCAGGGCTCTGACAAAGTAATTGAAGGTTTCCCCTGGTTGCTGCCTGCGTGAGTGGAATATGTACCGTGCATAGACTTCGTTCACCTGGACTTTATACTAGCCATATGTCTGGCAGTCCTGGACCATCCAGTAGACTCGAAGTACGAGAATAGCAGGTGGAGCTTGACCTCATCATCCTGGATTTCAACTGCTAAGGCAGTGCAGAACTTTTTGAAACAGTGGCGCCAGAGCGCAAATTTGTCAGCTGCCTTAGGTTCTGTTGGGTCTATTTCGAGGTGATCCAACTTTAAGTATTTGTCTATGTTCTGAAAAAAAATCCCAAAATCTTGCAAATAAAATTGATGCATGATCAATTGCAGACAGACTGAAGTAATCAAAACTGAAGGGTTTTATTTGCAAGAGATGGACTGCATCCCTGTATTGCTCACTCACACTAACCTGGACTCGAACTGGGAGCAGGCTTGTGGCATGATAGCTTTTATGGGGGAGAAAGGAGAGAAATCAGGAGCTGGCCAGTGAGAGCAGGGTCAAACAGGAAAGGTCATGTAATTTACATATAACAAATATGTACAATGGTGGTTACTGCCATGACGTGCCGTTCCTGTTCTTGGTGACAATGCAGGGTTGCAGGAGCAACGGCCGTCTTCCAAACCCATAATCCCCCACACTACTGGAACAGTTCTGTCAGCGCCAGAGTGGTTCCAGAGACGTGGGGGTTATGGTTAAAGAAGGTGGCCAGTGCTCCCGCATTGAACCATTACCACAAACCGTTCATGGCAGCAGCACATCACTCTTTCCCCCCCCGATCACGGCAGCAACCACTCACCTTCCCTCCCCCGATCGCAGAAGTAACCACTCCACCCCCCACCCACCAAATGTGGCAGCAACTACTCTCGCCCCAATCATGGCCCCCTCCTTCGTAGCAGCGGCACTTCAGCCAGGGGTTTCCTATGACGCAAGCTCGCAAGTGCTTACATCACTAGAGTAACCAGGTCGGCCATTTCCCCTTTCAAACTGCAGGAGCACAACACTCGGGTAAGTTTTACTGGGTTCCCTGACCACCTCTGTGATTTGACCGGGTTGACCTGGCTGTATCTTTCAAATTGCCATGTATATGGGTTGCTAACCATGCAAATTGCCTGATTGACCCCATTTTACATTGCAGTCTGAAAGCGCTGACTTAGTGTCCATGGATTTTCATTCAGAGCTCCCGCAGCCTCTGAAGCCACACAGGCTCCTGTTCAATCTATTGGCAGCCCAAGCTCCAGGACCCATCCTTCAATTTGATCAACACTTGAGGGCCTTTGGGAGCTTTTGCCCTCAGCACTCTCGAATGCCATTTCTGACACCTGGTTTGCTAGGACCAGCAACCCACACCCCGTGGAAATCCTTCGACTACAAGTTGCCATCAGCCCGCAGCCTATGTGTGTCTGACAGCTGCTGAACCCCTCTGTCGGCCTTCTGCCATAATCACCCACCCTGTAGGGTTGTCTCCCATGCCTTTCCTTCTCAGCATGGGGGGTTCTCCCCATTTCTGGTGCCGTGTGCCGGTCCACTACCTCACTGAGATTGAAATTTGTCATGGTACACCAAAGACATTTTTAGCATCAGGGGCCACAGTTACCCTTGCGCAGTGCTGTTACAGCACCAGCAAAACCTGGGTTCAAATCTGACGCGGTAAGTGAGGAGTTTGTACATTTTCCCCGTGTCTGTATGAGTTTCTTCCAGGTGGTTCCGCCCTTCAAAATGTACAGAGGTTGTAGGTCAATTGGGTGTTATTGAACGTCAAGGGCTTGTGGGCTGGACACTGTACTGTGTCTCCATTTAAAATTCAAAGGAACAACTTGTGTGTTTTTGACAACCATTGGAGTAAAGTTGAACAGAAGTCAATAATTTCACTCAGCAACTCGGTCGGACCTATTGCTTATAGCCATTTTCACCTAATTCCATCTGCACATCCTTTCTCATTTGTCCACTGTTGTGTTTCCCATTTGAAAGGATCTGTGCTATTTGCCTAGATTATCCCATTTGATAGTGAGTTCAACAGTGAATTATTTCTGTCATTCAAGAACAAAGTGCTGTAGATATTGGACAGGTGTCAGAAGGAGTAAAACACAAATGTCTACAGTGTTAGAAGTAAAAGCACCATGCTGGAGAAACTCAGTGTATTTTACGTAACATGACGAATGTTATGGACATCAAGGTAGGAGCAAAATGTTGGCAGGTACCTGAATAAAATGGTGCGGGGTTGGGGGGGGGGGGAAGGGGCAGGGGGAGGAGTACAGGCCCACAGACAAGTGATAAGTGGACACCAGTAATCTGGGGGAGGTGGATGCCTCTGAGTGGAGAGTTAAGGGGGTGGAGAGCTAGAGGAAAGGAGACATAGGATTGGGGAAGAGAGAGAGCATGAGGAGTGGTCTAACAGAAACTGGATAAGTCATGTTAATGCCCAGACAGAATATTATGTGTTGCTTTGGTTTGGCAGTGCATGATGTGTATTATGTTTAAGAGGGACACTGCTGAAAATACTCAACAGATCAGCCAGCGACTGTTAACACAGAATTAACAGCCTTTTATCAGGAAAAAATTTAAAATGTGGAAGTGGAGAAAAAAAGGAGGTAGAGATGGGGAAAACCAAAGGCAAGGATGTTGATGGGGTGGAGACCAGAGATTGAATGAGACTGATGTTGCTGGCTGAAAGGTGATGATGAAAGTTATTGAATGATTGGTAGTTGTGCTCATGGGCTGGTGCTCAGTAAAGCAATTGAATAGGCAAATTCATTTTTCATTACATCTGGTACAATGGATTGATAGAAAGGCATTGGAAGCACTCCAAGATCTGAATGATCATTAATTCTCCTGCTAACAAATTAAACAGGCAAATGGAATCTGGGTTTGATGCGTATCTAATGGAATGTACTTCCATTCTTAAATCTTCTTCAATTCGGAGAAGACTTTTCAGCCGACTTTTCAGCAAGACTCTTGCCCTTTCGCAGGGATGAAAGGCACTGTGTCGATTTGAAATATAATGATTACCAGTACTGAGTGGAACTGGTCATAATCTCATTTATTTACCTGCCTCACCTGGTCTGTGTAATCTGAAAGAAAATTGAGATCCTCCATCAGCCAGCTCCCCACCATGACCACCAGCCCCCCCACATCTCCATCGGGCACACAGAACTCAAAACGGTCCACCAGTTTACCTACCTCGGCTGCACCATTTCATCTAATGCAAGGATCGACAAAAAGATAGACAACAGATTCGCCAAGGCAAATAGCGCCTTTGGAAGACTACACAAAAGAGTCTGGAAAAACAACCACCTGAAGAAACACACAAAGATCAGCGTGTACAGAGTTGTTGTCATACCCACGCTCCTGTTCGTCTCCGAATCATGGGTCCTCTACTGGGATCACCTACGGCTCCTAGAACGCTTCCATCAGCGCTGTCTCCGTTCCATCCTCAACATTCATTGGAATGACTTCATCACCAACATCGAAGTACTCAAGCTGGCAGAGTCCGCAAGCATCAAATTCATGCTGCTGAAGACCCAACTGCGCTGGGTGGGTCACGTCTCCAGAATGGAGGACCATCGCCTTTCCAAGATCGTGTTCTATGGCGAGCTCTCCACTGGCCACCGAGACAGAGGTGCACCAAAGGAGAGATACAAGGACTGCTTAAAGAAATCTCTTGGTGCCTGCCACATTGACCACCGCCAGTGGGCTGATCTCGCCTCCAACCGTGCATCTTGGCGCCTCGCAATTCGGCAGGCAGCAACCTCCTTTGAAGAAGACCGCAGAGCCCACCTCACTGACAAAAGACAAAGGAAGAAAAACCCAACCCCAACCAACCAATTTTCCCTTGCAACCGCTGCAACCGTGCCTGCCTGTCCCTCATCGGACTTGTCAGTCACCAATGAGCCTGCAGCAGACGTGGACATACCCCTCCGTAAATCTTCGTGTGCGAAGCCAAGCCAAAGAAGAAGAAAGAAAAGAAGAATTGGCTGTCTTTCTGTTTCACACTGGTGGCAGCGGAATTGTACCTTTGTAGCATGTTGTGCTGTGAGCTTGTTTAGCATAATTGATTTACTTTGAAGTTCGCACTCCTTCTTTTAAGGCCGTCCGGAGCCCGCCCCTTGTGTCCTGGAACTGTGTCATGCTGATGTAAGTGCGTACATGCACTTCCGGAGTGCACCGGCAGAGAAGGACCCGCATGATAAGCGGAGCTGGTTCGCTGCTTAAATTATGTGTGCTGCCACACAATCACCTCCCCACCGTCCCCCAACCCCAGAACCGGCACCGGTGGTCTCATGGTGCGTCATGGGGAGATCTGCTGTTTCAGTGGCCGACCTCTACATACTGGTGGCAGGACCTTTACCAGTTCTGAAAAGTTCAAGTGGGCTAGTTGGAGGTGGTCCAGTGTAAAAAGTTCCTCTTTGCCCCCGATGTCGAGATCCTGTCCCAGATGTGGAGTAGGCTGTTCGGTTGGCCAGTCACCATGGCCATTGATGGTGGCTGTCCCTGTTGTTTTCCTGAAATGAACACAACTGGCAGGACCTGCGTGCTCCTGCGCTCCATCATTGATGGTAGAAGCACCATTTTGGCTCGGACTTTACAGTTTGTGGGTGGGGGTGGGGCTTTCTGCTCACGTGTTGGACTGGCCTTGGGCTTTGGCTTGGGCGGCGGCCTTGTAATTCAGTTGACTGTGTCTGTGGGCTCACGCTTAGAGCGGTTGAGGACATCTACCCAAGCCACGACCTTATGTGGGTTGTTGAAATCTGCGTCAGCTAGTAGGAGCCTAATGTCTTTGGGCATTTGCTCGAGGAACGCCTGCTTGAACAAGAGGCACGGCTTGTGTCGCTCTGCCAAGGTGGCAGCCCTTTTGTGATGTGATAGGCTGAAAGTGTATTTACCTTCCTCTGGCAGCACCTGGATGAGGTCATTGACTTGTGAAGTGGCTTCCTGGTCTACCGAGCTTATGATGTAGAAGTATTTTGTCAAATCAGAGGTTATCTGTTTGATCTGGAACTGGGCCTCTGCTTGGCCAAACCAAATGCAGGGACTGTTCATCCAGAAAGTTTGCAGCTTTAACATCACGGGTGCCTACAGCCGCGGGGTCCATTGTGCCAAGTCTTTAGAGCGCCGCCATACTCTCCTACTTATTAGTTTATGGAATTAATTTGGTCCCAGTCACCTCTTTCACAGCACTAGCCACCAGTTGGAGACCAAAAACAAATTTACTTAAAATGGTACTTTACAAATCCTGTTGACATTTTGAAGGTGACACCTTCCTCAAAGGAGCAATGCTATGGTGGCTACACTCTTTTTGATCTGTTAAATCGCAACCAATTTTAGACAATGAGCACCAGAAATGTACTTTAATTAGATGGTACATGTTATTTTCTGAATGGGACATCAAGTTAAATTGCAGAGCCAAAGACTTGTGGTTCATATATTCGAAACGTACTAGGAGCTTAGGTTAATTGGGTGTAAATTGGGAGGCATGGACTCATGGGCCGAAATAGCCTGTTTCCGTGCTGTATGTCTAAATTGCTTTAGGTGGGAGAAGAGGAGGAGGGGAAAGAAGAACAAGAACAAACTGCTGTTGTCAAATTGCTTCTGAGGTGGGATTTTGTCCAGTTTCGTACTTGTGTGGCATTGTCTGTATTTTATATCATCCGTGGCTTAGAGAAACTGTAAGCTGGTTTTGGAGTCAACTGTGACATGACAGGGCATGTTCCTACAGACTGTTCTAGTAAACTCTGGGGCTTAGACTTCTTCGCAAATTTAATTATTTTTAAATTTAGAGGTACAGCCCACAAGCCCGCACTGTCCAAATACACCCATGAGAACTATTAACCAGCTAACCCTGTACGTCTTTGGAACATGGAAGGAAACCCACGTGGGTTACAGACAGTGCCGGATTTGAATCCAGGTCACCGGTGCTGTGATAGCATTGAATAAACTGCAATAAAACAAATATTTTGATAGGATGTATATTTATTCAATTCCCTTGTGCAAAACCCCCACCAAACTGCTCTTAATCACGTGTTCTGTTATGCAGAAAATGTTTTGCCTCCTGTCACTATCAGCTTTTTTTCCCCTTTATTTTATTCCTGTGACCTCTCGTCTTCTACCTCCACCAACAGGAACAGCCATCCACCATTCAGATCTCATATCTTTTTATATTGTTCTGTCGGATCACCTCTTCAATCTACCCTCACTGTAGTCCCTCACCACAGGAGCCATTCTCACAAATCTCTTTATCTACTTCAGTGCATTCTTTCGGTAATCAGTGGACCAGAACTTCAACTGAGGCTGTACTAATAGTCTTTTTTTGAATTAGCACGATCTCTTTCGTGTTCTATGCATCTGTTTCTAAAGCCTAGAATTGCTTCAGACTTCTAAGATGCTTTCTCAACTGCCCTTCTGCTTTCAAAGACTGTACATTCAAGCTCCCAGGTACCTGGGTTCTTGGGAGTCACTATCTCAGAGAATCTTTCCTGGACCCAACACATGAATGGCAACATGAAGAAAGCACGTCAGCGCCTCTACCTCCTCAGGAGTTTGCAGACGCTTGATATGACACTGGAAACCCTGGCAAATTTTTGCAGAGTTGTGCAAGACTGGCTGCATCAGTTTCTGGTATGGGAACAGCAATAGCCCTGAGCATAAAGCCTTGCAAAAGGTAGTGGACACAGCCTAGGACATCACAGGCAAAATCTTTCCCACTATTAAGTACATCTACAGGGAACGCCTCCGTTGGAGGGCACCAGCAATCATCAAAGACCTACACCATCCAGCACCTGCTCTGTTCTTGCTGTTGCCATCAGAAAGAGGTCGAGGTGCCACAAGACTCACACCACCAGGTTCAGGAATTGCTGCTATCCCTCCACCATCAGAATCCTCAACAACTATGTCAATGAGAGACTCATTTAAGGACTCTTACTTGTGCAGTTTATTGATTGATTTTCTTTCTTCTTTCTGTATTGCACAGTCAGTTTGTTTACATTATCTGTTTATAGTTCTTTTGTTTACATGTTTACACTATATAGTTTATTTTTTGCACTACCAATTAGTGATAATTCTGCTGCCCCCTCAGGATAAAGGAATCTCAGGGTTGGATGTGATGTCATGTATGTACTTTGACAATAAATCTGCCTTGGCACCATTTCCCGAACGATATCATTTATTTTGTATTGCCTCTTTCATTCTTCCCACGAAAATACCAAAAATGGACAGGTCAGGCAGTGTAGTGGTTAGCGCAACATTATTATAGTGCCAGTGATCCGGGTTCGGATCCAGAGCTGTCTGTTAGGGGTTTGTATGTTCTCCCCGTGTCTCAGTAGATTTCCTGTGGGCACTGGTTTCCTCCCACCTTTCAAAACGTATGTGGGTTGTAGGTTAATTGGTGTATTTGGTTGGCATGGGTTCATGGAGGTTCCTGCACTATCTATCAGAAATTGGTACGTACTCCCCGTGTCTGCGTGGGTTTTCCCTCCCACCTTTTGAAACATACCAGTGATGTAGGTTAATTGGGTGTAAATTGGATGGCATAGTCTCCTGGGCTGAAATTGCCAGTTACCGTGCTGTATGTCAAAATTTAAATTAACAATGTATGTCCTCTATATACTTCACCTGCCATGTGTCTGATATTTTGCATGCTACTTCAATTGATCATTATAACTAAGTTTTATGTCACTGCAAATTTGGAAATTATGCCCTTTCACCTTCAAGTTCAAGTCATTATGATAAATCATTAAAAATATAATTACCTGACCACTGATGACTGGAGCACAGCAGTATTCACCTTCTTCTAGTCTGGAAAATAATCATTCACCCTTTATCTCTGTTATTTGTACAACTTGTTAGCCTTGCTATCAATCTCTCTTTTGTGCCACTTGCATTTTCCTCTTTTGTGGCAAGATTGGTGTTCGAGCACGCAACTTCTCATCGTCTTTCTTTTCTGAATGTTAATTTGGAAAAAAATTACAAAACAGGATACTCCTTGAGGGAGCAGGTAATCACTGTAGGAACTAATGGATTTCAAGGTTGAACTACAAACTGCATTTTGTTATTCTATAAGTTGCCTTAAATTTTGTACTGCAATGACAAGTGAAGTAGACATTTTGCTGTTATTGCTATTATAAAATCTGGACCAATTATCTTCAGACAATATCAAGCCAGTGTTGATTGGCTGACTGGAAGGTTATTTCGATGGTTTAAATAGACTTCTTTTTGGCAGAGATGTAATGCTATTCTTCTCAACAATTAGCCTTACATATTTCATACTAACAAGTCATAGAAGGAGGCAATTTGGCCCATTGCGCCACTGCTAGTTTCTTGCAGCAATTTTATTCCCTCACCTATTTTCCTGTAACCTTTTCACTCACATTAAATCTACCCTGATTCTCCAACCACCCACCTATGCTTGGGGCAATTTATCGCAGTCCATTAACTTTTGAATGAGCATGAGTTTGGGGTATGGGAGGAAACTGGATATCCAGAGTAAATCCATGCAGTCTCAGGAGAACTTGCTAACCCCAAGATGGTAGATGTGGTCTATATGGATTTTAGTCAGGCATTTGACAAATTCACCCTTGAGAGACTAATTCAGAAAGTCATGAGGCATGGGATCCATGAAACATTGGCTGTGTGGATAAAACATTGGCTTGGAGGAAGAAAACAGAGTGTAGTAGTGGAAGGAAAGTATTCTTCCTGGAGATCATTGACTAATGGAGCACAGCAAGGATTGGTTCTGGAGCTCCTGCTCTTTGTGATTTTTATACATGACCTGGATGAAGAGGAATTCAATTCGGATAAATGTGAGGTGATGCATTTTGGAAGGACAAACTAGAAGGCTGAGTAAAGGGTTTAATGGTTGGGTTACGTAAAAGTGTGGATGAGCAGAGGGGTCTTGGGGTTCAAACCCATACATCCCTTAAGGTCGCCGCACAGGTTGATAGGATAGTTAAGAAGGTCCATGGGATGCTGAGCTTCATTAATGGGGGATTGAGTTCAAGAGTTGAGAGGTCATGTTGCAACTCTACAAATATCTGGAGAGATCACACTTGGAGTATTGCGTTCAGTTCTGGTCACCTCATTACAGGAAGGAGTGGAAGCTATGGAAAGGGTGCAGAGGAGATTTACCAGGATGTTACCTGAATTGTAAAACAAATCTTATGAGGCAAGATTAGCAGAGCTGGGACTTTTCTCTTTGGAGTGTAGAAGGATGAGAGGAGACTTAATAGAGGTCTATAAGATTATGAAAAGCATAAATAAAGTGGACGGCCAACCTCTGATTCCAAGAACAGGAATAGCAAACACCAGAGGACATGTGTACAAAGTGAAGGGAGAGAAGATTAGGGTAGACATCAGGGTAAGTGTTTTATGAAGAGAGTAATGCGGTCTGGAATGTCTTGCCAGGAATGTTGTGCATGGTGAAACATTAGGGACATTTAATATACTCAGGCACATGGATGGAAGAAAAATAGAGGGTTGTGGGGGAGGGAGGTTTAGTACTTTTTTTTATATAGTACTAAAAACTTGTAAAAATATGTGTCAGCACCACATTGAGTGCTGAAGGGCCTGCACTACTGTAGTGTTCTTTGAAATTGCACTGGAGATTGGGATTGAAATTGCATCACCTTACTTTTTCACTTTGAACAAAGGGTCCTTGACTGGAAATTCGGTTTGGTGGTCAGCTTTGCCAAAGTGGCTTTTTGTTAGATCTGCCATAATAATTCACCTGGAAATGTCTGGATCTACATTTGGGCTTGAACCTGATTCTGGTGTAAAAGCATTTGGCATAAAACAAGCAGGAACAATGACAGTGCTTTTTTTTTCTCTGCTGTCTCCATCTCAGAGCCAATTTCTTCAATGAGAATTCTCCACTCACACGAAGGACTTCTCCCATCTTAAGCCTTCTTCCCAACACCCACCCCCTGCCCCTGCTTTGAACACCTTGTTTTGGTCTTCTGCCTGCTCTGGATCTTTTCATTTCCGACTACCACCAAGACATCAACCGTCTCAACTTCACCACTCCAGTCTCCTATTCCAACCTCGCCCCTCAGAATGCATTGCCTTCCATTCTCTCCAAAGCTGACTATCATACCCGAAGACTGTTATATCTAACACACTAACCTCTACCTTGCCAAGGCTTGGTGACAGCTCTCAGATACTTCCTCTTACCATTGAATGGGGCACCATCAAGAAACATCAAGCCACTATCTCCTACATTAACCCTTCTGGTAATCTTTTTCCCACTGCCTCTAACCTCATTGCTTCCCAACCCCATGCTGATGGTTCCTCCTCCTACCCAAGATCCACAAACCTAATTGTCCTGGTAGATTCTTTGTCTCTGTGTGCTCCTGCCAAACCAAACAGGTATCATCATACTTTGACTTCATTTTGTTCCCCTTAGTCTAGTCCTTCCCTATCTATGTGCAGAACACTTAACATGGTCTCCATCACTTCGTCAACTTTCAGTTCTGGGCTGGATCTCTTTTTCACCATGGGATGTCCAATCCTTTGTACCTCCAACCTCAGCTTCAGGCTCTCCATTTCGTCCTAGATAACAGACTGAATACCACCCTCCACCATCATCCTCCTCCACCTGTATGAACTAGTACTCGGCCTTAGTTACCTCTCATTTAGCTCCAACCACTCTCTCCAAGTCAAAGGTACAGCCATGGGTACTTGCTATGCCTATGTGGACCAATCCATGCTGTAAACTTACAGGCAAGCCTCTTCAACTCTGTTACATTAGCAACTAGATTTGGTGTTGCATCCTGCACCCATGATGAGTTTGTCAACTTCATACAATTTACTGCCAACTTCCAGCCTGACCTTAAATTCACTTGGTCAATCTCTGTCTCCATTTCAGGAGGCAATCTATTCACAGACATCTTTTCATAAACCCACTAGCTCCCACAGTTACCTTGATTGCTCCTCTTTCCATCCTGTCCCTTGCAAGGATTCTATTCCTTTATCTTAATTCCTCTGTTCTTGCTGCATTTGAGAGGTCATGTTGCAACTCTACAAACCTCTGGAGAGATCACACTTGGAGTATTTCAGACATCTAAGTTGTCCTTTTCAGAAAATATGATTTTTCTCTCTCCTGTCATTAATTCTGTCCTCACCCACATCACGTATATTTCCCACACATCTGCCTTGACCCCTTACCCCCCCATACCCAGATAACATATGCACTTACACTTCCTCCATCACCACTGTTCAGGGTCGTAAATAGTCCTTCCAAGTGAAGCAACGCTCAACTCTGAATTTTGGGTGTCATTTGTTGCATCCAGTGCTCCTGGTGCAGCTTACTCTACATCATACAGATTGGGAGATCACTTCATTGTCTGTTGCAACAGCAAGAGCCTCCCGTGACCAACCACTTCAATTCAACACCCTATTGTAACCCTGAAATGTCTGTCCATTGTAGCATTTACTGTCAAGTTGAGGCCAGCTGGAAATTGGAGGAACAACAACCTTGGCGGTCTCCAATCAGACAACATCAATATTGACTTCTCCTATTTCCATTAACCTCTTTCCCCCATTCTTTCTTTCTCTCATCCTTATATTTTCTTTCAGCTCTCCACCCTTTCCTTCTCCTATCAGAGAACTATCTTTCTTAACCTTCTGCCTTCCACCCCCCCATCACTTCTAAGTTACTTTCTTTACTGCCCTTCCACCTGTATCCACCAATGGCCTCTTACCTGTGGCCTGTTTCCCCCTTACCCCTTCCTTTTTATGCAAGGATCTACCTGATTTTCAATGCTCCTGAAGAAGGGCTCAGGTCTGAAATATTGATTACCTTTTATGCTCCCCAGAACTTTTTTGCAGAATTTTGTTTACATTTTTTAAGGCTCCACTCATAAAGTGAAAAAATTCTTTCTGGTTATTGGCTAAGGGGAGGTTTGGGAGGTTGCTTGCAATGTTTACAATGGATCTCTCCCCTCCCCCACCCCCCCCCATTGCTGCATTACTTTATTAATGGCAGGAAAAGCTTTGACATTAAAAATCCATCAATAGAAAAGTGAACACATGAAGAAAAAAAAATTCTTAACTCATGTTCATTAGCTTGTGGAATTAACTTGGCACAACGGGTTGTGTACCCTCTAATGATAGACTGATACAGTCGCACCATCTGTCTAAATGAATGAGCAGATGTTATTGCTAAATGGAGACAAATAGAGTTGGAAGTTTATTTTGTCTGGATAAAGTGGATTGGGGAGTTGCCTATCAAATTACCTTCCGGCAACCCCTTCTTCAGTTGAAAAAGAACACTGCACCTATCATTTTTGATTGGATATTTACAGTGTACTCATTCGATTGATCATTACAGCATGGTTGAGTCAGTATTGTGAGAGAGTATGTTGTATGATACCCTTGCGCGCTGCTGCCATCGCTCAGCAACACGAGAGAGTAGCATAAAGTTTATCACAAGTGCCGGGAACGGATTCAAATTTGAAACTGAAAGTACAGATTTAAACCATCGTAACTTTGAAAAATTGTTAAGTAGGGGAGAACCTGTACTTGTAGCCTAGAGATTCCATAAGAAACATGATGTAAAAGTTGTATGATTTCAGAATTGAGTTAGACTGGTTCTCCAAAACCCTTTTCTCTGGCTTTTGAATTATTGATAACTGATAATACTGGTAATGAATTTATTGTCATATACAGTATATTTCGACGTACAAGTCAAGTGGCGAAACCCAAAAAAATCTCTCAAAAAATGGGGGTCAACATAGTTGCTCGATAAACTTTTGAGACCTTAAATTCAGATCAAAATCCAATCTGCGCTGATCCATCATATAAGTCAACCTTTGGAAAAAAAAACATTTGGCGTATAAGTTGACCCTTGAGAAAATCCCCCCAAAAAAACCTGACTACTATAGATTTTCATTGAGAATTTTGTTGAAAACAACAACACAATTAGAACCCTTTAAAATCAATCTCGTTATCATCGTCTGAGGCAAAGATGGCGGCAAGCACATCCATACTCTCACTGTTTAAACAGTCATTATATGCCTCATTATATGAGGCAGTTTCATCCTCATCATCAATGTCCTTCAATAAATAATCTCCCATGCCATCAATTGCACAAGAGATGCTGCAGTTTTTGAATTAAAGGATTATTACAGACTCTGTTTTAACTTTGTCCCGTGCCTTGACCGCAAAGTTACATAGCACACCAAGCGATGCAACATACATTGCCCTGACTTCTGTAAACAACTTTTCTGCACTCGACATCCATGCATTCCATTCCTTGCGCACATGGTACTTGAATGGCATGTTCAAGCAGACATCAAAATGTTGCAATAAGTATTGTGTAGTGCTAATCTACTTTTGGTGTTCTCAGTAAAGTGGCTACTAAACATATCTCCAACCACCAAACTCGGTTCTTTGCATAAACCACCTATTCCACACATTGTGCATTATTACGAGTCCAGAGGACCCCAAAACCCAGCAGCAATAGATATGCACCACAACAAAGGGTTACTGAAACAAAAATTGCTTTTAATTATCTTTGAACATGAAAACAGAATCAAACCATAACTTATCTCTATTGATTTACTTAACCTATTTAACCCTCCTCTAATTCTAAACTCCGGGAGATCCAAAATGAGTGGTGGACTAGCCTCGCCAAACGAACCCAGCTCAGCGGGGACATTGGCGACTTCAGGGGTTTCTACGAGGCTCTAAAGGCTGTGTACGGCCCCTCACCCCAAGTCCAAAGCCCGCTGCGCAGCTCAGACGGCAAAGTCCTCCTCAGCGACAAGATCTCCATCCTCAACCGATGGTCAGAACACTTCCAATCTCTTTTCAGTGCCAACCGCTCAGTCCAAGATTCCGCCCTGCTCCAGCTCCCTCAACAGCCCCTAAGGCTAGAGCTGGATGAGGTTCTCACCCTGGATGAGACATATAAGGCAATCGAACAACTGAAAAGTGGCAAAGCAACAGGTATGGATGGAATCCCCCCAGAGGTCTGGAAGGCTGGCGGCAAAACTCTGCATGCCAAACTGCATGAGTTTTTCAAGCTTTGTTGGGACCAAGGAAAACTGCCTCAGGATCTTCGTGATGCCACCATCCACCCTGTACAAAAACAAAGGCGAGAAATCAGACTGCTCAAACTACAGGGGAATCACGTTGCTCTCCATTGCAGGCAAAATCTTCGCTAGGATTCTACTAAATAGAATAATACCTAGTGTCGCCGAGAATATTCTCCCAGAATCACAGTGCGGCTTTCGCGCAAACAGAGGAACTACTGACATGGTCTTTGCCCTCAGACAGCTCCAAGAAAAGTGCAGAGAACAAAACAAAGGACTCTACATCACCTTTGTTGACCTCACCAAAGCCTTTGACACCGTGAGCAGGAAAGGGCTTTGGCAAATACTAGAGCGCATCGGATGTCCCCCAAAGTTCCTCAACATGATTATCCAACTGCACGAAAACCAACAAGGTCGGGTCAGATACAGCAATGAGCTCTCTGAACCCTTCTCCATTAACAATGGCGTGAAGCAAGGCTGTGTTCTCGCACCAACCCTCTTTTCATTCTTCTTCAGCATGATGCTGAACCAAGCCATGAAAGACCCCAACAATGAAGACGCTGTTTACATCCGGTACCGCACGGATGGCAGTCTCTTCAATCTGAGGCGCCTGCAAGCTCACACCAAGACACAAGAGAAACTTGTCCGTGAACTACTCTTTGCAGACGATGCCGCTTTAGTTGCCCATTCAGAGCCAGCTCTTCAGCGCTTGACGTCCTGCTTTGCGGAAACTGCCAAAGTGTTTGGCCTGGAAGTCAGCCTGAGGAAAACTGAGGTTCTCCATCAGCCAGCTCCCCACCATGACTACCAGCCCCCCCACATCTCCATCGGGCACACAAAACTCAAAACGGTCAACCAGTTTACCTATCTCGGCTGCACCATTTCATCAGATGCAAGGATCGACAATGAGATAGACAACAGACTCGCCAAGGCAAATAGCGCCTTTGGAAGACTACACAAAAGAGTCTGGAAAAACAACCAACTGAAAAACCTCACAAAGATAAGCGTATACAGAGCCGTTGTCATACCCACACTCTTGTTCGGCTCCGAATCATGGGTCCTCTACCGGCACCACCTACGGCTCCTAGAACGCTTCCACCAGCGTTGTCTCCGCTCCATCCTCAACATCCATTGGAGCGCTTTCATCCCTAACGTCGAAGTACTCGAGATGGCAGAGGTCGACAGCATCGAGTCCACGCTGCTGAAGATCCAGCTGCGCTGGATGGGTCACGTCTCCAGAATGGAGGACCATCGCCTTCCCAAGATCGTGTTATATGGCGAGCTCTCCATTGGCCACCGTGACAGAGGTGCACCAAAGAAAAGGTACAAGGACTGCCTAAAGAAATCTCTTGGTGCCTGCCACATTGACCACCGCCAGTGGGCTGATAACGCCTCAAACCGTGCATCTTGGCGCTTCACAGTTTGGCGGGCAGCAACCTCCTTTGAAGAAGACCGCAGAGCCCACCTCACTGACAAAAGGCAAAGGAGGAAAAACCCAACACCCAACCCCAACCAACCAATTTTCCCCTGCAACCGCTGCAACCGTGTCTGCCTGTCCCGCATCGGACTGTCAGCCACAAACGAGCCTGCAGCTGACGTGGACTTTTTACCCCCTCCATAAATCTTCGTCCGCGAAGCCAAGCCAAAGAATTCTAAGGGCCTGTATGTGTAACGTGTATATAAGTTTAGAAAAGTTCTTTGATTCACAGTCTAATCTCACTGGTTGCAGGTAATTCTTGTACTGTGCACAGAAGTTAGCATCAATAAAGTTCACCAGGCTTTGGTGCTTAACAGGTAAATGGTTACCACTCAGGAGGGATCTTGTTGGTTTTCAGAGAGAGTTTTCCTTGTTCCAGGACATACACAACAAATTCCTTGTTGATTAGTGTCTTACTTTTTTCTTCTTCTAAATTTTAAATTTTTCACACTATGAACCATATTGACCAAAATACACACAATCATTTCCCTCTTGAATATACACAGTGTCATTTTGATTAGTGTCTTACTGACAAAACTTTCCCACTTCAGGGTTCTCCAGATGATAACCTCTTTCTTTCAGGTCATCACAGAGTTCCTTTCTGTTTTTCCTATTCCAAGGGAAACACTGGACAGCCAGTCCTCTCCTTTGACCAGGCTGTCTTCCAAAGATTGCCCGCTTGTTCTTCTGGAACCGAAGTCTCTGTATCTCTTCTCTCTCACTCCTTCCCACTTTGAGAGCAGAGCTGTTCTCTTCTCCCTGCAAAGATCACATCCTCTTCCAGACAGCAAACTGTTTTTCAGACAAAGCTGCTGCTGTATGTTGCTACATTGTTGACTCTTGCAAATAACAGTCCATCATGAGTCTGTGAGCACGCGGCAAAACTGCTGCAAAAATTCTGTTTTAAAGCCTCCCAATAAAAATTCAGTTATAACTAAACAGTCTTTAAAAATCACAAAAGAGATAACAATACACAATATATAACATGGTACAAAACAGTAGCCCAATTTTGAGAGTATTTTTATACATGATCAATTCCAACATCTTGACAAACAGTCTACCACCACATCACTTATACCTCTGATGTGGTCAACCTGCAGATTATATTCTTGTAATATTAAACTCTAGTTTAACAATCCTCTGTTTTTATTCTTCATTTTATTCTAAAACACCAGGTTCATGAGAGATACCAAGATATATGACAAAATTGTGCAGAGCAAATATGATGGACAATAGTTCTTTTTCAATAGTGGAATAGTTCCTTTGATGAACACTGATTATTTTTGAAAAGTAAGCAACTGGATGGTCAATTTCATTATGTTTTTGCAATAAAACTGCACCTGCTACTCCCTCACTGGCATCTACTTCTAAAGAAAATGGTTTGTCAAAATCAGGAGATTTTAACACAGGGCAATGGCATAGTATCTCCTTTAAATTTTCCAAAGCTGTCTGACAACCTTTAGTCCACACAAATTTCTCTCCTTTCTTCATAAGGTTGATTATCAGAAGAGCAGCCTCAGCAACATTTCTGCAAAATTTCCTATAATACCCTGCCATTTCTAAAAACCTTCTCACTGCTTTCTTGCCATTGGGAATAGGAAACTCAGAAATTCCATTCACCTTATGTTGAATAGGTGCAACTTTGCCATGGCCAACTACATAACCCAAGTATGTAACCATGGCATTTGCAAATTGACATTTTGCTAAATTAACAGTTAAGTTTGCTTTGGATAACCTTGTAAACAATTTGTCCAAGGAACTCTGTGGTGACCTGAAAGAAAGAGGCTATCATCAGCAAAACACTGGAGTGGTTGTCCTGAAATGAGAAAATCTCTCTCTCTGAAAACCAACAAGATCCCTCCTGAGTGGTAGCCATTTACCTGTTAAGCACCAAAGCCTTGTGAATTTTATTGATGCTAACTTCTGTGCCAGTACAAGAATTGCTAGCAACTAATGAGGTTGGACTGTGAACCAAAGAACTTTTCTAAACTTATATACACATTACACACACATGGGCTTATAATTAGAGGGGTGTTAAGTAAGTCAATAGAAATAAATTAAAGTTTGATTCTGTTTTCATGTTCAAAGATAATTAAAAACAACTTTTGTTTAAGTAAATGTTGTATTGGTGTATATCTATTGCTGCTGGGTTTTGAGGTTCTCTGGACTCATAACACATTCAACAAGGCACCTCAGGCATCCATTACAGGCTCAGAGGACCCCAAAACTCAGCAGCAATAATTCACCAAGACAAATGATTATTTAAACAAAAGTTGCTTTTAATTATCTTTAAAAATGAAAACAGAATCACACTTTAACTTATCACTATTGACTTAACTAATCTAACTTAACCCCTTTCTAATTCTAAGCACATGTGTATATAATGTGTGTGTGTAATTTCAGAAAAATTCTTTGATTCACAGTCCAATCTCACTTCTCACACCTCCAAGTTCAACGGTATCATGCAATTTTTATATTGTGCACAGAATTTAACCAGATTTTGGTGTTTGAAAGGTAAATGGTTACCACTCAGGAAGGTTCTTATTGGTTTTCAGAGAGAGAAAGATTTGTTGCTTGTTGGAGACAAACTGATTCCTTCCAATCAGCCACTTCAGTGTCTTGCTTTTTTAAAATTTTTTTTATTTTTCACACTATAAACCATATTGACCAAGATACATACAGACATTTTTCTTCTTAAATATATAGTGTCGTTTTCTCCCCCTTTTCCCCCCTCCCTTCCCTCACTCCCTTCCCCATTTATTTAAAGTTCAATCTATAGGATACATTAAACCCGTTAAACAATGTTGTCACTTAATAAAAATAAACAAGAAATTTTACTGAGTCAGTTCTTTTCGTTATCTTCTCCTTCTGTCATTTGAGGTGGTGGAAGTCCACGGTAGGATTTCTCTATTGTGTTTCATGTATGGCTCCCATATTTGTTCGAATATTGTAATGTTATTTCTTAAATTATATGTTATTTTTTCTAATGGAATACATTTATTCATTTCTATATACCATTGTTGTATTCTCAAGTTGTCTTCTAATTTCCAGGTTGACATAATACATTTTTTTGCTCCAGCTCGGGCTATCGTAACAAATTTTTTTTTGTGCTCCATCCAAATCGAGTCCAAATTCTTTGTTTCTTATATTACTTAGGAGGAAGATCTCTGGGTTTTTTGGTATGTTGCTTTTTGTGATTTTATTTAATATCTGGTTTAGATCTTCCCAAAATTTTTCCACTTTCTCACATGTCCAAATTGAATGAATTGTTGTTCCCGTTTCCTTTTTACAGCGAAAACATCTGTCTGATACTGTTGGGTCCCATTTATTTAACTTTTGAGGTGTGATGTATAGCTTGTGTATCCAGTTATATTGTATCATACGTAGCCTCGTGTTTATTGTATTTCTCATAGTCCCGGAGCATAGCTTCTCCCATGTTTCATTCTTTATCTTTATGTTTAGATCTTGTTCCCATTTTTGTTTAGGTTTACCGTTTGTTTCCTCATTCTCCTTTTCTTGCAGTTTGATATACATGTTTGTTACAAACTTTTTGATTATCATTGTGTCTGTAATCACATATTCAAAATTGCTTCCTTCTGGTAACCTCAGACTGTTTCCCAATTTGTCCTTCAAGTAGGTTTTCAGTTGGTAGTATGCAAACATTGTATCGTGAATTATATTATATTTATCCTTCATTTGTTCAAAGGATAATAATTTATTTCCCGAAAAACAATTTTCTATTCTTTTGATCCCTTTTCTCTCCCATTCTCGAAAGGAAAGGTTATCTATTGTGAAAGGGATTAGCTGATTTTGCCTCAATATTAGTTTTGGTAGTTGGTAGTTTATTTTATTCCTTTCTACATGAATCTTCTTCCAAATGTTGAGCAGATGATGCAATGCCGGTGAATTCCTACGTTGCACCAATATTTCATCCCATTTATATAGTATATGTTCAGGTATCTTCTCCCCTATTTTATCTAGTTCTAATCTGGTCCAATCTGGTTTTTCCCTTGTTTGATAAAAATCTGATAGGTATCTTAATTGTGTGGCTCTATAATAATTCTTAAAGTTTGGTAGTTGTAAGCCTCCTTGTTTGTACCATTCTGTTAATTTATCTAGTGCTATCCTCGGTTTCCCCCCTTTCCATAAGAATTTCCTTATTATTTTCTTTAACTCCTTGAAGAATTTCTCTGTTAGGTATATTGGTAATGACTGAAATAGGTATTGTATCCTTGGGAAAATATTCATTGTAATACAGTTTATCCTTCCTATCAGTGTTAGTGGTAAGTCTTTCCAATGCTCTAAGTCATCTTGTAATTTTTTCATTAATGGATGGTAATTGAGTTTATATAGATGGCCGAGGTTTTTATTTAGTTGTATAACCTAGGTATCGCATTGCTTGTGTTTGACATCTAAATGGTGATTCCTTCTTAAACTTTGTGAAATCCGCATTATTCATTGGCATTGCTTCACTTTTATTTGCGTTGATCTTGTACCCTGATACTTCATATTCCTTCAATTTCCTATGTAATTCTTTTATTGATATTTCTGGTTCTGTTAAGTATTTTATAACGTCATCTGCAAATAGACTGATTTTATATTCCTTCTCTTTTTTTTATCCCTTTTATTTTATTTTCTGTTCTTATCAGTTCTGCTAGTGGTTCTATAGCTAATGCAAACAGTGAGGGAGATACTGGACATCCCTGCCTTGTTGATCTGCTTAAGTTAAATTGTTTTGATATATATCCATTTACTGTCACTTTCGCCAATGGCCCCTTATATAATGCTTTAATCCAATTAATATATTTCTCTGGTAGGCTGAATTTTTGTAGTACTTTGAATAAATAATTCCATTCTACTCTGTCAAAGGCCTTCTCTGCGTCTAAAGCAACCGCTACTGTTGGAGTTTTATTTCCTTCTACTGCATGAATTAAGTTAATAAATTTACAAATATTGTCTGTTGTTCATCTTTTTTTAATAAATCCAGTTTTGTCTAGATTTACTATTTTTGGTACATAGTGGCCAATCTGTTTGCTAATAGTTTAGCTGTTATAATCTGTGTTAAGTAAAGATATTGGTCTATATGACGCTGGTGCAAGTGGACCTTTCCCTGTCTTTGGTATTACTGTAATTATTGCTGTTTTGCATGAATCTGGTATGCTTTGTGTTTTATCAATCTGGTTGATTACTTCCAGAAGGGGAGGAATTAATAAGTCTTTAAATGTTTTATAGAATTCTATTGGGAATCCATCCTCTCCTGGTGTTTTATTGTTCGGTAGTTTTTTTTAATATCTCCTGTAATTCTTCTATTTCAAATGATTTTATTAATTTATTTTGCTCCTCTGTTTGTAATTTCGGTAGTTCAATTTTAGTTAGAAATTCATCTATTTTGTCTTCTTTCCCTTCATTTTCAGTTTGATATAGTTGTTCGTTGAATTCCCTGAAGTTTTCATTGATCTCCGTTGGATTATATGTAATTTGTTTGTCCTTTTTCCTTAATGCCAATACCATTCTTTTAGTTTGTTCTGTCTTAAGCTGCCACGCTAGAATTTTGTGTGTTTTTTTTCCTAGCTCATAATATTTCTGTTTTGTCTTCATTATGTTCTTCTCCACCTTTATATGTTTGTAGTGTTTCATATTTTATTTTTTTATCTGCCAATTCTCTTCTTTTAGTTGTATCTTCCTTTATTGCTAATTCTTTTTCTACATTTGTTATTTCCCTTTCTGACTATTCTGTTTCCCGATTGTAGTCCTTCATCTTAGTTATATAACTTATTATTTGCCCTCTGATGAACGCTTTCATTGCGTCCCATAGTATAAACTTATCTTTCACTGATTCCGTATTTATTTCAAAGTACATTTTAATTTGTCGTTCAATTAATTCTCTAAAATCCTGCCTTTTAAGTAGCATGGAGTTTAATCTCCATCTATACATTCTTGGTGGGATGTCCTCTAGCTCTATTGCCAATAACAGGGGTGAGTGGTCCGATAATAGTCTAGCTTTATATTCCGTTTTCATAACTCTCCCTTGAATGTGGGCTGATAACAGGAATAGGTCTATCCTTGAGTATGTTTTATGTCTACCCGAATAATATGAATATTCCTTTTCCTTTGGGTGTTGTTTCCTCCATATATCCAAAAGTTGCATTTTTTGCATTGATTTAATTATAAATTTGGTTACTTTGTTCTTTCTGTTAGTTTTTTCCAGTTTTATCCATGTTTGATTCCAAATTAAGGTTAAAATCCCCTCCTATTAGTATGTTCCCTTGCATATCTGCTATCTTCAAAAAGATATCTTGCATAAATTTTAGATCTTCTTCATTAGGTGAATATACATTGAGTAAATTCCAAAATTCTGAATATATCTGACATTTTATCATTACATATCTCCCTGCTGGATCTATTATTTCCTCTTCTATTTTGATTGGTACATTTTTATTGATTAATATAGCTACTCTTCTGGCTTTTGAATTATATGATGCTGCTGTTACATGTCCTATCCAATCTCTCTTTCATTTCTTGTGTTCCACTTCAGTTAGATGTGTTTCTTGTACGAATGCTATATCAATTTTTTCTTTTTTCAGTAAATTTAGCAGTTTCTTCCTTTTGATTTGGTTATGTATTCCATTAATATTTAATGTCATATAGTTCAACATAGCCATTTCATACTTTGTTTATCTTTCCTTTCCGTTTCCTCATCACCACCTTCCCTTCTTATCCATTTCTGCTTTCTTTTTTTGAACACATTATAAGGCAACATTTTTAAAACTTAAAATATTTCCACTATTCTCATATCTACAATTCTTTTAACTCCAATAGTCTCTCCCATTTCTGTTTTGCCCTTTGTCCCTTGTCGGGCAACCACATCTCCCCTCTCCATATGGATTTGCAAATCCGCTCGCAAGCATCAACTGATTTCGCAGTGACTGTAATTCTTCCCCACCCAGCCCCCCCCCTGAAAAGATGTTAATCTTCATATATAACAAAGGTCACTCTCTTAATTTCCTCTTCACTTCCTTTCTTCCCTTTCTTTTCCTTCTTAGTTCTTACCTATACTCTATCTTTTATATATACACATATATATACCTACATACACACATACATATAGTTTGTTGTCATTTTTGTTCTTGTTACATCTCTTCATCTCTCTGTCTGTTTTGTAGTTGTTCTGCAAATTTTCGTGCTTCTTCCGGATCCGAGAATAGTTTGTTTTGATCTAAACATAAAGTTAAATACCGCTGGGTATTTTAACATAAATTTATAACCTTTTTTCCATAGGGTCGTTTTTGCTGCATTGAACTCCTTTCTCGTCTTCAGGAGCTCAAAACTTATATCTGGATAGAAAAAAAAATGTTGACCCTTGTATTCCAGTGTTTTTTTTTAATCTTCTCTTATTTTTTTTCATTGCCTTCTCCAAAATATTTTCTCTTGTTGTATATCTTAGGAATTTTACTAGAATGGATGTTGGTTTTTGTTGTAGTTGTGGTTTAGGGGCTAATATTCTGTGTGCCCTTTCTATTTCCATTTCTTCCTGTAATTCTGGTCTCCCTAGGACCCTGGGGATCCATTCTTTTATAAATTTTTTCATATTTTTGCCTTCTTCATCTTCCTTAAGGCCCACTATCTTTATATTGTTTCTTCTATTATAATTTTCCATTATATCTATCTTCTGAGCTAACAGCTCCTGTGTCTCTTTAACTTTTTTATCAGATTCTTCTAATTTCTTTTTTAAGTCATCTACTTCCTTTTCTATGGCTGTTTCTCGTTCTTCCACCTTGTCTACTCTTTTTCCTATATCTATCACGATCATCTCTAATCTATTCACTTTTTCTTCTGTACTTTTTATTCTTTTTATTTCACTGAATTCTTGTGACTGCCATTCTTTTACTGTTTCCATATATTCTTTAAAAAAAATATCCATGTACTTGCCCTTCCCTTCATCTTCCATTTCTCTGTGTTCTTCCTCCTCTTCTACTGAGTCCACTCCAGGATCTGTGTCCTTTACCTCTGTCTCTTCTATTTTCTTGTTGGGTTGTTTGTTTTATTTTGTTGGGTATCTTTGGTCTTCTTATTTTTATTAGAAGTGTCTTGGTGTTGGTCTTCTTCCTCTGGGTTGGTCATCTGTTGTTTCTTTGATTTCTTATTTTTACTCTCTTCCTTCTTGTTCTCATTATTTTCTATGTTTTCCTCTTGCTGTTGTGTTGTAGTTGTCGGTTTCAGCTGTGGAGATCTACTCCTCAGCTGGTCCCCCCTCCCGTCAGTGTTATTTTTGTCTTGCGCATCGCGTATGCACAAGGATTTGCGCATGCGCGGTTGAGCGCTTTTGTTTGGCTCCGTGAGCCATTTTTGTAGTTCCGAGTTCGGGGCTTCGACTGACCTCAGGGAGCGGGCTTCTCTCTCCACGGCAGGCCTCCTCGTACCGGTAAGGCCTTCACCTTCTTCCGACGTCTTTCCTTCTTCTTTTCTTCCTGTTGTTTTTGGTTTTTCTTTCTTCGCTACCATTTTCTCCACACTTTTACTCTCATTTTGTTATGGTTTTTATGTTTGTGTCTTAATTCAAGTGAAACATTATACAGTCATTCCTCTCTTGTATGGACAAGAGCTTTGAACAGGCTGAACTAAGAACTCACAAAAAAGAGTTTACAAAAAAGAGGTCTTTCCACAAGTTTGCCAGCTTGTCCTGTTCCAGTCTCATCTGCTGCTGCTGAACTGTAGAACTGAGTTCTCCCTCGCTCTCGCTCTTCAGACAGACTGCAGCATAGGACCTAATCCTCTGAGTTTGTTCATCTGTTGCTTTCCATAACAATTTTCCATTACTCCACAGCATGTCCAATTTGCACCTACTTGTGAAGTTCTTGTAGACATTTTTCAAAGTTTTTGCAAAGCACTCAGAGCCTGGACGGTCTGGTTTGAACAGAGTTCTGGCATTTTAAATGAGATCTGTTTTAAAATGTTTGTATGTGATCTACACTAAAAAAAACCTGCCACAATTTATCTCCTTTAACACATATCTGTATACAATATAAAATAACATAAGCCATCACACATCCAGAAAATTTGGGTCGACTTGCATGCTGGATATACCATAAAACTCTTAAAATGAGACTGAAAAATGGGTGTCGACTTAAATGCCGGTTGACTTGCACGCTGAAATATACAGAACATTGCACAATGAACAGATGTATTAAAATTCTTTCTTGCTGCAACTTAATAGATACTTTGTATATATTTTTTAAAAAACACTATAAAGCAACAACATATCAAATCCTTAATTTATTTAAAAGTCACGAAATACACAGAATATTTGTTGGTGGAATTTAGAAGTTTACTTGGGCATGTATGCATTTATGTCATTTTATAAGGAAATACCTTGTTTCCTTGTATGTTTAGAATGAAGTTGGCCTGATTTTTGCACTAAATTGGATTTTCCTGATGGAATACCTGGAATTTTGTTTCATGAACTGTGTGGGAAAACAAACTGATAGTTCTGTTTTATTTAAAAAAAAGTTGTTTGAGATTGGATTCCTTTTGAATTGATTGTGGAGCTCAGGAAGGGAAAATCAGGAGAACACACACCAGTCTTCATCCAGAGGTCATCAGTGGAGAGGGTAAAAGCTTCAAATTCCTGAGCATCACTATCTCTGAAGATCTCTTTCTATAGCATTCTTCATGATTATATACTTTGTGAGGAGTTTGAGATAATTTGGTATGTCACCAAAAACTCTTTGGAAATTTCTACATGGTGAGTATTCTGACTAGTTGCATCACTGTCTGGTATTGGAGGTGCCAATGCACAGGAGAGGAAAACGCTGCAGAGGGTTGTGAACTCAGCCAAAACCATCACCATTAAGGACATTTACAAGATGCAGCTTCTCAAGAAAGCAGCCTCTATCAGCAGACCCCCCACCACCCAGGCTATGCCCTCTTCACACTGCTACCATTAGGAAGAAGGTACCATTATGAAGCCTGAAGACAAACACCCAGTGGACAAAAACTACTTTTTCCTCTCCGCTATCAAATTTCTGAATTGACAGTGAACCATAGTCGCTACCATGCATTTTTTTCTCTTCTTACAAACTAATCCATTTTTAAGTTGTGTAATTTAAAACAATTTTTAAACCTGTAAAGCACAATACTGCCGCCAAACAATAAATTTTGTGACCATCTTCATGACAATAAACCTGATTCAGCTGTAAACTGAACACATTCAGGGTAGCTGTAATATTCATCTGTGCTATTCTGAGGAAAAGCAAAGGAATCCCTCCATAAGACGTGTACAATAAATGATCATTGCTAAAAACATATATTTTCTTGACGATTATATTGCTATTAATGGGTACAATGCTACTGTGGCATATTCTTGCAGGATGCCAATATCGAAACTTAAAATGTTGGTTGCCAATCTTCCTACATTCTAGAATACGAGAGTAACTAGTCTCTTACTGATATTTTATTTAGTATGTGCAAAGGGCATCAGTCCAGTTTGTTCAGTTCACTCCCTTCAGATTGTAAAAATTGAAACACAACTATTTAAATTTTATTATGCAGCTTGCTGAACCAGGGAAGAAAAGGCATGGAATATAGCCGCTTTCAGGCTCATTCTCTGCAAGAATGCGTCTGCAGAAGCGGATACAGCCCTGTGGAATGGTCTTTCAGGTGACATCCCTGAAAGCACTGTGCTGCCCACCTGAAAGGGGCAGCTGTAGGAGAGGCACCTCGGAGCGCACTCCTGTCAGCGCAGGACGTTGGGGCAGGGGCGGCCAGCGCAGATTGTTGGGGCAGGGCCAGCGGGGAGGGGGCTGTCAGGCAGAGGGGAGGGAGTGTTGTCAGGCAGCTGGGGGGGCTTTCAGGCGTGGGGATTTGGGTCACCGGCTGATTCTTATCAGCCCGCCCCCTAGCAGCTACTTTCAGACGGCTGCATTCAGGTGCCTCAGGGGACTGCTCAGATGCGGAGATTATACCTCCCGGAGGAGGGTTGGTGAGTACTCCTCTGAGCCGCATCAGGCTCTTTCAGGTGGCCTCCCATCAGCCGCAATCGGGTAGAATATGCAGCTTTATATCGGGGTATTCTTCTGGCCACCTGAAAGAGTGACTCAAGAGTTGGGTTTTGAGCTTTTCCATAGTTAAAAATGATGTGCAGAAACTGATACATTGAGGTGATTCTTCAAAAACAGGTGTGGGGGAGAAAGGATTTGTGTTGGTACAGTTTTTAATTATAAAAAAAATGTAGACATACAGCATTGTTACAGGCCTTCTCGGCCCAAGAGCCCATGCCATCCAATTAAACCCAATTATATTGAATAACCTTCAACCCTGGTACGTTTCAAATGGTAGGAGAAAACTGGAGCCCCGGAGGAAACCCACGCTCACATCGGGAGTACTTACAAACTCCTTACAGGCAGCGCAGGATTCGAACCCAGTCCTGATCGCTAGTGTGCTATAACAGCTATGCCAACTGTGCCACCCACTCTCACAGAATAAGTATCCCTACTAACTTTGGAGTAATTATAAAGAAACACCATTCAAGCCTCAGAATGAGTGGCAGCTATTTGGATTAACGAGTATTATTATCCTTTGCTGTGTTATCCTTGCTTGGGCTGTGAGGTGGAGGTAAGAGAAATAAACTATCTCTGCTGATGTTTAATTTTAAAGAGCATAATTATAACCATCACCTAGGCCAATGATGGATATAAACACAATGCTGAAAAAACTTGGCAGGACAAACAGTGTCCTTTATATTTCTTTCTTTGGCTTGGCTTCGCAGACGAAGATTTATGGAGGGGTAAATGTCCACGTCAGCTGCAGGCTCGTTTGTGGCTGACAAGTCCGATGCGGGACAGGCAGACGCGGTTGCAGGGGAAAATTGGTTGGTTGGGGTTGGGTGTTGGGTTTTTCCTCCTTTGTCTTTTGTCAGTGAGGTGGGCTCTGAGGTCTTCTTCAAAGGAGGTTGCTGCCCGCCGAACTGTGAGATGCCAAGATGCATGGTTTGAGGCGATATCAGCCCACTGGCGGTGGTCAATGTGGCAGGCACCAAGAGATTTCTTTAGGCAGTCCTTGTACCTCTTCTTTGGTGCACCTCTGTCACGGTGGCCAGTGGAGAGCTCGCCATATAACATGATCTTGGGAAGGCGATGGTCCTCCATTCTGGAGACGTGACCTACCCAGCGCAGTTGGATCTTCAGCAGCGTGGATTCGATGCTGTCGGCCTCTGCCATCTCGAGTACTTCGATGTTAGGGATGAAGTCACTCCATTGAATGTTGAGGATGGAGCGGAGACAACGCTGGTGGAAGCGTTCTAGGAGCCGTAGGTGATGCCGGTAGAGGACCCATGATTCGGAGCTGAACAGGAGTGTGGGTATGACAACGGCTCTGTATACGCTTATCTTTGTGAGGTTTTTTTTTGGGCTTGAGCCCAAAAGGACAGTGTTTGACCTGCTGAATTTCTTTAGAGTTGTTTTTACTTCAACCACAATGTCTACAGATTTTTGTGTTTTACCAATGATGTTCGGAATTAATGATATTTCCTCTTGTACAATGGAAGAAAGAACTGGACAAACTTACTAGAGGACAGTAAGAACAAAAGGCTGATTTACTCATTATCAGCAAGAAATGTAGAATTCTGAGGTAGAAGTGAAATTAATAGAAATTCTGTCCAGTCCCTTATCATGGCATGGAGGAAAGCTTTGAGCTCGCAGAGAGAAAAAAGTTGCCACATTATAAATAGTTTAATATGAGAATAACGTGTTTAGATTCCCAAGCAGAACAAGCCCTTTATTCAATCACCACAGCAATGGGTTTTGAACCCCAACCATCCAATTTTCCCCTGCAACCGTGTCTGCCTGTCCCGCATCGGACTTGTCAGCCACAAACGAGCCTGCAGCTGACGTGGACATTTACCCCCTCCATAAATCTTCGTCCGTGAAGCCAAGCCAAAGAAAGAAATAAAGGTACAAAGTAAAGTGAACCAAGTGAAGTGCAAAGAAGACAGGACAAAGGGAATGCATGATAAAGGATTAGTAAAAATGTGTCACACTCTTGTTCTTCTATATTTCTGTTCATTAAATGCAAGTTGCAGAGACACGTTGGGTGAAGATAAATCAATCTAGCAGCACTTGCTATACACAATCCTTGAGACAGTCTGTATTTTGCACTTTTTCCCATGAACATGCTAACCCATATCAACAATAACTCTATGAAATTAGTCGATTAACAAACATGCACTGTGAAGTTACGAGTAACTATTTACAGAAAAGTAAAGATAATTTGCCTTATTAACTTGAGTTTCTCAAGTTCATTTATCATTTGATTGCATGAATACAACCCGACAAAACGGGTTCTTGGTGCAAAACATGCTGATGCACAACAAGACATAGCACATATACAGACAAACAATACATACGCAGGACAAATATATGTACATAAAAATAAATAAATTAATATTTTTTAGTTAAGAATAGTCTCGGATGGTTTATCTGAACAGTTCTTTTGGATGTTCAGTAATGTCACTGCCCAAGGGAATAATCTATTTTGGTGCTGGCTTTGATACTCTCTTTCCTGAGGGGAGTAATTGAGAGAGTCTATATGCAGGGTGGGAGGGGTCCTCAACTATTTTGCATGCCCTCTTTAGACAACGATCCTGGTAGATCACATTGATTGAGAAGCGGTTGGGGGAGGGAGACTCCAGTGATCCTCTCTGCCACTTTTATGGTTCTGTGAATTGACCTCTGATCCAATTCTCTACAGCAACTCATGCATTGTACACAGCCGTCTTAGTCTTTGTCGCGAGTTTCTGATTCTCCCAGACCCACGAGGAGAGTCGAGCAATGATCGATGCTACTCTGCCGATATGCCTATTGATTTCAGCATCAAAGGAGACAGTGTCACTAAATGGTTGACCCCAAGTATGTGAACTCGTGGACCATTTCTGTATTGTAGTTGTCGATGGTAATGACTGGTGTCTTCACTACGTTCTGGGCAAGGAAATTTGTTTTCTTAAGGCTGATGGCAAGTCCAAAGTCCTTGCATGCTTTAGAGAAGTGGTCCATGAGAGTTTGCAATTGCAGCTTGGTGTGCGAGGTTATATCATCGGCAAAGAGCATATCGCATAGTAAGATCCTTCACACCTTTGTACTTGCTCTCAGGCATATCGGATTGAACAGCCACCCATTAGACTTGGTGTGCCTTCTGTTGATGTCCGAAACCCGTGCTTCATTTGCAGAGAGAAGAAGATGCCAAATAATGTTGGGGCCAACACGCATCCTTATTTGATTCCACTATAAATAGTGAAGGGTTCTGATGAGCTGCCATCATACTGAACAGTAGCCCTCATGTCGCCATAGAATGACTTGATGATACAATGGAGTTTCAGGAGACAGCTGATCTTTGGAAGAATCTGAAAGAGCCTATCCCTGCTAACAAGGTCAAGTGCCTTGATCAAGTCGATGTGCTTCTCCTGGAGTTGACTGAGTGAGGAAAAACATGTCTCCCTCCATGGAAACTACATTGAGACTCGGTAGACCCATTCTGCTAGAGATTGTAGACGTGCCAGAGTTACACAAGCAGAGTCTTTGCCAACAATACTCAGGAGGGCGATACCCCTGAAGTTGCTGCAGTTGCTCCTATCACCCTTGTCCTTGTACAAAGTGACAATTTTGGAGTCGTGCATATCCTGTGATACAGTTCCTTCCTTCCATCAGTAGTGATGGAGGACTTTGTGTAAAGTTTGGATGAGTGAGCTCTTGCAGTATTTGATCAGATCTGGAGGGATCCCATCATTGCCAGAAGCTTTCCCTGGTGCAAGACTATCCATTGCTTTGCTGAGGTCTTCAATGGTTGGTTCGGAGTCGAGTTCATCCATGACTGGTAGACAATTAATAGCGCCAATGGCCGATCTAGCAACAACATTTTCCCTCAAATAGAGCTCAGAGAAGTGTGGTACCCAGTGTTCCATCTGCTTGCTTTTATCATTTTATCGGTGATTATTTCACTGCTGGATGATTTCAGGAGTTCTGTCTTGCTCTGCAGTGGGCCAAGAACTTTTTTTTTGGTTTACCACACACACACACACACACACACACACACACACACACACACACACACACACACACACACACACACACACACACACACGCCCCCACCCACCCACCCACCCACCTACATACATTCATTTAACAAAGTTAAAAAGGGTGAAGTGCTTTGTGTTGTGGTTAGCAAAATGCCATTTCAGTGCCAGTGATCCAGGCTCTAATCCGGTGTTGTCTGCAAGGAGTTTGCACCTTTTCCACATGTCTTCATTGGTTTCATCTGGGTGCTCTGGTTTACTCCCTCCCTTCCAAACCTACAGGGATTGTTGGATTGGAGTACTTCGGTGGCATTGGCTTGTGGCCTGGATGGGTCTTTAACTGTGCTGTATGTCTAAATTTTTTAAAAATTCTAAGAATGGGAGTAATGGTTTTAACAGAAAGCAAGTCTTTGGCTGCACCAAAGCAAAATATTTGTGAATTAATATTATACCTGTATTTTATAATGCTGAAATCCAGTTGCATTCTTTCATTCACAAAAAAATGGGAAATATAAATGTGTTAAAAGGTTAATGAAACTTCAGTTAATGGTGGACTCCAGTTTCGACTGCTAAGTAAAATAGGTGGAAGGAAACAGAGAGAGAGTAGAAGGCAATTTTTCCAACCAGAGTGGAGAGTGATGATTCATGAACCTCTGTTCAAGTATAGTTATTGGCCAAGTAATTAAGAACCAGTGAAGTATACGCTGCTAGTGGGAAAATGACCAAAGAGATGAAATGAGTAACGTGAACCATCAAAAACATAACGGTTAATCAGAGAGTCAACTGAGATTTTCAGAAGGCAGGACGTGCTTGACTAATTTAATTTTTTTTTTGAGGAATTTCCAAAGTGAATGATGGGACTGTCATGTGTTCGAACTGTTAGCCAGCATTTAAGGGAAGAATCAAACAAATAGCCACACACAGTTTAAAAGCTCATCAAACACATGGTGAAATAGCATTGAAAAAACATGAACTATCAGTGTCCATTAAATCATCATCCCAGCAGGACTTAGCTTCCAATGAATTCCTCCCTTACCAGCACAAGGCTAAATTAGAGTTGGATCATTTCATTAATTATTGTCATGCATACCGAGTTACAGTGAGAAGCATTCTTTTGTGTGCATTGAAAGGTGAGCAAAGGGTCACCATCTTGCAAGAAAGGTGAGGAAAGGAAATGCCTTTAGAGACAGCGAGTCATCGAGGTTTCATGCTGCTTCCTGCAGTGCAGCCACCACCACCCTATAATCTAGCTGCCTGCTTCTCATTGCACCTCCTTGACCCTTGGTTCCCTGAAGTCATGGTTATCTTGGGCCTAGTGGAAGACCTTCAACCGCTGAGTGTGGAGCCTGTCACATCCAGCACCACCCCTCCTTGGTCTGCACTGCATTCATAACTGCCTTTAAACTCCTTCTTGGCATGGCATTTGGATGGATGTGAAGAAACTTCATCAGTGGTTTCCTTCTCTGAAATTCTTACTGTGGACAGCATGGATATCACTAGTGCCATCAGTTCCAAAATTCTCACCATTGTTTAAAAAATGTTGTGCTTAATCATTGCTTTGTTGTTGATGTTGGTTCTTGGAATTCCTCGCCTAATGTTCCTTATTAAAACCAAGAAAACAGCAGCGGTTCACAAGATCCATTGACATCATCTCCACATTGCTGAGAAAATCAGGCATTCTCAGGAGCTCACGTGGGAGGAACCTTGTCCTCTGACCAATGAATGGATGTAGAGATCTGCTGTTGAAGAAAGTAAAAACACAAAATGCTGCAGAAACTCAGCTGGTCAAACAGGGTCCTTTATGTAACAAAGGAAAAGATACAGAACTGACGTTTTGGACTTGAGTCCTTCATCAAGGTGTGGAAGAATGTCAGCAGGTGTCCGAACAAAATGGTGGGGGGGGGGGGCGGGCAAAAGCAGGAGACGATAGAAGGGATGGGGAAGGAGGGATAGGTGGAGAACTGGAAAAACTTGTCAGGGGCGGGAAAAAATGGTGAGCAGTTTAGCAGAAAGAAGTCAGTTAATGCCATCTGGATGGAGAGTGCTCAGACAGAAAAGTTTCTTCCAATCTGCGGTGGTCAGGGTGGTACAGTACATAAGGCTATGGATGGACATATGAGTAGGGGAGTGTGACTCAAAATTGAAATGGTTGGCTACTGGGAACTCCGTTGTAGAGGAGGGAGCAGAGGTGTTCAGCAAAATGAACTACCAGTTTGTGACCAGTCTCTTCGATGTAGAGAAGATCACAAAGGGAGGACCGGATGCAGTAAATCAGTCCTGTGGCTGTACAAGTGAAGTGTTGCTTCACTTGAAAAGCTTGGTTGCAGCCCGTAATGTGGAGTGGGTGGAAGTGTTGTACCTCTTGGCCACAGGGGAAGGTGCCTGGTGGGTGGGGGGAAGGTGGGGAGTGCATGAAGGAATCACGGAGGGGAGTGGTCCCTATGGAAGGCAGAGAGGGGAGGAGAAAGCAAAACGTGTTTGGTGATGGGATCCTGTAGTAAGTATCGGAAATTCCGGCAGCTAATATGTTTGATGCGGAGGCTGGTGGGGTGGTAGGTGAGGAAGAGGGGGATTCTATGTTTGTTGTGTCTGGGGGCAGAGGAGCCAGGGTAGATGAGCAGGAAATGGAGGAGATGCAGGTGAAAGGCTGAGTTGATGGTGGTGGAGGGGATGCCATGTTTGTGGAAGAAGCCAGACATTTCAGAAGATCTGGACTGGAAGGCCTCATCTTGGAACAGATGCGGTGGAGACAGAGAAATTAAGATGGGGATGCATTCCTTGCAGGGGACACAGTGTGAGGAAGTGTAGTCAAAATAGAGGGTTTGTAATATATGTTGGTGGAAAACTTTCCTACACTTAAAGGATCCCACCACCAGACACATTTTGCTTTCTCCTCCCCTCTTTGCCTTCTGTAAGGACTGCTCCTTCGTGCACTCATCTCTCCCCACCTATTGCCCCCCCCCTCACTCCTTCCCCTCCGGCACTTTGCCCTGTGGCCGCAGGTGGTGCATCATTTGTGCCCATGCCTCCTCCATCACCAAGGTCTGGGACCCCAAGCAGGCCTTTCAATTAAAGCAACACTTGTATATCCACAGGACTGATTTACTGCATTCAGTGCTCCCTTTGTGGCCTCTACATAGGAGGGACCGGTTGTAAATTGGGAGTTCCTTTGCTGAGCACCTTTGCTCCTTCTGCTACATCAGAGTCCTCCCAGTAACCAACCATTTCAATTTTGAGTTACACTCCCATGCTCACATGTATGTCCATGGCCTTGTGTACTATTCCACCCTGACCATCTGCAGACTGGAGGAACAACACCTTATTTTCTGTTGGGTACTCTCTTGCCAGATTGCATTAACATTGACTTCTCTACTTTCTGCTAACTTGCTTGCCTTTTTTCCGTCCCCCCTTTCCAGTTTTTCCAGTTCTCCCCCTCCCTTTCCCCTCCACCCACCCAGCCATCCCTCCTCCCCTTATCACTGCTGTCTCCTCCCTTCACCCCTCCCCCATCCTTTTGCAGACATTTTTCCATACATTGATGAAGGGCTCAAGCCTGAAACATCAGTTCTGTATTTTTGCCTTTGCTATATAAAAGACATTGACCTGGTGAGTTTCTTTAGCATTTTGTGTTTTTACTTCAACCACGGTGTCCACAGGTTTTCATGATTTATTGCTGTTGAAGAAAGGTCGACAACAACTTTTGAAAAAGAAAATGAAAAGTAAGCGGAAAGTTTTCTGATATTTATTTTTGGCGACAACTTTTAATTCTGTATCTCCAATTAGCTTGAAAATTGAGAAAAATAATAGCTGCATTAAACAAACAGTGATTTGTCAACAATTAAAAAAAAAATGCTGCATTACAAAAGATTACGGGATGTGATCTATACAATTACAATAAATTATAAACACTTATATGTACTTGTGTCAAATACAAACAATGTCTCTTTGGCTTGGCTTCGCGGACGAAGATTTATGGAGGGGGTAAAAAGTCCACGTCAGCTGCAGGCTCGTTTGTGGCTGACAAGTCCGATGCGGGACAGGCAGACACGATTGCAGCGGTTGCAAGGGAAAATTGGTTGGTTGGGGTTAGGTGTTGGGTTTTTCCTCCTTTGCCTTTTGTCAGTGAGGTGGGCTCTGCGGTCTTCTTCAAAGGAGGTTGCTGCCCGCCAAACTGTGAGGCGCCAAGATGCACGGTTTGAGGCGTTATCAGCCCACTGGCGGTGGTCAATGTGGCAGGCACCAAGAGATTTCTTTAGGCAGTCCTTGTACCTTTTCTTTGGTGCACCTCTGTCACGGTGGCCAGTGGAGAGCTCGCCATATAACACGATCTTGGGAAGGCGATGGTCGTCCATTCTGGAGACGTGACCCATCCAGCGCAGCTGGATCTTCAGCAGCGTGGACTCGATGCTGTCGACCTCTGCCATCTCGAGTACTTCGACGTTAGGGGTGTAAGCGCTCCAATGGATGTTGAGGATGGAGCGGAGACAACGCTGGTGGAAGCGTTCTAGGAGCCGTAGGTGGTGCCGGTAATTTTAGCCAATCATACGTACAATAACAATACTTGTGCATCCTTTCATCACATTATATTCTGAATCAACAAAATTTATAATTGCAATTCTATTTAGAATGGGTGCCAATAACTAAATAAGTATTAAACCGTTAACTGAGATGACCGGACCGCTCTGCCTTTAAACTCACTGGGTCCCCATTACCACACTGCCTTTAAACTCACCAGGGCAACATTATCGCTCTCCCTTTAAACTTACTTGGGCCTTGTTATCCCGCTCCCTTTAAACTCACTTGGGCCTTGTTACCCCGCTCCCTTTAAACTCACTGGGGTACTGTTATCCTGCTCCTTTTAAACTCACTGGAGCCCCGTTACCCCGCTCCCTTTAAACTCACCATGGCCTCATTACCCCGGTCGGTCCCTTTAAACTCATCGGGGCTCCTTTACCCCACTCCCTTTAAGCTCACCAGGGCCCTATTATACTGCTCCTTTTAAATTCACTGGGGCTCCGTTATCCCGCTCCCTTTAACTCACCAGGGCCCTGTTATTATGTTCTCTTTAAATCACTGGAGCCCTGTTACTGCACTCCTTTTAAACTCACTGGGGCCCAGTTTCGGCACTGCCTTTAAATCACTAGGGCCCATTACTACACTCCCTTTAAACTCATTGGGGCCTTGTTACTACTCTCCTTTTAAACTGACTGAGTCCCATGATCGCCCTCCCTTTAAACTCACGGGGGCCCAGTTTTGGCACTGCCTTTAATTCACCAGGGCCCATTACTATGCTCCCTTTAAACTCATTGGGGCCCTGTTACCACTCTCCCTTTAAACTGACTAGGTCCCATGACTGCCCTTCCTTTAAACTCACCAGGGCCCCATGGTGCATTTCCTTTTTAAACCATTTAAACCTAAAAATTACCAAGTGTGTGTTGCACTATTGTATAAAGTTGGAAGAAATGGGGAATTCTACGTGTGTTGGGGGTGTAAGTAGAAGTAACATCCAGTAGAATTGAAAATTTGGTCACTGGACACAATCAAAATGCTCATGATGGTTCAGGATAGTTGGCGTTTTGATTCTCCTGAATGTAATTTTTGAATTTTGTACCATCTTACAATTGTTAATGCTTCCAAAGCCTGATTAATATTTGGGTGTTGAGTTTGACTGACCCTGCAATTTTTGCGAGCCGGAAAACCCTCAACATCTTTCTTTACCTTGGGACACAAGAATTGCAGAGACCAGAATATTGAATGAGCGACGAGAAGTGAAGGGATTCAGCATAATGGACAGTCAATATTTTGTGTTGGGTCCCTTTATTGAGTCCAAAGTTGGAGGGGGAGAGAGCAAGACAAAAAAAAAAGAGTTGGGAAGATGTCAAGAGCAAATTGGATACTGGAACAATAAATGTGAGTGTTGGAAGACTATTATGGGGTGGTTGTTGAGTGAAAACTGAATGCCAGATTAGGTTGGGGGAAATGGTAACAGTGGAAGTGGACTGGGCTGGAGAGCACCTGAAATTGGAAAATTTAATATTCATATCATTGGGTTTTAGGCGACCCAAGTAGAATATGATTTGCTGTTCAAAGTTTTCTTTGGCCTAACTCTGTAATGAATGAGGCTGAAGACGGGTCATGTGGGAATAGGAAGGGCAATTCAAATGGCTGGAAACGAAGAGTTCCAACTGGTGTGGTGGACAGGGTGTAGGTCGGTGCTCAACAAAGTTGTTGCTCAGTCTGCATTTGGCTTCACCGATGTAGAGGTGGCCACATCAAGAGCACCAAATGTATTTGATCAGTTTGGAGTAGGTGAGACCTTTTGTTTGGATATCCTCTGCACACTCCCAATCGTGTGGTTCATCGATATCCTCATTTGATGATGCATTTCACAGGTATGATTATTAGTGTTACTCCTCTATCTTGTCTGTACATTTTGTACATTTAAGTCCTGCCATTCTTTAAACCATGATTCAACAGCAACCAAAAAAATCACAATTGTACCTGTTTTCAGCTGATCTGCCTTGTTGATTAACTCTCTGCATTACGCTCTGTCAGACACATCCAGACTCCTTTGCCCATCTTGAATATTTGGTACCTCTGCCTTCTATTTTCACTTTTCTCCCTTCCAATGATGTTGATCCCTGTTGAATTACAATCATTGTGGCACGTCAAGGCCACTTATCCCCAGAGTTGGTCTTAATACATCCCAAAAATCTAAAGCGTTCTTTCTGCACTATATCTGAAACCTCGTGTATTGTCCTCACAGGTATGTAGCCCCAGGAATTGCCCAGAGACTGCTTCACATGTCCTCCCTGTAAAGCTATTTCTCCAACTTCTTAAAACCTCTCTGCAGAACCCAGTTCGTTTTTCTGCCAGAGTCATTAATCCTGAAATGGGGCATTACCTCTGGTTATTCACCTTCCATTCTGATTCCTTGATGCCCTTGACCCTGGCACCAGGAGAAAATTTGTCATCCTGGAATCACATAAGAATAGCCTCCATGCACACTTAAAGATTGAATCTTGTTGCTGTCTGAAATGTTGTACTCCCTCCCTACACATGTGAACTACCAATGGTGCGATGATCTTGGCTAATGGTGGATTCCTGAGGAAAGCCACCCCCTCAAATTTAAAATGCAGAGAGTAAGATGGCTTCGTGGTGGAGGGGAGGTGGGGTCATCATGAACAACTACCCTGCTTTTTACTCTAAATCTAAATTTAGACCTACGAGCCCATGGTACCCAATTACCGTATATGATGGCGCGTAAGACGATACTTATTCACCCCAAAACCAGCAATCAACTTAAATACCAAGTATAAAATCAGAACCTTAATAGCGAAGAGTCAGTGCTCTCCTGTGGGGGCCATCCGCCCAGTCTGACTGCTGTCTCCCCTGTACTGGCTTTAAACAGCCTGTTTTTTTTAAATTTTTTTTTTAAATTTTTTATTTTTCACACCATAAATCACATTAGCCATGATATACACTTTTTCTTTTTCACACATATACAGTGACTTTTTCTCCCCCCCCTCCCTCCTCCCAAGCCACCCCCCCACCCCCCCCTCTCATCCATTTTAGGTATACAATCTAGGTTGCATTAAGCCAGTCAGACAATGTTGTCATTCAACAAAAATACACCAGAAATTCTACTGAGTCCATTCTTTTCTTTCCTTCTCCTTCCATCAACTTAGGTGGGAGCTGATGGTGGTTTATTTTAAAAATATGGTCATAAAATTTAAACCCTTACTAGGTCATTTGCTTTTAAAATATTGTAACAGCATCACTCCACTGGTCATTGGGATGGTTGGAAAAGGACTATTGGGGCATTAAAGCTTGAGGTAGTCATATACAGCGAGTATAGCTCAAAACCTACACTTTGCGTGGAAATTTTGGGGGGGGGGGGGTCATCTTACAAACTTGTCTTATACACTGACATGTATGGTAACTGACAACTCCTGAACGTTTTTGAAGGGTGGGAGAAAACTGAAGCCCCCAGAAAAAATCCATGTAGACGTGGTGAGAACGTACAAACTCGTTACAGACAGTGCTGCATTTGGATCCTGGTTGGATAGTGTTGTGCTAACCACTACGTTAACCAGGCCACTCCAGTTGGCTCTCGAGTCTCTTTTCTCCTGAACTCCCAGAAACATACTATCCACCGAGCATTTGGCTTCATACATGGACATCAGCTTTTGTTCAAGCTCCAGAGGACACAGTTCAGCCTCCAGCTGCACCTACAGTTGTCCTGGAGATCCCATGCAGAACAGGATGTACAGAAAAAATGACTCTTGTGTTCTGCTCTATAATAGATTAAATCGCGAGTTAGCAAAGAAGTACCAGAAATGTGCCTCTTCCCATCACTGTGCCAAATTCTCCTGTTTGCCAAAGTCTTGAGTTTCATAAGCTGCTGAAGCGAGATGCTGTGGAATTGGTCTCCTCAGGATTAACAGACTTGTGATAGTACAGATTCTATCACCAATGTGAATATGTACATATATTCTAGTGTAGGATGATTGTGATTGGCTGAGAGTGTAGCCACGCCTACTGGCAGGTCTTAAAGGGTTGCTCCGAGCCAGACCAGATCATTCTGGACTGGTTGACCAACATGTGATATGCTCCAGTCTTCTAATTAATAAAAGCCTTAGTTTGGATCAACAAGCCTTTGATTCTTTCAACACTCTCTACAAGACTCAAATTTAATGACAGAACAACTGATAGTATTAACTCTCATTAGAATAACCTAGCCTTAAAAATATTGAGACACACAGGAGGCTGCAGATGCCAGAATCTGAAGGCAAACACGATTTGCTTATGGAACTCAGTGGGTTGATTTCTGATGTTGCTCGACCCACTGAGTTCCTCTTGTAGATTGTGTTTGACTTGAAATATTGAGACTGACTTCAATAGGCAACCAACAAAGGAGTGAGCTTAGGCACCCAGCCAGGGCACAGCTTTGTGAGAACAGACTTCACACTTGGAAGTGAACAGGCAGCATGAAGCCCCTGCATCAGGTTATTCACACATCAGAAATCTACACCGATTTTCAGGGGCTTTCCAATTTTGTCTTGTTGTGTTTCAGTTGAATTTATAATGGGGTGTGCGCAATGTGAAAGCAGCATTCTGGTTGTTCAAGACTTTCAGGTTCTGGGACTTGTATGCCTTCAGACATCATAGGTAGATAGGATCGTAAAGAGAACTTTTGGTACATTGGCCATCAAAAATCTAAGTATTGAGCATAGAAATTGGATGTTATGGTGAAGTTGTATAAGACATTAGTGAGGACAAATGTGAAGTTTGTAGTTTTAATCCCATAACTATAGGAAAGGAAGATTGAAAAAATGCAGAGCTGATTTACATGGATGTTGCCAAAAGTTGAGCAACTGCGTTGCAGGAAAGAGTAAAACAGGCTTGGTCTATTCCCTGGAATGTTGTACAATGAGGTGAGATTTGATAGGGGAATATAAAATTATGAGGGGTATAGATAGACAAAATGTGAGGAAGCTTTTGGGTTCAGGAAATGGATTAATGATGAAAGGTGAAATGTTCTAAGGAAATATGAGGGGGAATTTCTTCACCCACAGAGTGGTGGGAGGTTGGAACAAGTTGCCAGCTGAAGTGGTGAATGAAGGTTTGATGTTGAAGAAAAATTTGGATAGGTACATGGATGGGAGCGGTATGGAGGAATGTGGTCCAGGTGGAGATCAATCACAGACTAATAGTTTGGCACAGGTCAGGTAGGCTGATGGGCCTGTTTCTGTGCTTCATGCAAGTTTGGAGCAGAAACAATAAATCAGTACACCTACGCCCATCTTGGCCACAAAGACATAGAAGCCATTTGGATGTTTATGCCCTGCACGTCCAAATGGAGACAGAAGAAATAGGAGTAGGAGAATGCCATCTGGCCTATCAAGTCTGCTCCATCATTCAATATGATCATGGCTGATCTGATGATAGGTTCATTTCCCCTACCTGTCATATCCCTTAATTCCTCTATGAGGTAAAAATCTATCTGACTTTAGCTGCTTTCAGGTGGAGTTGCCTGGAGGATGCGGCTGCAGGTGTCTGCGAAGGGACTTTCAGATGGCAGCGTTGAAGGCAGTGTTCTGCCATCTGAAAGGCCTGAAGCGGGGAAAGGTGCTGCAGAGCAAATGCCGGCATCCGTCTGACACCTCACCTCCCCGCTGCTGACAGCCCCCTCCTCGCAGCCTGATAGCTCCCCGGTACGGGATTACGGGGCTGGAGTGGCTGGCGCGGGACGTCAGCGCTGGGGTTCGCCGGCCACTGACATCCCATGCCGATTGCCCCAGCGCTGATGTCCCGCACCGGCCGCCCCAGCGTTGACATTCCTGCGCCGAGGAACAGTTAGGCGGCGGAGACTGTTATGCACCTGAAAGCAGCTTTCTCTGAGCCGGAGAATATACCTCTCCGAGGAAGGTTAGGTAAGTGCTCCTCCTGGCTGGGTTCTCCACCCGACAGCTGCATTGGGGTAGAATAGGTGGCTTTACAGTCAGATATTCTGGCCACCTGAAAGCGGCTTTTGTCTTAGCTATATTTACTGAGGTCACCTCCAATGCTTCAATGGGCAGCAATCTCCACAGATTCTTCACCCGATGGTAAAATCAGTTCCCTTTCATCTCTGTCTGAAATTTACTACCTTGGATCTTAAGGCTATGTCCCCTTGTTCCAGTCTCCTCCACCAGTTGGGAACAGCTTGTCTACCTTTATCTCATCTATGCCTTTCATAATTTTGGGTATTTCTGGAAGTTTCCCTCTCATTCTTCTAAATTCAAACAAGTACAGCTCCAGACAACTCAATCTCTCCTCATAGGCTAACCCTGTCATCTCTCGAATCAACCTGCCAAACCTCCTCTGCACAAGATCCAAAGCCTGTAAGATGCAAACCACTAGGTTAGCCACAGTCACAGAAAGGATGGCCAGATTACAATTTGCCAAGAAGTATATAAAAGTGCCTCGCTTTCTGGAAAAAAATCCTGTGGAAAGATGAGATGAAGATGAACCTATATCAGAGTGATGGCAAGGGCAACGTGTGGAGGCGTAAAGGAACTGCCCAAGATCCAAAGAATACCATCTTTTCCATGGTTTGCATCTTGCAGTGTAACCTCTGTTTTTTTTTGTCCATGAAGTCTTCTGCAGACATATCCACACCCGCCTCCTGAAGAGTGTTTCTGATTTGTCAGACATACTTTTGGGAATTTTTCTTCATTATGATGAGAATTCTCCTGTTGTCAAGAATGGAGGTCTTCCTTAGAATACCAGTCCCTTTGCAATTACTGAGCTCACCAGTACACTCTTTGTTCTTAATGATGTTCCAAACAGTTGATTTTGGTCATCCTAAGGTTTGGGAGATGTCCTCTTACTTTTTTATTCTCGTTTTTCAGCCTCATAGTGGCTTCCTTGACTTTCATTGGCACAACTCTGGTCCTCATGTTGAAAAATGGCAACTACAGACTCCAAAGGTGATCCAAATCTTCAAAATGAAGCAATTAAACATATTGAAGTACTCACAAACACCTGTGAAGCCAAATGTCCCAAATATTATGATGCCCTGAAATGAGGAGGCCATGGTCAAATCAAAATTTATATAATAATCTTGAAAAGAGTGTGCACTTTAATTACATGTGAATTGTTTGATTACCAATTTAAAACTGTGGCACGCAGGAGCAAATAAAGGAAAAAGTGTCTGTTCCAAACATTATGGAAGGCCCTGTATATCTCTCTGCAGACTCTCCGTATCCTCTGCTTTCCCATTCAATTTGGGGTCATCAGCACATTTAGATACATTACACTCTTCCAGATCGTTTATGTATATTGTGAACAAATGATGTGCAGTTGCGATGGACAACCACCAGAATGATATGATGCCTGACCGTTGTTAAAAATTAATCTCGAGGTCACTCTTAGAAGCCATCTCTAAGGAATAGAAAGGGGCTGTTAATATGTGTTGCTTTTTTCCCCTGGCGCTTCTGTTAAGTACTTATAAAAATAATGAATGTTGGTGCAAAGGTTATTTGACTGAATGCCAAGAGTCGCCCTTTGCGGAATGTGGAATGTACTTGTTTTATAATTGGCTCAAAGAGCAAGTCAATGCTCATATTGATGTTTTGTTGCATAAGAGTAGTAAGGGGTATGGAATAAAATCTAATGGACTGCTAATTGACTGGCAGGACAGGATTAGTGACTGAAATGGCATACTACTGTTCCAGCTATCAAGATATAAATGGAGAGGGTGTACTGAGTGTTGTTGAATAGTGCATCTCTTGGTTTGGCAACTGTTGAGGACTAAGGCTGAACTATGTGGCAACACCAACAGCATGTCGAATGCTGATTTATTGCTGCTTGTTTTCCAGTTCAATGTGTTGAGCAGTAAATAACCTGTTGGATTGGCTGAGAAAAAAATCTAAAAGGAAGAACTCTTTATTGTTCTGTGGGTGTATCAGTACTTTGTAAATTGCAGTTCCTTCAGAAGAATTCAAAGAATGCACCTGGATTTCATCCAGTTTTAGTGTGCATTCCTCTAAACATGATGGTGATGTCCTCTGAATGCAAATCCATTATAGTCTGAACTGTGTTTATAAAAAAAAAATCAAGTAATCCGAACAGTGCAACAATGCAATAAATAATTAGGCATTAAGTTTCCTAACAGTAAAAATGCCACAAAGGAGGACATGCTTTGAAAGTTGGGGAGATAATTTAAAAGAGTGTGGCAAGCTTTTTTTTACACAAAGAGTGGTCAGTGCCTGAAATGGACTGCCAGGGGAGTGGTAGAGTGGTGGAAACAGATACAATGATAGCATTTAAGAAGCTTTTACATTAGACACATGTATATCCAGCAAAAATAGGGATGTAAAAAATTTAATTTAGGCATTATGTTCAGTGCAAACATCGTGGGGTGACAGGTCTGTTCCTGTGGTGTACTGTTCCATAATCTACTTTTTCTTGATGAGGGAGCTGATGGCAAGGCTGAAAAAGAAAATGGCGGTGCTGCTGGTGCAATGGGAGCCCTGCCTGTGGCGTGCACCTGTGGAGACCAGGAAGAGGAGTCACACTGGAATCACACTGCTCCTTCCCAGGGTTCTACAACCTGGTCCAACTTCCAATGGCTCCATACTGGTTTTAAATGGTTTATTTTAAAATTCTGCAACCGCAGGGTTTCAGCACAAGATAAAGGTGTCTGTAATTGGTAGTAGCCTAGAGGAGTCGCAGACTCTCAAGAAACCAGAAAACAGGGAGAACATTCCCCTGACTGAGAAAGAGAAGCAGAGGAGATGACCCTACTGGACAGTGACACAATGAGGTGGTGGGCTGTTGGTTACTCAATGCAGGGATCCCATGCAGGCTGTGGGTGGCTGATGACTGTGATGAAGGCTGCGGACTGCTGGATACTGGCTCGAGACTGGCTGAAGGAGTACTAGGTATCAAAACCGAGATGTGAGAGTGTGCTGAGGGCACTGAATGAAGGCTTCCTGATTGTGTCGGAAGTTTGGATCTGGAGCTTGGGTTGCCGATGGTTTGCTCTGAAGTCTGTGTGGCTGCGGAGGCTGCAGGAGCGCTGGACACTTGCTAACTCTTTTGCTTCTCTCTCTGACTGAAAGGGGTGCCGGGCAATTTCTGCTGATGGCGAATCTGTCTGTCTTACGGCAGACTAAAGCAAATTTTGTGAAATATTGCATTACAATAAAGGAATCTTGAATTTATTTCTGATTGCTTGCATGCAATATGCCATTTTCTTCAACAATTCATCAGATCTACGTGGCTTGCTTGGTCTGTCATTTTGAGCAAGAATTCAGTCATCTATTTTGGCTTGTGGGATGTGGTTGAAGTTGGTTAGAAATTGCAGGGAATCAGATTTCTTCACTGAAGGAAGATGCTGAATCAATTGTAAATTTTCTTTTGTGGTCATTGTTATGCTTTTTATTACATTTTCTTCTGAACCGAATTTTCAAACTGGCCAGGTGTGATGTAAATTTGGGGTTCACTGGGCTACTGCCAAATTCCTCAATTGAACACGCTCTGGATGATATCTGTAGAGAGAAAAAAAAAACCATAAATTGTTTGGTTCTGGGTCGCAGAACATACAGCTGAGGACAGGAACCATTACCGGGTTGTTGTGTAAATCTATCTGGTTCATGGATGCCCTTCAAGAGGTACTGCATTGAAACTAATGAGCTATTGGGCAGCAGAGTGGGTGTAGCGGTTAGCACATTGCCTTTACATCGCCAGTGATTGGCACAGGGGTTGGAATTCCACGCTGTCTGTAAGGAATTTGTACGTTCTCTCCGTGTCTGCGTGGGTTTTCCCCGGGGGCTCTCATTTCCTTGCACCATTTGAAAAGTACTTGGGGTGTAGGTTAACTGTGTGTAAATTGGGCGGCATGGACTCATGGGCTGAAATGGCCCGTCATCATGCTGTATGTCAAATAAAGAGGCAAATCTGCAGCGCTTATCGATTCTTGGACAAATGTGACCCCAGTCTCGCCAAACAAACTGATAAAGTAATGCAGAATCAATGGGGAGAATAAATTAAAAACACAGAAACGCTGGAGGAACTTGATCAAATCTCTCGGAGAAAAAGAATTGTCAATTATGGTTTTTAGACTGCAATGTCAGGAAAATCGTGGAAAAAAATTTTATTTAATTAGTGCCCATGTGGTAGTTCACACTGGGTGTCTTTTTAGACTGCAAGTACCTGTATGATTGGATGTGCAGTTGAAAAAGTAGTAGGGGTCCTGCGAGATAAATCACAGTGCGGGAACTGACTCCAAATTCTTGCACATTCCCTTTTAGACTGCCTGTGTAGTAGCAAAATTCCTTGATTGTGCCATTACATGTCTGCAGTTTAAAAACCAGGAATGTTTCAGGTTGGAAGCCACAACGTCTCGATGAAGGGTTCTGAACTGAAACGTTGACCATCCTTTTTCTCCCACTGATGGTGCTTGACCTTAATACCTCCAGCAGATTGTGTGTTGCTCAAAATTTCAGCATCAACAATCTCCTGTGTGTCTCCAGTTACAGCAATGCAATTAACCCTTCTCATTTCAGAGGTTTATCACATTGTCGGTGATGTCATGATGCTGTCAATTAATTGTTTAGAAATGGAGTCGGGGGGGGGGTGGGGGGGAAGTATATTGACATGGATTGAGGATTAGTTAACTGACAGAAGGCAGAGAGTCAGGATAAATGGATGTTTTTCTGACTGGCAGACAGTGGTAAGTGGGGGGCCGCAGGGGTTGGTGCTATTCAGCATTTACATTGATGATGTGGAAGAGGGGAAAGAGTGTCGAGTAGCCAAGTTTGCGAATGATACTAAATTGAGTGGAAAAGTAAATTGTACAGAGGATGTGGAGAGGCTGCAGAAGGATAGAGTTAAGTTGGGTGAGTGTGTTGTATATGCACTTGGAGACGTGATGCTTTCTCATCCTTGACTTCTATTAGTCTAGCATGGCTACTATACGTGTGGAAGGGTGACATCTTGATGTCCAGCAGAGAGGGCGGGGTTATACCCAACACTCCCCACCCTCCCCATCCCCTGTGCAATAAATGCTGACTGGACCCCTTCGAATTAATAGGATTACATCGGGCCCAGGACTACAAGTGAGAATTAGAATACATCTCATGAGTAATTATAATTATAAAAGGGAAAGTATTTAATAATAATCAGGGCACATAATCCTTAAAAAATTCAAGTGGTCTTCTTTCTCTTTTGGACCGCCTCATTGTGGTTGGCTGTACCAGTTCTTGCTTGGAACTCGTAGATAGTTGGTCAGCGGTCAGTGGCAACTGCCCACCTTCGCTGACCTTTGGCGGTGACTCCCTGTCTTTGCTGCCCTCCTGGCTTCGTGTCTCAGTTACTGGACTCCTACCTGGAGTCCTCGGCTCTGCGATCTTCTCTGCCCCCTCCCCCACCCCACCCCACTCGGCCTGAGGCGTGGGATGGTCGGGGCAGGCCACGGCAGGTCTGGTTCCACCTCCTCCAGTTCATGGACCTTAGTGTCAGTCAATGCTCGTAATTGGTCAATCTGTTGCTTCCACAATCTGTCCCCCACTAGAACAGAGTATGAGCGGAGGCCCAATTTTTGTAGGATTGCTCCTACCATCCATGGGTTTTTATATTGTCTTTAATCTTGTACCAGAACTTTCACCCACTTCCAATGTTCTAGGTGAGGGTTGTGGTGATCCTGTCTTTTGCAATCGGAGACCCAGATCTGGATGAACTGTGGACAGCCTGGTCTGCAGGTTGCGGCCAAACATTAGTTCTGCTGTGGTGTGTTTTGTGGTAGAATGCGGCGTGTTTCTGTAGCCCAATAGGAAATCTGTGATTTTGTGTGTCCAGGAGGCATTTAGAATTTTCATGTCTTTCATTGCTTTTTGAATGTTTGTACACAATATTCTGCCTCCCCATTAAGACTTGGGTGATAGGGTGCAGACAAAATATGTCTGATATTGCTGTCACGCATAAATTTAAAAAAATGTTCTGATGTAAATTGAGGCCCATTGTCTGTAACTAATTCATGAGACAATCCGTAAGTGGCAAAGGTGGCTCGTGGGATCAGCTTTGGTGCTTTTCAGCTGTGAAACTGCTGGCCATTTGGAGTGTGTGTCCACAGCTATGAGGAAAGACTCACCTATCAATGGTCCAGTGAAGTCTACATGAATCCGATGCCAGGGTTTGGATGGCCATTTCCATGGGTTAGCTTCGGCTTGCGGCATTTTTGGCTGCATTGTCTGATATACTTTGTATTCTCTTACTGTTTCAAAGTCTCTGTCTATAAGGGGCCACCAGGCATGCATCTGGGCCAGTGTCTTCATTCGTACCATTCCTGGATGGGTGTGATGCAGTTCTGATAACGTGGTAGTTTGCCATTTGGTTGGAATAATTGTACGGGTACCCCATAGTAAACATCCTTCTTCGATTGATGGTGGCATGTGTGGTAAGGTTTTAGATCTTCTGGAATGACTTCAGATTCAGGCCACCCATGAAGGGTGAAGTATAGGATCTTGCTTAATGTTGCTTCTTTTTGGGTTTGCTTTCCGATCATCTGGGCTGAAATGGGCAGTTGTTGAAGTTGTTCTTGGTTGGTGCTGCCGCCTCTGCTCTCCAGTTAATAATTTCTTCTCGTTGTTCTGACTTGGGTAGCAGCATGTGTGATCAGGCATCTGCATGGTTGTTGAGTGTTCCTGGTTTATGTTTTATATCATAATTATATGACAAAAGACAAAGGAGGAAGAACCCAACCCCAACCAACCAATTTTCCCCTGCAACCGCTGCAACCGTGTCTGCCTGTCCCACATCGGACTTGTCAGCCACAAACGAGCCTGCAGCTGACGTGGACATTTACCCCCTCCATAAATCTTCGTCCGCGAAGCCAAGCCAAAGAGAAGATACCACTAGTAGCAAGGCCCATCTTTGAATTCTGGCCATAGCTAATACTGGTATATCTTTGTGTGTCCCCAGGATTAAACTAAGAGGCTTGTTGTGTGTGATCAGGGTGAATTTTCTTCCGTAAAGGTATTGGTGAAATTTTTTAAAATCAAAAATTATTGCCAATCCTTTTTTTTCTAGTTGGGTGTAATTGTGTTCCCTTGTAGTTAATGTTTGCGAAGCATGCTCACCTTTTTCTATGATTTTGGATAGTACCGCTCCTAGTCCCTCTGGTGAAGCATCCATGGCTAGTGTAACCTCTTTACTAGGGTTGTAGTGGATCAGCACCTTATTTGTTGATGTTAGTATTTCCTTGAGTTGATCGACTGTGTTTTTAGTTTCTGTGTTCCAATACCATGTTTAATTGGTTCAGCGAGCTGCATAGAGTAGACATATTAGGGATATGTTTTCAGTAGTGATTAACAAGTCCTAGGAATGGCTGTAATTCCGATTTGTTGGTTGGGTATGGGGCCTTGCGAACGGCTTCTGTTCCTGCTGGATTCATTCGTACCCCCTTGTTGTCAATTGTAAACCCAAGATACAAGGGGTGCATGAAGTCCTTTCATAATCGTATATTAGTCTGGTTAAAATCTTTTCAAGGTTTTGTAAGTGTTCACTGTCGTTTCGGCCCGTGATGATGATATCATCTAGGTAACACCCAACTGAGAGTCCATGTAGTAATTTGTCCATTGTTACTTGATAAATCACAGGTGTTGCTGAAATTCTGTAAGGCCCGTGGGTATAATAGGTGAATAGACCTCAATGGGTATTGATTTTCACATATTTCCTTGATTTTTTTTGTCCAATTCTATCTGTTCATACTTGTGACAAATCTAATTTTGTGAATTTTTGCCCTCCGTTTAAGTGCTTGAAACAATTCTTCTGCCTTGGGCATTGGGTGTTCGGTTATTTTGAGTGATGGATTGATGGTGACTTTGTAATTGCCGCAAATGTGAATCTCACCATTTGCTTTTCATACGGGTACAATTGGCGCTGTTCAGTCGCTGTATTGTGCTGGTTCTAATATGCCTTCATGTTTTAGTCTGTTTAATTCAGCCTCAATTTTCCATTTCATAGCAAATGGGACTGACTGTTCTGGCTTTGAAGAATTTTGGTTCTGCATTATTTTTTAATTGCAGTTTGGCTTGATTTTCCCCAATTCTTGTTGGAAAACCACTGTGTGGTTGTTGAGGTTTTGACCGAGATCTGGCTGGGAGGTGTCCGTGTAGTTTACATTTAGTATTGAACTGATTTCAACCAGTCTAGGGGAATGTGTTGTAGTCAATTTCTCCTGAAAAATGTTGGTCCCTGAGTATCTATGATGTAGAGAGAGAGTGTTTTTGGTTGCTGTTATTTGTATTGTACTTGGACCGTACATTTTCCAAATACTTTGATTCTGTCTCCTGTAACAGATCTTAAGAGTTATTTCAGTTGTTTTTACTGGGAGGTATGGTATCAAGCGCTCCTTTACATGTAACAGCATTAGGGACACCTCTGCCCCTGTGTCTAACTCCATCTTCAGGGGGTGTCTATTTATTTTTAGCTGTATAAAGATTGTTGTTTCCTCCGTTTATTCCTCGGATGTGTAATATCTCAGGAGCTGAAATTTCAGGAGCTTAATGGTCAGCCATTCGGCTGATATCATCATTATTGCTAGGTTGCCTCTCTGCAATTGTTTTGACTTTAGCTGCCTGCTTATTTGCAGGCCACCTGAACTTTAGAAACAGACATTTAGCTTTGATATGTCATTCTGTTTTGCAATGGTTGCATTTAGAATTTTTGAAGAAACAGTTTTCTGGTTGGTGGTTGTATTTCCCACAACCGAAGCATTGTTGGCAGGACGACCTCCTGACCAGTAGATCTGATTGACTCACATCCAAGTTTGTATCTGCCATTTCAGAGCTGCATGTAGCCCTGTATGCAATTTGTAATGTAATGTCTTCATTCATTGCTAATAATTTTTGCCTTACTTTGGTGATTTGCCATAACCATCACTAATCTGTCTTGTGGTGCCTGATTTAGAAACTGCTCAAAATGACAGTGCTCCACCAGTTTGCGCAATGATGCCAGGTATTCACTTACTGTTCCTCCTGGTCCTTGTCTCCTTTCATGGAATCATTGCCTTTTTGCCATAACTGGTGGTTTGGGGCTTAAGTGGTGCATAATTCGTTGAATGTCTTTGTCCTTGGTTTGTCTAGGACCAGCAAGGTCTTAAGGAGATTGAATGTTTTGCTGCCCATTATACTGAGGAAGAGGGCACGTTTGTGGTTTACTGGACTTTCCACAATATTGTGGGCTGTGCAGTAGTGGTTAAACCATTCTACGTAGTTATCCCAACTCTCTTCTATTTCGTTGGAATTCTCCAAACTTTCCCTCCACCATCTTGGCACGCTTTCACCTTTGTCATTTGGAGGGAACTTGTTGGGGTTGTTAGGTAGTAATTTTCTACCTTCTATTGTTTTCCTTCTCACAGTACATGGAGCATGTGTAGGGTTCATTTCGTTCCTCGTTGCCACTGTTGTGTATGCACTCACACAATTAAGACTCGGAGAAGTGATGCTTTCTCATCCTTTAATTCTATTAGACTAACATGGTGACTGAAACACAGGGTTATATATATGAAAGGGTGACATCATGTCGTGGGCATCATGATGTCCAGCAGAGGGCGGGCTTATACCCAACATTGTGGGCAAAGGTCTGGCATATGGTGTACAATGTTAGTAAATGTGAGTTCATCCACTTTGGTAGGAAAAATAGAAGAGCAGATTATTATTTAAATGGTGAAAAACTGTAACATGCTGTAGTGCAGAAGGACTAGGAAGTGCTTGTGCATGCATTGCAAAAAGTTGGGTTGCAGGTACAATAAGTTATTAAGAAGGTAAATGGAAAGTTGGCCTTCATCGCTAGAGGAATTGAATTCAGGAGGAGGGAGGTCATGCTGCAACTACACAACGTACTGGTGAGGCTGCACCTGGAGTACTGTGTGCAGTTCTGGTCTCCATACTTGAGGAAGGATATACTGGCCTTGGAGGTAGTCCAGAGGAGGTTCACCAGGTTGATCCCAGAGATGAGGAGAGCCTAAATCATCTGGGATTATGTTCACTTGAATTCAGAAGAATTAGAGGCGATCTTAGAGAAAAATAAACTTATTAAAGGGATAGATAAGATAGAGGCAGGAAAATTATTTTTTCTGATAGGTGAGACCAGAACTTGGGACACAACCTCAAGATTCAGGGGAGTAGATTTAAGATAGAGATGAGGAAAAACTTTTTCCCAGAGAGTGGTGAATCTGTGGAATTCTCTATCCAGGGAAACAGTGAAGCTACTTCATTAAACATATTTAAGGTTCAGTTAGTAGATTTTTACTTAAAAAGGAAATTAAGGGATATGGGGAAGAGGCAGGTAGGTGGAAAAATTTAATGTCACTGGAAGTGTGACAAACGTTGGAATGGCATCACTTCAATTACTTTAAAAGGGATGGCGTTGTTTAATCCATTTTGAGTCACTCTGCTCTTGCATGAAATTTGAAACTGTTGGAGTAAGCGAATACTGCCTAGAAGAGAAAGTGTTGCAAATGGAAAAAGCTGCTTGCAAACCTTGGGCAAACCAGTTGAACATTTCCCACCACTTTTGTTCTTGTAGTACTTGGATAATGTTTGTTATTTTACTTAAGGTTCTGAATGTTCAAATCTCCCTGCAACATCCGTTTTATTCTTCACAGAAGTGCTCTCTTTGTCAGATCATTCTTTGAACTTGATACCAGGTACTCTAGGTTTCTGTGAGGGGCACTGAACAAAGTAGTGATTCTGTCTGCCTTCCAGTAGACAAAAGTTAAAGAACTTCATGTACGTTACATTCTAAATGTAGTACTATAATAATGGAACCTTTACCTTGTACCTTCATAATTCCAAGGCAGTAAAATTTTGGCATCCATCTCCAGTAGTGTAGCACCTCATTCTTATTTATTTGGATGAGTTCAATTCTTTTCAAAGTGGTTGATTCATTAATTGTAACTACTTTCTGCCTATTTTTGCTGCTGATTTGTAGCATTTTGTGGATGTGTGCAAGCAATCAAGACCAGGATTCATGGCCAAACCTTAGTTGCTCTTCAAATGTTGCAGTGAGGGAACTCCAGTGGTCCTGGATGGACAGATCCAGTATTTAGACCTAATGACAATGAAGAATGCCTGGGCATTCTCTGATTCGGAGGAGTAGTTCCAGAGCATCTTTGAGAGGTACTGCCATGAGAGTGGTGTGTGGTTGCAATGCACTTCGTAGATGGAACAAATTGCAGCCACAATATCTTGTGGTGGATGGTTTGATTGTAGAATGGCACCCAGTTGAGTAATTTCTTTTTTCTGGATGATGCCAGGATTCTTTTGTATTGATGGAACTGCAGAAAATGACAAAATTATGAAATATTTCATTTGTAATCTAATGTATTTAGAAGAAAGGTTTTGGAGTGTCAGATGTACAGGCCCTGGACTCTTTGTATATCTGACCAAGGGCCCAGGCATGAAACATTGGTTACCCTTTACCTCCTACTTGCTAAGTTTTGCCAGCATTTTTGTGTATTGCACTCAACCCCATCATCTGCGGACTTTCTTGTTTAACTTTTGGAGACTCAACTTGCTGTAGTGGATCAGCACTGATCTCCTGTTTCAGGCAGTGTTTATATGACTAGTTCTGCTCAGTTTCCAGTCTTTTGGAAAATGCAAGATGACATTGATAGGAATTTAGTGTATGTGTATTTAAATTCTGAATTAATTTAAATTCAGAGCCAGCTCTTCAGCGCTTGACGTCCTGTTTTGCGGAAACTGCCAAAATGTTTGGCCTGGAAGTCAGCCTGAAGTAAACTGAGGTCCTCCATCAGCCAGCTCCCCACCATGACTATCAGCCCCCCCACATCTCCATCGGGCACACAAAACTCAAAACGGTCAACCAGTTTACCTATCTTGGCTGCACCATTTCATCAGATGCAAGGATTGACAACGAGATAGATAACAGACTCGCAAAGGCAAATAGCACCTTTGGAAGACTACACAAAAGAGTCTGGAAAAACAACCAACTGAAAAACCTCACAAAGATAAGCGTATACAGAGCCACTGTCATACCCACACTCCTGTTCGGCTCCGAATCATGGGTCCTCTACCAGTATCACCTACGGCTCCTAGAACGCTTCCACCAGCGTTGTCTCCGCTCCATCCTCAACATTCATTGGAGCGACTTCATCCCTAACATCGAAGTACTCGAGGTGGCAGAGGCCGACAGCATCGAATCCACGCTGCTGAAGATCAAACTGCGCTGGGTAGGTCACGTCTCCAGAATGGAGGACCATCGCCTTCCCAAGATTGTGTTATATGGCGAGCTCTCCACTGGCCACTGAGACAGAGGTGCACCAAAGAAGAGGTACAAGGACTGCCTAAGGAAATCTCTTGGTGCCTACCACATTGACCACCGCCAGTGGGCTGATATCACCTCAAACCATGCATCTTGGCGCCTCACAGTTCGGCGGGCAGCAAGCTCCTTTGAAGAAGACTGCAGAGCCCACCTCATTGACAAAAGACAAAGGAGGAAAAACCCAACACCCAACCCCAACCAACCTATTTTCCCTTGCAACCGCTGCAACCGTGTCTGCCTGTCCCGCATCGGACTTGTCAGCCACAAACGAGCCTGCAGCTGATGTGGACATTTACCCCTCCATAAATCTTCGTCCGCGAAGCCAAGCCAAAGAAAGAAAATTTAAATTCTAATTTTCAAAAGAACAAATGAAACAAATTTGTGCTTAATAAATGCAGACCAAATTTTTTTTTAAATCTCCTTCAAATTTCAAAGTGAAACAAACTCCAAATTGTTTGGTTGAACTCTTTATAATAGTGTCTCACACTCTTTGGTTGTTATGAAAGGGTTTCCCAGTTAACTGACTTGGTCTAAATGAAGCAGTAAAATTCTGATGGAGCAGTCAATTACACATGAGGCTAATTTCTTTGACTCTGTTTGGAACTAGGAAGGGCTGGAGAGGAAGGTGGGAGTGTGGATCTGGCAGGGATCTTGTTCTTTACTGATGTTCAGTTGTATCCTCCACACTGAGAAGCAACCATCCATAGTCTTAATTAGAATTATATAATTTACTGCATAGATAAATGACATGTGGCCCAGTTAGTCTTTGATGGGATTTATGATCCATTCAAGCTCTCTCCCCTCCTACTTTATTTAATACTAACAATGTAAACTTCCTCTCTCTGTGAAATAAATCTGTCCAGACTTTACATTAATGTACCATTGCTCCTGGCATTACTGTAGATATACATTCAAATTATTTTTCTGAACCTTTGAGAGGTTTTGATGAGAGAAAACCTTCGTGATAACTGTATATTTGTGATCTCCAGCTCTGACCATCCTAGACTGGAAACACCCTTTTATATTGCCCTCATCAAACCTCTTGTTCTTTCAAATATTTTCTCCACCTATGTTATGTTCTTATTGATATCAAGGGAGTCAAAGAATACAGAGTTAGTGCAGGAAATTGGTGCTGAAACAAACAGCCGTAATTGTACTGAAATGACTTGAATGGTGATTCTTATGATATTTTCTGTTAACTTTTTTTTCCATCTTTCCTGTTGGTTAATATTATTCAGTTTATTATTACCATCGGGCACACAAAACTCAAAACGGTCAACCAGTTTACCTACCTCGGTTGCACCATTTCATCGGATGCAAGGATTGACAAAGAGATAGACAACAAACTCGCCAAGGCAAATAGCACCTTTGGAAGACTACACAAAAGAGTTTGGAAAAACAACCAACTGAAAAACCTCACAAAGATCAGTGTGTACAGAGCCGTTGTCATACCCACACTCCTGTTCGGCTCCGAATCATGGGTCCTCTACCGGCATCACCTACGGCTCCTAGAACGCTTCCACCAGCGTTGTCTCCGCTCCATCCTCAACATTCATTGGAGCGACTTCATCCCTAACATCGAAGTACTCGAGGTGGCAGAGGCCGACAGCATCGAATCCACGCTGCTGAAGATCAAACTGCGCTGGGTAGGTCACGTCTCCAGAATGGAGGATCATCGCCTTCCCAAGATTGTGTTATATGGCGAGCTCTCCACTGGCCACTGAGACAGAGGTGCACCAAAGAAGAGGTACAAGGACTGCTTAAAGAAATCTCTTGGTGCCTGCCACATTGACCACCGCCAGTGGGCTGATATCGCCTCAAACCGTGCATCTTGGCACCTCACATTTCGGCGGGCAGCAACCTCCTTTGAAGAAGACCGCAGAGCCCACCTCACTGACAAAAGACAAAGGAGGAAAAACCCAACACCCAACCCCAACCCACCAATTTTCACTTGCAACCGCTGCAACCGTGTCTTCCTGTCCCGCATCGGACTTGTCAGCCACAAACGAGCCAGCAGCTGACGTGGACATTACCCCTCCATAAATCTTCGTCCGCGAAGCCAAGCCAAAGAGAAAGAGAAGAGATTACCATTGTGTATCTTTATTGCTTGTAGTTTTTCTTGTACCTCTTTATACAATTAGTAATGCTAAGTTCAGGCCGGCTGGTCAATGTACAGTCTTCTAGAGCAACCATTTTCCTTGGAGCCACAGCACGTAACATAAATATTTTTAAAAGTTTTTTTTAATGCAGTTGATAGAAGTACAGAAGAAACCAACTAAATGACTGTTTCACGGGGAAGGAGGCCCATAAACTTTGAGGAGCATCTTGGGGATGGGGGGATGGGGATAGCAGAGAAAAAGTTGAGAATGGCTGCTCTAGAGGGATTTTTGAAGAAAAGTCATGGGAAGTGGGACCTGGTCACTCCTACCCTTCTGATTGTCCCACTGATGTCTGCCTTCACCTGTGGAATCCTGTGCGAAAGGATAATGTGTTGAGATTTAAAACCTTTCTGATAGTTATGAAAGGTGCTATACAAATGCCATTTCTTCTTCCTGAGATTGTATGTGCTAAAACTTGAATGGCCATAACACAAAATATGATCGAAATGGTATAGTATTATTTAGGTAGGGTGCCCATGATAGTTGAGATGGTGGGATTTGGGAACCCAATGTCGATCAAGTTAATTTGCGAATAAAAGCCATCTCTACAATTTTCCCCACTCCTCGTTTTCCTTCTCCTTTCTATCCCTCTGTATTTCCTCCAGCTCTCCACCCCTTTCCCTCTCCATTCACAGAGACATCACTCACTCCCTCCCTCATCTACCTAATAACTCTTGCCTTTGGGACTGTGCTTGTCTCCCCGCCCCTCCCCCCCTAATTTTGTTCAAATGCTTGCATACATTTTGCTAATACCTTGATATGGCCTCAAGTCTGAAACATTGGTATGTATTTTAATCTTTGCTATTGAAAGAACTCTGTTTGACCTTCCAGTAGAAGTGGTCTCTTGGCCATATTATCACTGGATTGTGCTTTCGAAACTACCCTTTTCTCCCTTCAGAAACCTCTTGGAAACTCAGGCAGTACTTTCAACGACAGTCCCTTTGAATCCTTGATTTCCAGCACACTCACCAAAAGCTTCCTAAAATATTTATAAAAATATGTGGGAATACATCCTCTCATCTTTTCCCCTTTCTCAATTATCTCTTAATTTATTATCCTTTCTTTCCCACTCCAAACTCATTTTCCCTCCCACTTTTATGCTCTGTCTTTTGGTTCACCCTTCTCCCCCCCCACCTGCCCACCCCCATCCATCTCTTCTTGATCCAGTGAGAATCTTTGATCTTCATGGAATAGCAGTCAGCTGCCTCTTGCATGTGTGTTTTTCTTTGTCTGCCAGTGGATTAAATAGGATATCCAAATGTAACCAGTGGTCTGAATCTCCACATGCAATTCACAGAGTCTATTGTGCCCAATTAAGACATCACAAAATAGGTGCCTGTGGCGGCTCGCCTGCCAGGAAATTGAAAGGGCTCGGGAAGTCTCAGGCAGCACGATGATGTCACCTTTGGCTATGCGTGGTGTAGGGATGGCTGGGAGCCTGAAGTTTTAAAAGTGCGCAGGTCCAACAGTAAACTGTTGTTTCCTGATTGAACTCAACTACGACTCCTCATTTTGCACTGTGATACAATGACCACGTTTGTGACTCCCGACGGGTCCAAAATGCTTTTTGACCAAAAATGGACAACTCAACAGTTTCCCTTAAACTGCCTATGCTCTGGACGAATCAACCAGAAGTGTGGTTTGGACAAGCTGAGGCACAATTCCACATTCGTCAAATAGTGGCAGATGCTACTGAATATGGTTAGTGCCCTCCACCAAGGAGCAGCAGGTCGAGTAGTTGACTTCCTCCGTGATCCACCAAATCACAGCAGATATCTGGCTCTAAAAGACCTACTTCTCCATACATACAGTCTCTCCCAATGCGAGCAAGCTACGCGGCTCCTGCATATGGGCGCTTGGAGTGGGCCCCCTCGGAGCTAATGACTGACATGTTGATGCTGGCAGATGGTCATAAATCTTGTTTGCTCTTTGAGCAAATATTCTTAGAAAAGATGCCAGAGGATATCTGCTTTATATTGACCACTGAAGACTTCGTGTGATAGCTGCCCGTGCAGATGTTCTGTGGCACATGAAGCAGCAGGGTGGGTGCCCCACTGAAATTAGTGCTGCGTCACACCCAAAGGTCCAAGCCCCTTGTGCACCAGCAACGAGGACACACATAACCCTGAATAAAGAACTCACCGAGACACACTCTTGGTGATTTTATCCCCCATGATGGGGTTCTGGAGAGTGCCATTCCTGACCACTTTTGCGTTTCTGGGAAATGCCAGGGCCAGTCATTGCTAATGGCTATTGGCAGCTGACAACCATAACAACCTGCTTTACATATGGGATAAGATCTCCGGGCGCAAGTTTCTGGTCAACACAAGAGCTGAAATTAGTGTCCTTCCTCAACCTTCCTGATACCCGTAGCAGGAGTGCGGGCCCTGTTCTCATGGCATTTAACAAAAACATGATCCACACGTACGGTATGCAAACCATACCTTTGTGGTTTGGCAGCAACAAATTCTGGAGATTCACACTAGCTGAAGTCTCTCAGCAATTGCTTGGAGTGGATTTTCTCAGAGCTCACTCACCTTTGGTAGATTTAAAGGGGCGCAGGCTGGTGGGTAAGAAAACATTTTAATCTTTCCACCTAGGAGAAGTCAAACTACCCGCCCCACATTTGGACTCAGTGGTGTACTTAAACTAATGAATTTACCAAGGTTCTTGGGGAGTTCCCAGACATCGTTGAGCCATCGTTCTCCATGGCCGCACCCAAAAGTGGCGTCGCCCATCATATCCTGATGAATTGACCTCCACTTCACACCCAAACTTTCTGACTACTGCCCGACAAGCTGTGCCTGGCCATACAAGAATTCCTCAAGATGGAGAAAACGGGGATCATGCGTGTGGGGTTCCCTGCTTCACATGGTGCCCAAGGCTACAGGAAACTGGACACCATGTAGTGATTACAGGCAATTCAACGATGCAGACCGCTACCCAGTGCGTCATGGACTTTACGGCAAATGTCCATCGGGCCAGGGTATTCTTGAAGATTGATTTTGTACGAAGGTATCATCAGATCCTGGTGAACACACAAGATGTGGCCAAAACTGCTATCATAATACCATTTGGTCTCTGATTTTCTGTATATGCCATTTGGCCTTAAGAATGCTGTGCAGATATTCTAACGGCTTATGGACGTAGTGGTGTGAGGAATGGACTTTCTTTTTGTGTATTTGGACAACATACTTGGCCAGCTACTCTCACAAAGAGAACCTGCAGCTCCTGCATTTACTCTGCCACTGCCACCACCTACAAGACTTTGGTCTAACAATAAACCCTATGAAGTGCAAATTTGGGCGGTCCTCAATTGACTTTTTGGGACATCGAATCAGCAGCCAGGGTGTCGTCCCATTACCAGCCAAAATGGAGGCCATCCTCAAATTCGCAAAACAGCTCACAATCAAAAGCCTAGAGGAGTTTGGAGAAATGAATAATTTCTGCTGTTGCTTTCTACCATCCGCGGCCCAGATCATGAAGACCCTGTTTGATCTCATCCTCAAGGACCTAGAATGGACAGAGAAGGCCATGACAGCATTCAAGGATACAATAAGTGCCCTGGCAAAGGCAACCCTGCTGGTCCACCCATGAATGGACACACTGACTACATTAATGGTGGACAGATCAGATCCAGCAGTAGGCAAAGTATCGGAGCAGAGAATCAATGAATACTGGAAGCCTTTTGCATTCTTTAGTAGGCACCTACGACCCCCTGGAGACAAAATATTGTGCTTTCGATAGGGAGCTACTGGCCCTGTTTCTGGCAGTTCAGCATTTTTCTGCTATTTTCTTGGAGGTCAGGAAAATGCATCAAGGTATTAATAGACCACAAACCACTAACATTTCCATTCACAAAAGTGGCGGATCCGTGGTCAGCCCGACAGCAGTGCCACCTCTCTTATGTATCCAAATTCACCACAAGGATGGAGCACATCTTTGGTAAGAGTAACGTAGTAGCGAATGCACTGTCCTGCTCCTGTATTCAGGCGTTGCAATCCCCATTTCCATTACTTCTACATTAATTGGTATAGCAGATTTGTAGGTTAGAATTTATCATCTAAAGAAGTAGAATTCTGGAATCTATACTGCTCCAACAGAAATAATGGGAAACTAATTGCTTGAATTATCTGCTTAATAACAATTAAACCCTTCATGGCAATCAAACTGTGCAAACGATTGATTTCAAATGTATGCAAAGGAACACCTGCAGTTATAATTTCTGATCTAATTGTCTTGTGCAATATTATTTTCCTTTTTTCTTTAAATTTTGGTTATTTTATTTGTTTCCTGGGTAGAGGCATTGTTGTTGACTGCAGGGTAATTGAATCAACAGAGCAATGGCCTACTGTGTGTATGCGATGGCTGACAGAGTTAAGGGAAGGGGAGTTTTCCATATGTTATTTCTGGAATCTGAAGAGCAAATGTATTTTGGCTGCACAGATTGCAATCAGCAAAGAGAACTGTTCTTAACATTGGATATAGCTGATCTGTTATCTTCATAAGGGCTGAATCTTACTGGCAGTGGGCAGCAGTTTAGAATAGAGCTGCAAGGGCTTGATTCTACCATTGTATTCACTATGGAGTCTCCATAGGGTTCAGCATTGGGAAGAAATCTTGCTGGGAGTCTACAATGGCCACTTAAATCCTAACCTCCATGCTCAACATGTGTGATTTGGAATACATTAACTTCAAAAGAATTCTAGGTCAGCAAATCAGGAGACAAAGGGTTCTTTCCAGGTTATCTTGCTTTAACTTTTCCATTGCACAGTGATACTCTCTCTTCTTGGGGCAGAAGATACACACCTCCTCCCTCACCTCCATTCAGGGCCCCAAACAGTCCTTCTAAGTGAAGCAACATTTCACTTGTGCACCTGCAGGGGTCATCTACTGCATCCCGTGCTCCTGTCATGGTCTCCTCTGCATCGGAGAGACTGGGTGCAGACAGGGAGATCACTTTGTGGAATACCTTGGCTTTGTCCGACGCAATAGCGTGGATCTCCCAGTGGCCATCCATTTCAATTTCCCTTCCCATTCCCTTGCTGACCCATGGTCTCATGCATTGCCAGACTGAGGCCACCCTCAAACTGGAGGAACAGCACTTCATTTTTCATCTTGGCACCCTCCAACCAAATGGCATTAACATTGAGTTCTCCGGTTTCTGATTTCCTTCTTCCCCCTGTTGCCTTTACTCTCTCTATCTCTTCCCCTTTTCCCTCTGTCTCCTTTCACAGTCCCAAAATTACTTCTCCTCATCATATCCTTTTGCTTGTTGGTCTGTACTTCTCCCCCTGCCAGTCTTCATTCTTTATTCTGATGCCATCCTGTTCGTTGCCAGTAACTTGAAGAAGGGCTCAGGCCCGAAACGTTGGTAATATATCTTTACTTCCGAGCGGCACTATGCGACTGGCTGAGGTCCTCCAGCACTTCTGTGTGTTTTTAAGGTGGAAAGCAATGTGTTTTGTTCCTGCTACTATCAAATTCTAAAGTGGACTGCTCCTGTCTAAAAGATACATTTCCACTGTTTTAACTGTACTCTTTTCTCTACTCTTTCCTTTGTAACACCACATCTTTGACTTATTATTGCTCTACCTGCTGTATCACTGACTTTCCTGGATAGCACACAAAACAAAATATTTAATTGTCTCCCATTACACATGCCAATAAACAATTCAATCAATTCACTTATCAGGTAATGTTCTTTTTATGCCCGCTGTGACATACCACACAGTAACAGGCCCTTTTGGCCCACGAACTTGTGATGCCCAATTACACCCAATTCACTTGTAACCCCTGGTACATTTTGAATGGTGGGAGGAAAGCAGAGCACCCAGCAAAAACCCACATACACAGAGGGAGAACGGACAAACTCCTTGCAGACAAGGCTGATTGCTGATGCTAAACTAACATTGTGCTAATTGTCCCCACTAACTGTGTCGATTGTGAGGAAAGAAATTTACTGAAAAATTGCCAGCATCATTTCACAATCTGTTATTTGTCAATGTGACCAAGAGCAACTAATCTGGCAGACAGCCCACAGTTTTCGGAGAAGTTTCCTGTTCTGATTGCAGCACTGGGAATTAGATTGTTTTGTGACTGCAAACTTTCACTGTTGAAACAGAAGGAGTAGATAGACTGAGGAGACTCATGCACCTTGGGAGGGTGATTCTTGGATGGAATGAGGCTTCTGAATTTCCCCTGGCTATAGATGGGTGGGAAAGGTATTGGATGTGTGTTAATAGTGCGAAGAGGTGGGGGGGGGAAAGAAGGGGGTGTGAGATGGTATGAATGGGATTGCTTTGAGGTGGCATGAAATAGGTGGGCTGTATGGTCAACTGCCTTGCAAGCATATATACAAGAAAACACGAGGTCAGTATGCAGCCATGTGGGGAGGTCTGATCTACCTCCTGGTTCTTCTTCCCAACCCATGGCACTCCCTTCCCCTTTCGTCGCATCCTTTTCCTTATGTTCACCCTCCCTCCCCATCACAGATATTCCGAACATGTTAAATTCAGTTTCAGGGCAAAATACATACCCTCTGCCTTGCCATTTGTCAGAGGACACCCTGGGAACAGGACCCAACATAAAGTGGTCTGAGTTTGGATTTGTGTTCAGACTTCATTGGCTGAAATTGACTCTCTTTCTCCCAGACAGTCATAGTGTCAGCTTTCAGAGATTGTAGCTGGCAATTCAAAGTGACAAGCCAGGTCCAGCGCAAAAGTCTAATGCAGAGGCTTATTTTGTTATTTTCCAGAAGGAAGGGGAGATATGTATGTACCTATGCTATGTAGAACGGTCATGAAGCAATAACCCATGAAATGATGTTCCTTGAAAAACATTCTGCAGAATTTGGCCGCATTTGAAGGAGAATTTCAGCCTTGAGTTAAGAAATCTTCACCTTTCAAATAGCATCTGAACATTCTGAAGGGTTGAAATGGTTTGGTTAAAGAAAATATTATTGTTCTTTAATTATTAAAGATATTTTTGTGATGACTGATGATGATGGGTGTTTATTGTGATACACATAAGTACAACAAACACATGCACTGAAAATGATACTTGCTAGATCCACATAAGTGTGCAAATTAATATATATTAAATGACCACATTTTGTCAGGATGGAAAAACGGATAATAAATATGCATGGATGGATCAATAAGTATTCACAGAAGCAGTTTCATGCAAGGAAAAAGTAAATTTTAGTAGTGCAGACAGATCTTTTGATAATCCTCATTGATGGTTGGGGTTAGGATAGTATGGAGAGGTTCAAGAGCCTGATGGCTGTTGAATAAAAGCTATTCAATTTGGCGATACCAGACTTCATGCCTGAAGGCAGCAGTGAGAAGAAGTTGTGTTCAAGGTGTGATTGCGATGGAAATTTTCTCAATACGCTTATGATGGAACTGGATGATATCTACCACTTCACTTTTCCTCTCACATCAGACTTTATCCAGGTTAATAGGCACTTTTATACACCCACTGAGCGGCAGAAAATTTCTGCTCTGGCGTCAGTGTAAAAATGCAAATTCCATCCCATAATTTTTGCACTCATACCCCTACCTACTCATTTTTATGGATTGGCTGCAGTGTAAATTGATGGCAGCCACTCTGTAAGAAACAGGCCTAATGAATGGGACATACCCCCACCTCCGATAAACTCCACACCACAGGAAGGCTATGTAAAAGTGCCCTAAAAGTGCCCCTGTGTTTTTAAAAAAAAAAAAAAAAAATCACATTGGGACAGACTGGAGGTAAGTATGCTAATTATTTTTTTGTGTAAAAGAGCTAAATGAGGTTTTCTATCCTGTGAAATTTGGCTTGTTATTTTTTGGCATCTTCCTGTTGCAAAGTAATTTACGTTTGGTGATAGTTAAGAGCAACACTATAATTAGGAGTGACGCATTTTGTTGAACCATCGGACACTGCAGCACAGAAACAGGCCCCTTCAGCCTTTCTAGTCTGCTCTGAACCATTTTCTTTTGCCTCGTCTCACTGACCTCCACCCAGTCCATAGCCCTCTATACCTCTCCCATCTATGTACCTGTCCAAATTCTTCTTAAATGCTAAAATTGAGCCCAAATTTATCACCTCAGCTGGCAGCTCATTCCACATTCCTACCACTCTCTGTGTGAAGAGGTTCCCCCTCTTGTTCCTCCTAAACTTTTCCCCTTACGCTCTTAACCCACGTCCTCTGGTTTGTATTTCACCTACCCTCAGAGGAAAAAGCCTATCTATATTTACCCTATCTATCCCCCTCATAATTTTAACTACCTCTATCAAATCTCCCTTCATTTTTCTACGCTCTAGAGAACAAAGTCTTAACATATTTAACCTTTCCCTGTAATTTGCTTCCTGATGTTCGGACAACATCCTAGGGCAGGATAGTTGGCATAGCGGTTAGTGCAATGTCTACAGCACCAGTGATTTAGACCAGGGTTCAAATTCCGTGGTGTTTGTAAGGAGTTTGCACATTCTCCCCATGTCTGCGTGGGTTTTCCTCAGGGGCTCCTGTTTCCTCCCACTGATCAAAACGTACAGGGGGGTTTTGGTTAATTGGGTGTAAATTGGGCAGCACAGACTAGTGGGCCAAAATGGCCTGTTACCGCGCTGTATGTCTAAATTGAAAATGGCGCTGCTGAAACTACTATAACAGCAGTACTAATGCTGGTGTGGATCCATGGGGAGCAAGAAGCAGAGATACAGCACTCCTGCGGGGTCTAACTATCCATTCCCATGGGACGGTGAACCAGTGAGGGGGCTCTGTGGCTGAAAACCAATGCATGCTGTAGGCTGTTGTTAATTTGAGGCGAGGAACCCATGGAGGCTATAGGCTGCTGGAGACTGCTGATGGGAGACTTGCATTTGGGCTGTGGACTGCTGGAGATGGCTCAAAACTGGCGGAAGGGGAATTAGGTATTGGAACTGGGATGCAGGAGAGTGCTGGAGGGTTCCTGACCGTGCCAGAGGTTTGGATCTGGAGCTCGGTTTGCCAATGGCTTTGACTGGACTCTTGGTGACTTTGGAGGCTGTGGAATCTCTGGAGCTGAATCTATGGACACTCGGTGACTCTGGAGGGAGTCTCTTTTGCTTTTCTTTCTCTGACTGTAAAAGGTGCTTCGAGCGATTTCTGCTGATGATGAATCTGCCTGTTTTATTATGACAATAAATTGAATTTAAATTTAAATTTAAATCTCTGCATTCTTTCTATCTTATTGATATTTTTCCTGTAGTTTGGTGACCAAAACTGCACATGATACTCCAAATTTGGCCTCACCAATGTCTTACCATAACATCCCAACTTCTTTACTTATTGTTTTGATTTCTGAAGGCCAATATACCAAAAGCTCTTTTTACAACCCTATCCACTTGTGACACCGCTTTCAAGGAATTATATATCTGTATTTTCAGGTTCCTTTGTTCGACCTCATATGTCCTTTCTTAGTTTGTCCTTCTAAAATGCAACACCTCACACTTCTCTGCATTAAATTCCATCTGCCATTTTTCAGCCCATTATATGCCAGAACTTTTCAAAAAAGGGGAGATATGACTACGGAATCTTTTCCATTTCCCCTTCAGGACCTTCCAAATCTCAGTGAGGTTTAGGATAAGCTTTTCAGGTGTTGTGATTCAGGAAATGGAGAGAATAATTTGTGCTTCGCTCAGTTCCACAAATAGTAGTTATACAATACTTTAATGTGCTGGTCTTCTGTGAAATAGAGCTATGGCATGGTTGACAACTGTTTGAGAGAGCAAAAGGGTGTTGGTTTGAAATTTCTTGCTTAAGAAAGTACCTAGACTATTAAAATATCAGCATAAATTTGTATTAATTCTGAGGAATTGGATTTTTCTTGAGTATTCAGGAAAGTATACTATCACCATCGAGCAATAGCTGATACTAAGGACGTTATTCGATGCTGCCTCCCAGTCAGTTAAGACTCAGCACCAATGTGGCAGATTGTTTTTATCTTGTTGCTACTGTTGTTGCTTGGGTGGTATTGGTGATTTAGATGGCATTCTATTTTGGTGAGCTTCGGCACGTCATGATCTAGGAAGGGCAGAGCCATTCCACTGAAGGGCTTTGTATTTCCTGTTACCTCATGTGCATTTTATCCTTCATTCACTGGATATTAAGGTGATGAGGCCCAGGAAACTTAAAAGGATTCCATACTTTCAAACAGCAACTGACTGTTGAAATGTATGTCGTGCATTTCCTCTTATTTCAGCAAGTGATCTCACCATGTGCTTTGATTAGACTGGCCACGTTATTGTACATTTCATCAAACTGCTGTAAAAAAGACTGACTGTTAACTTTATCTTACAGTCAAAGAGTGTGGAAATTAACCCTTTGGCCCAACTTGCCCATGCCAATCAAAATGTTTCACTTGCACTAGTCCCACCTGCCTACATTTGGCCCACATCCCTCTAACCCTAACCCTCCAAGCCCTTCTATTCTACCTCAACCACCTCTGACAGCTTGTTCCATACATCTACCACCGTCTGTGTGTGTAAAAAATTAAAAAAAAAGACTCCTCTGGTTCCTGTTAAATCTCTCTCTGCTAACCTTAAAACTATCTCCTCTGGTTACTGATTTCCCAACTCTGGACAAAAGACTTTGTGTTCATCCAATCTATTACTCTCATGAGTGTATACACTTTGTTGCTGACTTTAAGCTGCCATATCTATGAAGGTTATAAGCAAACATTGGCTTCAGTACTTTTGTTATAAGAACAGCATTGTGAATCGCTCTAATGCTGTTTGAAAGTCACATGGAGAACAAGAATCTTAACACTGTTCTTTGAAGCTTACAGTAATCAGTGCAACGTCACAGTAAAACTGATTTGTCCATCAATCAGGTTTGACTGATATATTACAAGTTCAGCATTGATCCCAATTAATCGTGCCTCTTTGTGGACTTTTCAACTCTTCCTCTGGTATATTGATGACTACATCGAGGCTGCCTCATGCTCCCGTAATGAGCTTGTTAACTTTATCCACTTCATGGCCAACTTCCACCCCGATCTCATACTTACCTGGTCCATCTCCAACAACACTCTCCTCTTCCTGGATCTCTCTGTCTCCAGCTCGGTAGACAAACTTTCCACCAACATATAGTACAAACTCACCAACTACCACAACTACCTGGACTTCACTTCCTCGCACCCTGTCCACTGCAATTTCTCCATTGCATCTGTTCCCAAGATGAGACCTTCCAGTCCAGATCTTCCGAAAATGCTTCCCTTCTTCCACAAATGTGGCTTCCCCTTCACCACTATCAACTCAATCCTTACCCACATCTCCTCCATTTCCCGCTCATTTGCCCTGTCCCCCTCTGCCCCCAGATGCAACAAACATAGAATCCCCCTTATCCTCACCTTCCACCCCACCAGCCACTGCATCCAACACATTATCTGCCGGAATTTCCAGCATTTACTGCAGGATCCTACCACCAGACACATTTTCCCTTCTCTTCCCCTCTTTGCCTTCCATAGGGACTGCTCCTTCTGTGATTCCTTCATGCACTCATCCCTCCCCACCTGTTGCTCCCATCCCAGCACCTTCCCCTGTGGCCACCAAAGGTGCAACCCTTGCATCCAGATCTCCTCCCTCACCGTGGTCCAGGGCCCCAAACAGGCCTTTCAAGTGAAGGACTTGTATATCCAGAGGACTGATTTACTGCATCTGGTGGCCTTCGCTACATCGGAGAGACCGATCACAGATTGGGAGATCGCTTTGTTCAGCACATCTATTCCGTCTGCCACAACAGAGACCTCCCATACTCACATGTCTGTTCATGGCCTTATGTACTCTCCCACCCTGACCACCCACAGATTGAAGGAACAACACCTTATTTTCCCATCTGGGCACTCTCCAGCCAGATGGCATTAACACTGACTTCTCTGCTTTCTGCTAAACTTGCTTGTCTTTTCTTTCCCCTTCCCAGTCTTTCTAGTTCTCCCCTATACCCACCCAGCCATCCCTCCTCCCCCTGATCATTGCTGCCCCTCCTTCCCTTCTCCACCCATCATCTCCTGCCTTTGTCACCCCCCCTTCCCCCCATCTTTTTGTCCAGACGCCTGTCAACATTCGCTCATACTTTGAAGAACTCAAGCTCGAAACGTAGGTGATGTATTTTTTACCTTTGCTACTGTTTGACCAGCTGAGTTTCTCTAGCATTTTGTGTTTTTACTTCAACCATGATGTCTACAGATTTTCGTGATTTACTTCTTGCATCACTGTCTGGTATGAACGTGCCAGTGCACAGGACAGGAAAAGGCTTCAGAGAGTTGTGAACTTGTCCAGTGCCATCATGGGCATCAGTCTTACCCATCGAGAACATCTACAAGAGGCAGTGTCTTAAGAAAGCATCGTCTCTCCTCAAGGACCCTCACCACCCAGGTCATGCCCTCTTTCACTGCTACCATTGGAATGGAGGCTGAAGATGAACACCCAGCGGCACAGGGACAGCTGCTTCCCCTCTGCCAGCAGATTTCTGAATGGACAGTGAACCACAGACACTTTATTCTATTTTCTTGCACTGATTTTTAAAATTTAATTTATAGCAATATTTGAACTGTAATCCTGCTGCAAAACAATTTTTTTATATGTTCATGATAATAAATTCTGATTCTGAGATATTAAGCATGGAATAATCCTGAAGTGAGAACGCTGAGGGTAACTGTGACCTTGACTCCAATTGGCCAAAACTAGGTACCTGTGTTTGATACTGCAGGAAGTCACAGATCTAAAAAAGGACAAAGAAAGCAGATGGAGTGTTGGCCCTTTAACGGGCATGGTTTCTGGGGAAATGGGGCTGGCAATACCACGTTGTCAGACCAGTGAGGTTAGTTAAAATGCTCAGAGCAGCTTAATTTTGCCTGTTGCTCGAATGGTGAGATGTGTTTAACACTGGAAAAGAAGTGTAACAGAGAGCAAAACTTTTGCCAAGGATTTTTCCAATGTTGCTGAGGCATTATGAGGATGTGTAAAATGGCTGTACTTGTTGGATGAGGGTCAAATTCAGCCTAGTACAGCCAACCCCATTTCCTCTGAAACCATGCCATTTAAAGCCCATGCTATTAAACATGCTATTTTTATGTTTATTGTGTGAATGAATTTCTCTTTCTACTTTCAAATTCCTTTGAATTGTATTAAAACTGAAGACGCTAAGCATATTTTAGGAATACCTTGTTTGAACAATAGTCAACAAAAGCATGTACTTTTGTTAACAGAATGGAGCATCCAGTTTTGTAACTATGAAGAGGACTACAATGAGTCTTTGGTTATTTCATAGTTTAAACCTTTAAGAACATAAGAAATATGACTGTGGTTACCACCCCCCCCCCACCCCAAATGGGGCAGTCAAACTGCTCTGCCATTCAATAAGATCATGGCTGATCTGTCTGTGGACTCAGCTCCTCTTATCTGCTGGTTGTCCATCACCCTTAATAGCCCTATTATTCTAAAATCAAATATCTGCATCTTGAATACATTCAGTGAGACAGGCTCCACTGCTTCCATGATTTATTACTTCCTGGGAGAGGTAGTTCCTGCTCTTCTCTGTCTTACTCCTCTGAAACTTGAGGCTCTGTCCCTTCATTTTAGTATCACCTGCCAGTGGAGACAACATCCCTGCTTTTATCTATTCCTATTGCAATGTTATCTGTTTCTGTAACAAACTCCCTTATCCTTCTAACTTCCAATTAGTTCCAGGTTAGCAAATATCTCCTCTTAAACTAACATCCTCATTTCCAGTGAATCTCCTCTGCACCACATCCAAAGCAGTATATCCCTTCTCAAGTAAGGAGGCCAAAGCCGCTTTCAGGTGCATTCTCTGCCAAGAATGCACCTGGAGAAATGGATTCAAGCCTGAGGACTGGTCATTCAGGTGGCAGTGCTAAAAGCGCAGCACTGGCCACCTGAAAGGGACAGCTGCACGGGAGGCGCCTCGGAGCGCACTCTGGTTCCTGTCCCTTCAGGATGTCAGGGTTGGGGCAGCCGGTCCCGTGCCTGCTGCCCCTGCCCTGACATCCTGCGCTGGGGGCAGCGGCAGCGGGGAGGGGGGCTGTTGGCGTTCGCCAGCTGATCGTCATCCCCTTTGCAGTCGCTTTCAGGCGGCTGCATTCAGTTGCCTAGGGGGACTTCAGCGTTTTGGCGATTATCCCTCTTGGAGATGGGTTGGAAAGTGCGCCTCTGAGGCGCCTCCTGCTCTTTCAAATGGCCTCCCGACAGCCACATAGGGGTAGAATATGCGGCTTTACATCGGGGTATTTTGGCCTCCTGAAAGTGCCTCAAGACTGCATGTAGTACTCCAGGTGCAGCCTGTACAGGAATTGCAGCAGAAATTCTCTGCCCTTGAATTTAATCCCTTTCTCAACGAAGGCCAATTTGCCTTTTGCGTTCCTGTTGTAACTGCAAACTAACTTTCTGAGATTCATGAAAAAATTGCAAGTCGTTGTTTTAAAACCGTCATGCCATGAAGCTCCAGCATTCAGCCTATCTGTAATCTGCAACAAAACCTTTCTTGTTGGGAAAATCTCTGCAGAATCTCTGTAATATCATCTCTAATATAATGAAGGAATCAAAAAGAATAGTGAGCCTGCTCTCAAAGGGGATTGTGGCTAATGAGCAGAAGTTAAATTGCAGCTCTACAAACCTGAGGTTCAACACTAAATGGTGCTTGTTCTGTATTCTAAGCACTATGCCTTGCAGTGTTGCTCCACTAACTAGCATGGTGCCAGAGCTGAAGAGGTTAAAATACATCAGATCCCAGGATTAGACTTCTATTCACCTGAGAAAAAAGGATTAAAGGGTGATTTTAATTGAGATGTTTACAATGGTTAAAAGAGTGACAGATTCTCTGGGTGTGGGAATGTAGAAGGAGCAGCCTTATCCTAAATTACAAGCAGGCTGTGAAAAAGAATGTTGAGATGATGTTTAAAAGGTCATGTAAATCTGCAACTCTGTCCTCCCCATAAAGCTGCCGATCAATGGAAATTGAGATTAATACATTTTTGATGGATGAAGGATTTATAAATATGGAGCCAGAGTGACAGAATGGAATCAGGATACTGCCACACTTTGGTTTCCCCTCTATATTTTCTAAAGGGCCCTGATTTTTCTGGTTACCCTATTCTAAATGACCAGTCTTTGTGCATGTAAGTTGGGCCAATAAACATCCTGCGGGGTTTCGAATGTCTGACACTGCAAATTCTTTTCTCCAGAGTCTACCTGGTTGCTGTCTGAATGCTCTTTGCTGGGAAATGCTGTTGAACAAAGATAGAATTAACTTCTATTGTCAGAGTGTTGCAACAGGTTGTAGAATGATCTCTGCCAAACTCGGTTTAAAAATAAGATTGAATGTCCTTCCTGTTTTAAATGTAATTATATATAAATCAACTCATGACATCCAAATTCCACTATCAACTCAGCCCTTACCAATATCTCCTCCATTTCTTGCACATCTGGCTCTAGACGCAACAAGAACAGCATTCTCTCTATCCTACCTACCACTCCACTAGCCTTCGCATCTAACATGTTACCGTCCTCAATTTTTGTCACCTACAACACGATCCCACCATCAGACAGAGCTTCCCCACTCCTCCCTTCTCTGCCTTCCTTTGGGTCTGCTTCCTCCTTGACACCCTCAACCACTCATCCCTTCTCATTAAATCACACCCATGACACCATTCTTTGCGACCGCAGGAATTGCCATACTTGCAATCATGCCTCCTTCCTCACCACCATTCGGGGCCCCAAACAGTTCTCCCAAGTGAAGCAGCACTTGTGATTCTGAGCGAATCATCTAATGCATCCGGTGCTCCCATTGTTGCCTTATCCATATGGGAGAGATTGGAGACAGTTTGGGTGATTGCTTCATTGAGCACAGTCACTCTGTCTGCAACCCTGTGCCTAATCATTTTAATTCTGTGCCCCTCTCCTTCACTAACATGTCTGTCATGGTATCAAATCAAGGCCACCATAAATTGAAGGAACCACATGTTGGCACTCTCCAACCAGATGGCATGAACATCGACTTCTCTGGTTTCTGCTAGACCCTTCCCCATTCTCCCTCTCTTTCTTATTCCCATGTCTCTTTTCCTCCAGCTCTCCACCCCTTCCTTCTCCATTCACAGAGCCTTCTCCCCTCCTTCCCTTATCCACCAATTTCCTCTTGGTTGTGAGACTGTCCTCCTTTCCCAGCCCCTTCCCCTTCCATTTTATTCAGGCGCCTGACTACATTTTGTTCATAACCCGAGGAAGGGTTCAAGCCTGAAATGTTGGTTATGTATCGTTATCTTTGGTGTATAAAGTACACCATATGACCTGCTAAGTTTCTCCAGCACTGTGTCTTTACTTCAATCACTGTGTCTGCAGACTTTCGTGTTTCTCTTGGAGCTTCTAAAACCTGGTCCACCCCAAGATGATATTCAAACATGGTTGAGTCTTGGAAATATACAGCACAGAAGCAGGCTCTTTGGTCCACCAAGTCAGGGCTGTCCATCAACCAACCGCAATTTACATTGTATATTAATCCCATTTTTATCCCCTGTCCTCCCCAAGATTCTATCACTTGTTTGCATACCAGTGGTAATATATAGTGGCTGGTTGACGCAACAACCTGTATATCAACTCAAGAACCTAAGCATCTGGAGGGAAAAAAAATCCAGGTGGCCACAGAGAGAATGGGCAAAGTCTGCATGGACTGTATCAACCAACTCTTGCACAGAAAGTCCGCACTGGAAGGGATTGCTGTTCAACTGGTTGTAAAATTTGTAACAGGCCCTTTCACTCAAGCTACCCAAACACCCCACTTAACCAACAACCCCAGTATGTTTTGAAGGTGGGAGAAAACCCACATAGACACTGGTGCTGTTACAGCATTGTACTAGCCACGAGACTAACCGTGCCACAAGATTAAACCTTCATGAGAATCTTCCTCTGGGCTGTCCTGAACTCATCCAGGTTCGGTAAAGCTCATCAAGGGTTTGAGATGTTCATTAAGATTGACACAAACCTTGAATAATGATGATCCATGAAATTACTCAATGTAAAAATGTTTGATGCAAAATAATGTGAACTCTTTACCCTGTATATTGCACAGTTTTAACTTGACTGCAGATGATATCTACTCCCATGTACTTGTGCCTGGCTTGAAGCACAACTCGTGCCAGCTGTTGGATAAAAAGCTGATCTCCAATTTTTCCAGTGATCAACTGTACCTGCCAGCTCTCCAGCAAACTGCTCTTTCAATTTAAGTGTTGTTTGCTCTTTAGATAACTTTGGTGACCACTGGGAGGACTGTATTTCCATGTGCACAGCTGTGGCAGCAGCTTCCAACAACCGTCATCAGGCTTATTGTCATGAACATGTTTCGTGCAGTTTGTTGTTTTGTGGTAGCAGTATTGTGCATTAGAGGTACAAAAATTGCTTTTAAGTTACATTTCCATCAATACACTATTAAAAATAAATAGATTAGAACGCAAGAAGAGAAGAAGTAGTTCATTGTCCACTTAGAAATCTGATGGTAGAGGGGAAGAAGCTGGCAAGTGATCTTTTGTTCAGTAATTTGGTAATCAGAAAAAAAAAGTCTGTATCTTATGTGGAACTGATGTGAATACATGGACTATCAGCCAAATGTCTTAATATGCCATTAAAAAATTGAGAAATACTGGTACAAAGTCAAAAGTTGAACAGTTTTGGAAATTTCTCAATCTTACTTCAAAGAAAAGAGCTTCTGTTTTGTTCAATCATTTCTGATTAGACATAATATCCTGGTTCTGACATCATCTGAGTAAATCTTTTCCCTTGTCTTTGCCAGTTCTTCATATCAGATACTATTTATTGTCATGCAGTAAAAGAGAAATATGATAGTACATGAAGTTGCCTTTAGCCTTCCATAAGACAGACAAATATTCACTATGACCATTAGCATTGCCTGGTGCCCCTAACAGTCAGAGAAAGAGAAACAAAAAAGAGTCTCCACCATCGTCACTGAACGTCTGTGGATTTGCCTCCAGCGCTCCTGCAGCCTCTGCAGTCGCACAAGAGGCAAGTTCAGTTCAAACTATTGGCAACTCAAGCCCAGATTCAAATCTCCAGCATGATGAGGAAACCTTCAGCACCCAGGACCCTTCGTGAGCCCACCTTGCTCTCAGCATCCTCTTGACTTCTGGTTTCAGTACCTAGTTCTCATTTGCCAGTCTCCAGTAGCCTGCAGCTTGGTGTGATTCCTTTGACCTCAAGTTGCCAACAGCCCACAAGCTTTTGTGGGTTCCTCGCCTGAAAGTCGCCTGCACCTCGCTGCCTCTGTGTGTGTGTGTGTGTGTGTTTCAGCCACAGAGCCCTTGCGGGTCTGCCACCATAATCACTGCCTTAGGATAGTCTCCCCTGCTTCCCCTTCTCAACAGGGGGGTGGACGGTGTGTGTGCTGGGGTGTGTTTTGCTTGTTGCTGATGCTGTCTCGGGGCTGTGGCCAAACACAGGTGCCACCATCTTGGGCTCAGTCCCTGAGTTTGTAGGGTTTTAGTGCCTGTACCAAGCCAATGTCAGTTGGATTGGGCACAAGAATCATGTTGGGGAGAACTATATCTTTGCTCCCCACTCTCCCCAGGTCCACACCAGCAGCACCACTGCCATTACAGCGGCTCTGACACCACTGCCATTACAGCAGCTCTGGCACCACTGCCATTACAGTGGCTCTGGCACCACTGCCATTACAGCAGCTCTGGCACCTCTGCCATTACAGTGGCTCTGACACCACTGCCATTACAGCAGCTCTGGCACCACTGCCATTACAGTGGCTCTGACACCACTGCCATTACAGCGGCTCTGGCACCTCTGCCATTACAGTGGCTCTGACACCACTGCCATTACAGCAGCTCTGGCACCACTGCCATTACAGCAGCTCTGGCACCACTGCCATTACAGCAGCTCTGGCACCACTGCCATTACAGCGGCTCTGGCACCTCTGCCATTACAGTGGCTCTGACACCACTGCCATTACAGCAGCTCTGGCACCACTGCCATTACAGCAGCTCTGGCACCACTGCCATTACAGCGGCTCTGACACCACTGCCATTACAGCAGCTCTGACACCACTGCCATTACAGCAGCTCTGGCACCACTGCCATTACAGCAGCTCTGGCACCACTGCCATTACAGCAGCTCTGGCACCACTGCCATTACAGTGGCTCTGGCACCACTGCCATTACAGCAGCTCTGGCACCTCTGCCATTACAGTGGCTCTGACACCACTGCCATTACAGCAGCTCTGGCACCACTGCCATTACAGTGGCTCTGACACCACTGCCATTACAGCAGCTCTGGCACCACTGCCATTACAGCAGCTCTGGCACCACTGCCATTACAGTGGCTCTGGCACCTCTGCCATTACAGTGGCTCTGACACCACTGCCATTACAGCAGCTCTGGCACCACTGCCATTACAGCAGCTCTGGCACCACTGCCATTACAGTGGCTCTGGCACCTCTGCCATTACAGTGGCTCTGACACCACTGCCATTACAGCAGCTCTGGCACCACTGCCATTACAGCAGTTCTGGCACCACTGCCATTACAGCGGCTCTGACACCACTGCCATTACAGCAGCTCTGACACCACTGCCATTACAGTGGCTCTGACACCACTGCCATTACAGCAGCTCTGGCACCACTGCCATTACAGCAGCTCTGGCACCACTGCCATTACAGTGGCTCTGACACCACTGCCATTACAGCAGCTCTGGCACCACTGCCATTACAGCAGCTCTGGCACCACTGCCATTACAGTGGCTCTGGCACCTCTGCCATTACAGTGGCTCTGACACCACTGCCATTACAGCAGCTCTGGCACCACTGCCATTACAGCAGCTCTGGCACCACTGCCATTACAGCAGTTCTGGCACCACTGCCATTACAGCGGCTCTGACACCACTGCCATTACAGCAGCTCTGACACCACTGCCATTACAGCAGCTCTGGCACCTCTGCCATTACAGTGGCTCTGACACCACTGCCATTACAGCAGCTCTGGCACCTCTGCCATTACAGTGGCTCTGGCACCACTGCCATTACAGCAGCTCTGGCACCACTGCCATTGTGTTTTCCCTTATGTCCTTTCTTTCAAATTTGGAGGCTGATATTTAACACAGTAATTGTTGTCCATAGCCACTTTCAAGTGGCCAGCATTCCCAACTATAAAGCTGCCTATTCTACCCCAATGTGGCTGTCGGGTGGCCACCTGAAAGTGGAGAACCCGGCCAGGAGGAGCATTTACCTAACCCTCCTCCTGTAGGTATATTCTCCAGCTCAGAGAATTCCCCGTTGCACCTGAAAGCAGCAGTGGGACTACGGCCACAGTCTACAAGAGCCGGCGTTCGCTCGGATGCGGCTCTCCTTTGGGTGACAGAAAGTGAAAATCCACGACCACCTGAATGTCCCAGCTGCACTCCCCCAGCCGTGTCTGCCGGCGCATTATCTGCATCCGAGCACCTGAAAGCAGCTTATGATAGTCCAGAGCAATTTTGATCTAACATCTCCCTTTAGTTCTCATCCACTTGAATACTAATTGAACCATCTGCAAAAACAATTGTCAGGAAACTGTGGCAATTGGTAAAGATCTTTTTATAGGTAATCAGCAATTTGGAAGCATAGATCTGTTAGTAGCCAAAATGGAAGCTGAATCACGGCAAGACAGTTACCAATTAGTCTGTGAGGGATTGCGAACCAGTGTGCTGAGCGATATGTTGCCATAGTGATGATTTAAAAACAAAACACCTTCTCTTACCAATGTGGCTTGCTCTGAGCAATCCCGGTTGAAAGGGAAAAGAAAATAAACTGGTTGTGCTACACCTTCAGCTGAATTTTAAAATACATGTAAAATCTTATTATGGATTTATTCTGATTCCTGCTGAGGTGTGTGTCCTACTTGTTTTTCACCCCTTTTCCTGCTCCTGTCACTGGGAAAATCCACAGATGTCTGAGCTTGAAAAAGCATTGGTCTAACCGTCTGAGCACAGTTTAGAAAGAGTGCTGCATGGTGTAAATGGCATATTGAATTGAATCATGGTTTGGCCTCCTAGGCAGAATATAAGATTGAATTGAATTGTTCGTTGCCAAGTGCACAGAGATACAATGAAAAGCTGAGGTTGCACAGGCAGCTTGCAAAATGCTGTCATTTTTTTTAGCCACACAAAAAAAACCTCCACAGAAAGCAGGGAATCAAAGCCCAGCTTTGCCTTCCATGGATTCTCTCTCATCTGAGGTGTTTCTCTAGCATTTGTGTTGGCACAGAAAATGGTAATGGAATTAATCATATTTGTAGCATTTGACTCTTAACAGTAGCATGGACATAACAAGCAAATGAAATTTAAAATTTAATTTGAAAATGACACTGGCTTTCTGATGGGAATCCAGCACAGCTGTTGCTCCAATCATGTGCCTTACTATCCTGACTCCCTCTCTCTCTGTCGTTGGGTGCTTCCTGTTCATAACCATATCAATCCACTCATGATTTGGTGAATATTTTTCTCAAGCCTTGACGCAGAATTCCATTGTTTTCCATTCTCTCCTGCGGCATACGTCTGACGATGGGGAGAGTTGGAAGACGGTAGGTAATGAATGATTCCAAACTGAATGTAGATGCTTTAGCAAACAATTATAGCTTGGTCAAAACTGCTAAATCTTATACTGATCAGATTGTTGTTCATGGGACTTTGTATTGCTGTAGCTCAATAGGAAACCTGCAGTTTTCAGAGGCACAATTCAATTTTGGGCCTACCCAGCAATGTGATTTTGAGCAGCAGTGGGTGCTCTTTTGATCATTGAATAATACAGCATAGAAATTGGACCTTCAGACCATCAAGTCTGTGCTGAACTATTGCTCTGCCTTGTCCCAGTGACCTGCACCTAGACCAGAGCCTTCCAGACCTCTACCATTCATTTACTGATCCAATATCCAAAGTTGAAATTAAGCCCATGTTCATCACTTGTCGCTCGTTCCATACTCTCACCACTCTCTGAGTGAAGAAACTCCCCCCACTGTAAACATTTCATCTTTCGCTCTTAACCCATGTTCTTGTCTTACCAAATCGGGATGGAGAAAGCTTGCTCTCCTGCACTCCTCATACCTCGCTTGGGGATGGATACAGGTTCTATGTGCAATGATACTTGGTGTTTGGATTTGCCCACGGTCCACCAACAAGAATTGAGGTTCTGTCTGCCCCATTATGAGAAAGGTCTATCATGTATTTGATTCATGGGTGAAATATGAAGATACCTGGTGACTTTTTATATCTTATTTTCATTTGATATAAATGCTTTTAATGTGATTAGATGTACTCACTCTTCCAGATGAGCTAAAGTCTAACTTTGTTTTATATGTAACCCTCAGGTGAAGCTGCTCAGATGATTTTTTTTGATTAGTTTTTTTTTAAATAGAGTAGTTTAGATGTTTTTTTTATAAATATCTATATATATATTTTTTTGTGTGTGTGTCTTTTCTGTCTTCATCCAGTGAAGTGGAGGGGGGAACCGAATTTATATCAAGCTTTATCTTGATATATATGTGTGTGTGTGTGTGTGTGATATTGTATTTTCAGTTTCATTCTCTTTTTTTCATGGTACTCTTTTTGTTATAAAAACCAATAAGAAAGATTGAAAGAGAAAGGTCTGGCAAAATGGAGGAACACCTTATATTCCATCTGGGCACCTTCCAACCAGATGGCTTTAACATTGACTTCTGTGCTTTCAGTTAGCTGTACCCCCTCCAATCTATCCCTATGTCTCCTTTCCTCTCAATCCATTTTTCTTTTCCCTATGTCTTTCCCCCAACTCTATTTGCAGAGTTAATCCCACACAATTCTCACCTTTCCTCTCTCCTGTCCCCTTATCTACATATCCAATCACACCATTTGTCTGTAGGTCTGTGCTCCTCCCCTGCCCTTTCTTCCTTCCTTCCTTTCTCCCCAGCCTTTTATTTCTGATGCCTGCCCGCTTTTTACTCCTACCTTGAAGAAAGACTCAAGCCAAAAATGGCAGTTATTTTTATCCTTACCTCCTCGGGGCGCTGCAAGACCGTCTGAGTTCCTCCAGCATTTATGTGCTTTTACTAAAAGCACATATACAGACTTGCGTGTTTCACTCAAAAATGAGGGGTAACAACAGACAGATTCTTTTCCACTGAGGGTAGGTGAGACAAGAGCTAGAGGATATAGGTGAAGGGTTAGATGTTTAGCAGGAACATTACAGGGGATTCTCGCAGAGAGTGGTAAAAGTGTGGAACAAGGTGCCAGCTGAAGTGATGAATGCAAGCTTGATGTTGTATGTATTTTTTTAATGCGTAATGGCTCTGACTTTAATGTTCAATCACCAGCATTAAGACCATGCTTGGGTGGTATTGAGAAGAGTGCTTATTGTCATATCTTTCACAAGCAATTAGAATTTCAGCATCACTCTGTGCTATCCATAAGGTACTTGGATGAGATGATAATTTACAGGATCCATCTTCCACTGGAAAGTGCCTTTGCCAAGAGGCCTGAAAAGAGATGTGGGTGGTCTTTGAGGTTCATCCACATAGTGGTACATTATGCAGGACTCTAATCTCTATGGGCTTGTTCAAGGGCACACCCCAAATATCAGCTGGAAGATTATCAACTCAAATGGAATAGATATGAAAGACAGATTTGACATCTCACTGACATAATGTAAATGTTGTGAACAAATGCAATACTATGACTTATCATTAGTTAAATTCAACATAGAAGGTGGTCTTTTTGGCCCATTGAGTTATTTTAGTTCACAGAGCAATCCCATTACTCACTCATTTTTTCAGTAACTGATTCTTACAAAATTCCTGTCCTCTCCCCTTATATTTTACCACTGGAAGATACACTTGGGCCAGTAGTCAATTAACTGACCAACCTGTATGTCTTTGGGATGTGGGAGAAAACCAGAGCACCCAGAGGAAACCTATGCAGTCGCAGGAAAAAGGTACAAACTCCACACAGAGTCAGAGATCAGAATTAAACCTGGATTGATCAGACTGTGCTGCCAAATGAGATATTTAATACTGTGAATGGTGATGTAAAAATATAAATATGCAAATCCTATGAATAAAATATATTTTTGGAACAAGAAAATAAAATTTGTACCAAATCAATTCTTTTGATCAACATGTGTAAATAAATTTGTTCTGCGTCAACCTCATAATCAACTATTTGCAATTCAATAGCATTTTAATGTAGTAAATTGCCTCCAAGGTGAATTAACAGAGAAAAAAATTGATGTGGCGCTATTGTTTTATTGTCTGTTTGGAAATGTTATTTTAAGGATGATGGATGTGTCTTTTAGAAGTTGGGCTTGTCTGGAAAGATTCAACATTAGTTATACATTGGTATGAAATTTTAAACATTTTAATTCAAGCAAGCAACTTAAAAGATAATCTCTGGTGTGGTTTATTTTATCTTAGCATTGGGTTTGAAATGGCTGTTTTTAATTTTTATGGTATGAAAGAAGTATACTTGCATGTTATCTGAAGTAGGTAGGCTGCTTTAATCTTCAGTGGTGGTGGTGATGTGAGTGTTTTTGGAGCAGTTATTTTGGGCAATTTGCATTGTTATTTGAAGAGATACATCAAGTCAAGTCACCTTTATTATTCATACCATGCTCGCATGGTAAAGATGAGCTAATGTTTTTCTAGGACCACAGAGTATATTGACATAAATATAAGTTAAAATAGAAGGTAAACACATTAAAATATTAATATTAAGACATATGCAATTTGAGTCCTCGGAACCAAGGTAATCTATGCACTTGTGTTCTGTGAATTCAGGAGTCTGATGGCCTAGGGGGAAAAAAAACTATTGCCCAATCTGGAGGGAAGGGCCCAAGTGCTGCAGTACCTCTTAGCAGATGGCAGAAGGGTGAACAGTTTACTTGAGGGGTGTGTGGAGTCCTTGACATTGCTTATTGCCTTTCACCTGCGTCGAGTGTTTTAGATGTCCTTCATGGTAGGAAGAGAGCCCCTAATGATCCTTTCCACTGACTTCACCATCCTCTGCAGGGTCTTGTGGTCTGAGGAGGTGCAGCTTCTAAACCAGAAGGAGATGCAGTTGCACAGGATGCTCTCAATGCATCCTCCTTAGTGAGGATGGGGGGGGGGGGGTGGGGGGTGGGGGGGATGGGGGGGTGGGAGATTCCTCCATTTTTTCAATATAACACATTTCCCAAATGAAAATTGAAAATAAAAAAAAATGTTTATTTACATTTTTCACTTTGTTGAACATTTTGCTGATGTGTCAAATGTGAAATTATGTACAAAACCTATGAAATGTGAGAATAGAACAACTTCTTTCATCAAGCCGGTCTTAATTTTAAAATACATTTTTGGCACAACTGTCAATAGAGAGAGAAAGAAAGTGCACACCTTGAGACAGCAGTCCCCTCCCCCTCATTGCCAGTCTTTCCAATTCTCCCCTCCCTTCTTCCTTCTCCCTTACCCATCCAGCCATCCCTCCTCCTCCCATTGCTGCTGTTCCCTCCCTCCTCTCTCTACCTATCATCTCCTGCCTTTGCCACCACACCCCACCCCCCCAACCTTTTTGTTCAGACTCCTGCCAGCATTCTACCATACCTTGATGATGGGCTCAAGCCCGAAACATCGGTTCTGAATCTTTACCTTTGCAGCAGATTTTTGTGATTTACTACTTGAGATAGTTGGTGAGGCAACCTGGGTTGTTGCCTTCCACATGGTTAAGGTGCTCTCAGAGTGGTGTTAGGAGGGAGATCCAGAGTTTTGAACCAGCATCAATAACTTTTTTAATTGGCCGCGCAGTGTCATGGAAGCCCTTTGTGCTGTTTCCACTGGGGCACCTTTAACCGGGACACTGACTGCTTTTCCACTGAACATACTCAGCCCTGGTGATTGGAGAGTCTACTTACAAATGGAATGGATGGAAGTTGCCCTTTTTCCTCTGGATTAATGAGCACAAGTTGGGGAGGAGGCCAACAATCCCTGGCATGATTTGACATCATTTGGCGCCAGCGTGCTGGTTGTTTTCCTTTTGCGCTGGATCCTTAACTAATTAATTCCCTGTTAATTCCTGGGACAAAGGGCCAGTGAAAAAAGGGACAGAGTTTCCACTTGGCATTCTGAAACTTCCACTGTTCATCATTATATGATCAAGATTGTACTCTCTCTTTACAGGATCCTGGATATTCAATTAAAATTCATCATTTGGAATATACCGATGGAGGGATACTTGATCCAGATGACATACTGATTGATGTAGTAGAAGACAAAGATAAGGTAAGGTTTCAGTTTGGTCATCTCTTTTATTGTAACGATCATAAACCAGAACAAATATGTCAATCTTTTCTCTAATGAAGATAAAGGTGTTGCATTTGACTCTTTACTGAAAAAAAATCACATGTAAACAAAAAAAGAGGGAAACAGAATTATGAAAATATTGTAAAGGGGCTTATTGGGTTCAAAGAAAAGTCACAACATGATCAAACTTTAATAAAGGTTCTCACCATCCAAAACTGGCAACTCTTCTAATGTGAACTTCTCTCAGTTTCAATATGTGAAGGGTGAACAAAGAACTCGATACCCTCCATGTTTTTACATTTTCAAAAAATTATTTATAAGATTTCTAGTGATATAATGTAATGCATTTATATTGTCTTAATTACCTGGATAAGACATAATATTTCATATCATAATCTCTTGTCAGAATGCAATGGTGGCAAGGCCATGCATGTGGTGAATGGCTACTTCAGGGAATAGGCTTGATCTAATTGCCCATGTAAATGTAACACATTTTAGCAATGATGATGAAGATGAGAGAAAACCTTCACTAATTTATTGAACATTGCTATTGTGCATTGTTGGAATGAAAAGAATATTGATCTAACAAGGGTGCTTCAGAGATTGTGTTGAGGACCGATTCTTAGACTTGGGCGTTACTATGTTGAACTAATGTGGTGCAGAAAACACTGAACAGATTCCAATAATAGGCCAATAAATACAGGTACAGAAGTGATTGTTAAGTCATAAAGTGTGAAAAGCACATCACTAAGCATGAGGTTGAAATTCATCCATCTCAAATTATAGCAGTAATTAAAATTATTAGAAGATAAAAGCATTGCTTGGAGCAGCAGTTGTGCACTAAAATAACTAGCACCAGTAGTGAATGTTTCCTCCGATGTGAACTCATTACTTCTCACATTGATTACTGGAATAAATATTGAATGCATGCGGAGTCGGAGATGATTGCATTGTCTGTCAGTTGACCTAATTAGTTTGAGAGTGCCCATGATCCATGTAAAAATCATAAACAAAACTGGTGTAATATTATTTTGTGCAGTATATTTAATTTATCTCTTGCTTTTGGCAGACCAATTTTAGTGAGTAGTTATGTTAGTTATATATCTTGACGTCCTGCTTTGCGGAAACTGCCAAAATGTTTGGCCTGGAAGTCAGCCTGAAGAAAACTGAGGTCCTCCATGACTACCAGCCCCCCCACATCTCCATCGGGCACACAAAACTCAAAACGGTCAACCAGTTTACCTATCTTGGCTGCACCATTTCATCAGATGCAAGGATCGACAATGAGATAGACAACAGACTCGCCAAGGCAAATAGCGCCTTTGGAAGACTACACAAAAGAGTCTGGAAAAACAACCAACTGAAAAACCTCACAAAGATAAGCGTATACAGAACCGTTGTCATACCCACACTACTGTTCGGCTCCGAATCATGGGTCCTCTACCGGCATCACCTACGGCTCCTAGAACGCTTCCACCAGCGTTGTCTCCGCTCCATCCTCAACATCCATTGGAGCGCTTTCATCCCTAACGTCGAAGTACTCGAGATGGCAGAGGTCGACAGCATCGAGTCCACGCTGCTGAAGATCCAGATGCGCTGGATGGGTCACGTCTCCAGAATGGAGGACCATCACCTTCCCAAGATCGTGTTATATGGCGAGCTCTCCACTGGCCACCGTGACAGAGGTGCACCAAAGAAAGGGTACAAGGACTGCCTAAAGAAATCTCTTGGTGCCTGCCACATTGACCACCGCCAGTGGGCTGATATCGCCTCAAACCGTGCATCTTGGCGCCTCACAGTTTGGCGGACAGCAACCTCCTTTGAAGAAGACCGCAGAGCCCACCTCACTGACAAAAGGCAAAGGAGGAAAAACCCAACACCCAACCCCAACCAACCAATTTTCCCCTGCAGCCGCTGCAACCGTGTCTGCCTGTCCCGCATCGGACTTGTCAGCCACAAACGAGCCTGCAGCTGACGTGGACTTTTACCCCCTCCATAAATCTTCGTCCGCGAAGCCAAGCCAAAGAAAGAAAGATATCTGGTAATGTTCTCTCCAGTGAGTTGAAACTGATTTTATGTGATAAAATTCCTTTTGGCAGTTGGACCTTCTGCATTCAAGAAACAAGGAGTTTTTGATCGCCTTTTTTATTGTTGAAAGCACCAACCCAAATATTAAAGCACCTCTAGTTTCCATTGAACAAGTAAAAAGCTTTGAATGGGTTTTGAATCCATTGATCCATTCTATTCCTTCATGATAATAACTCAGGGAAGGCAAAAAACTGCATCTAGAGCAAAGAGAAGCTAGAGTTGACTCAGCAGGTGAGGGGGCATCCATGGAGAAAATGGACAGAATTGTTCAGGTGAGATCCTTTGACGAGACTGATGATAGCACAATACAAAAGTGACTTTGAACAATTGGTATGCATCAAACAGGAGATTTTAAAATGAATCAATAAAATAGTTCAATTGACCTTCAACATTTGGTTTGATTTTTATTATTGGAGTTGGTGTACGTGACTAAATTGTTCTGCCGCATAAAGACCCGTGGTTAGTTTTAGTGAAAATAAACTGAAAATATCAATTTAAATTTAGACATACTGGAACTTCTGGCCCCCGAACTTGTGTCGCGCTATTCCTTGTATGTTTTGATGGATAAGAGGAAACCGGAGCGCCTGGAGGAAACCCATGCAGACGTGGAGAAAACATGTAAGCTCCTTACAGACAGCGCTGGATTCAAGCCCATGTCACTGGTGCTGTAACAGCGGGGCGCCAACCACTAAGCTAGTTGTGCTGCCCAAAAATGTTCCCAGAAATCCAAGAAAGATGCAAATATTGATGAAGGGTCTCAACCCAAAATATTCCTTTTCTCCTGGTTGACTTCCTCCAGCAGTTCACTTTTGGCTCTAGATTCCAGTGTGTTCAGGCTCTTGTGTCTCTTCAAAATGTGCTTATTTTATTTTCCAATCAACTGAAAGATTTGAGATTTACACCTTTTTTCAAGGTCATTGAGCATGTCTTATACAGTCTTCCCAAATTTTGAATGGAGCTGTTTTCCCACAGTGCTGTTCTCAGCTTTGGTTCCTTAGCAGCATTCTCACTTCCAAGCATTTAGATGATTGGGTCTTGCTGTGGAACCTTGAGTCCAAAATCAAGACACAATGCAATCCATTGTTGCTGGAGAGGGTTAATGTATGAGGAATATTTGATGGCTTTGAGACTGTACTGACTGGAGTTGAGAAGGATGAGGAGAGATCTCATTGAAACATCAAATTTGATGGATGTTTCCAGTACTGTCAGAGTCCAGGACCAGACCACACTACCCCACAATAAATGGACGTCCCTTTAGAACAGATGAGGAGACATTCTGTTCTAAAGGGATGGTGAATCTATTGAGTTTGTTGCCATCACAGAAGGCTGTGGAGACCAAATCATTGAGTGCATTTAAAGTAGAGGTTGATGGGTCTTGATCAGTAAGGATGTAAAAGGTTTCGGGGAGAATGCAGGAGACTGGGATTGAATGAAAAAGTTGATCAGCCATGATTGAAATGGCTCATATGTCTTATGGTTATAAGGGCATTGAATAAGCATTAATCTGGTGCACTGTTTGTCCTTTCAACTGGATTTCACTAAGTCCAGAGTAGTGTCAGAAGATAAACTTGTCATGAATTTGCATTTAAGGACAGTTTCTTTCCTGCTGTTATCAGACTCTTGAATGGATCTCTCATTGGTAAAGATGATTGCCGTACACTTTTTAACTGTACTTTTATCTATACCCCGTGGTTTGTAACAATTTTGCTGTGCACTCTTTGACTTATTGTAACACTGCACCTACAATTAAGTACAAGTTGACTTGCTATATCTCTCAATAGACATGACACTAAACAATTCAGTTCAATTCTCTTGGTGTCCTGTTCAAATATTTATGTGTCAACCAACACTCCTGACCTCAACTTGTTTGTGGGGAACTTTGCTGTGTAAAATTGGCCAGCTGCATTACAACAATATTGAGAACAAGACATTGATGAAGGTAGGGCAGTAGATGTGGTCTACGAGGATTTTAGCAAGTAATTTGTCAAGGTCCCCCATGAGAGATTTATTCAGAAAGTCATGAGGCATGGGATCCATGGAACCATGGCTGTGTGGATTAAAAATTGGCTTGTAGCTAGAAAGCAGGGAATAGTAGTGGAAGTCAGTGACTAGTGGAATACCACAAGGATCTGTTCTGGGGCTCTTGCTCTTTGTGATTTTTATAAATGACCTTGGTGATGAGGTGGAAGGATGGGTCAGTTAGTTTGTGGATGATTATGAAGGTTGGAGGAGTTGTGGATGGAGCTGAAGGTTACAAGAGGATTATAGACAGGATGTAGATTTGGACAGAGAAATGGCAGATGGAGTTCAATCCATAAGTGTGAGGTGATGCATTTTGGAAGGATAAACCAGAAGGCTGAGTACAAGATTAAAAGTTGATTACTTAAGTGTGTGGATGAACAGAGGGTTGAATTTGGGGTTCAAATTCATACATCCCTCAAGGTCACTACACAAGTTTATAGGATAATTTAGAAGGCCAATGCGATGCTGGGCTTCATTTATAAGGGGACTGAGTTCAGGAGTAGAGAGGTCATGGTGCATCTCTACAAATCTCTGGTGAGACCACAGAGTATTGTATTCAGTTCTGATCACCTCATTATAGGAAGGATCTGGAAGGAATGGAGAGGGTGCAGAGGAGATTTACCAGGATGTTACCAGCATTAGAAAATAAGTCTTATGAGGCAAGGTTAGCAGGGCTGGAACTTTTCTCTTTGGAGCCTAGAAGGATTATAAGTGATCTGCCAGGTTATGAAAGGCATAGATAGTGTGGACAACCAGAACCTGTTTCCCAGGGCAGGAATAGCAGACACCAGAGGACATACATACAAAGAGAAGGGAGACATGAAGGGTAAGATTTTTTGCACAGGGAGTTGTGGGGGCCTGGAATGCGTTGCCAGGGATGGTGGTGGAGGGTGAAACATTTGGGGTATTTAAGAGACACCCAGACAGGGACACGGATGGAAGAAAAGTAGAAGGTTACAGGGTAGGGTGGGTTTAGTACTTTTTTTTAAGGAATAAATGGATCGGCCCAACATCGAGGGCTGAAAGGCCTGTGCCCTGCTGTAGTGTTATATGTTCTGTTTAACTAGATTAGCAGCAGCATAGATATTAGGGCAGAGAGACTATGTTTGAAGGCGAAGTAGGTAGAAATAAAATATTCTGATTGACAGAAAGATAAGGAGGCAAGAATGCACAGAATTAAGACAGTAGACAAGAATTTAAAATTAATCCTGGCACAGCAATTACAAGAGGGAATGCATCAGAATTGTAAATTGATTGGTTTGCATGTCAAAAGATTAAAAATACTGCATTCACAAAGGCCATTGGAAATAGGTGCTAAGGAATATTCAAAGTTCAGATTTATTGTCAGAGTGCATAAATTACATCAGATACAACACTGAGATTTTTTTTCCTAAGTTCAGTCTGAAGAGGCTTGAACTTTGTGCAATCACTCTCCTGGATCTATTTAACATAGTTTTAACTATTTTTGGACACAAATATCATTCACTTCTTTATCTCTGCTCCCTTCACCACCCTCGTATTTTGTCATCTGACCAACAGTCAACCTTGTTTAAAAAAAAAGGCATGAGGGAGAATGGACTACATCCAGTAGAGATATGAATTGGATACCAGTGTTACCAATGGGACTCATTCAGGACTGTAACTGAAATTAGAGTAGACCATGTATATGTAGAAAATGAGAATTGTGTGGTGTTGTATGGAAAATGAATGACTACATTTCTTTGATGAGGAAATTAACGTTGATCAGACAGCAATTGAAAGATAAATGTTGTATCGTCAGAATACTCAGCACTGCAGAGAACCGGTATATAGTTATTTTAAAAACAGATAAAACACATGATGATTTCGTGACAGGGACGGTAAGCTTGTGTGTTAACAATGAAATGGGATCTCATTGAGATGCCTCTTGACGCGAGATTTCTCCCTGCCTTAAATGTTCCTTTCTAAAAAGTGCAAAATGTTCAAGATGAGATGTTTGGTAGAAGCAAATTTTACCTTAAATTGCAATCCTCTGTGACTTGAGTGTAGCTGGAGTTCTTACCCTTTGACCTTGTTCTCAGCATGAAGTTTGTATTGGACAAAATGGGTGACTGCCCGAGCAGTCAAAATGTTAGAAAGCATGTTGGTGTAATTGTTAATTTATGTCTTTCTCTTGGATGTTGCCGGTTTCCAGCACACAATTTTCAAACTTGTTGAAAACAAATAAAACCTGCAGATGGTGGAAAATGGAAAAAAAAGTGAAAGCACCTGAAAGATCAAGTAGAATGTGTGAAGAGAGAAACAGAAAAAAGGACCTAATTATTACTTTGTGTTATTTAATAGATTAAATTCTCATGTAGGACTTTGGCATATGTTCATGCTAGCACTGATTGGAGGTGGTTTTCTTTTGGCTAAAATGTCAAACCAAGGTTTAGTTCAGGTGAATGTTAACAATCACAGAATCAGAATTTATTGTCATGAACATGTGTCACTGTACTCCTAATAAAAAGGGAATACAGAAAAGAAGTGGATTTAAAAAGGGAGACCACTTTCTAACTGCTCTTTTCAGAAAATAAAGAAAATTGTGGAAGGAAGCTCCATGACTCTTAAGAAGAAAACTGAAGAAGACAGAAAACTTGACCTCTTTGAAAGACAGGACTTGTATTATCCTTATCACAGGAGAAATAACATAAGCGACTTTTAAATTAAGTAAAACCTCTTCTCAATTGTGCCCAGAAGATGGTCACTCCTGATTGAAAAATATTTCCCTGAAAGATGGCTCATTAAGAAATTTGTGAGTTTAGAGATCTGAAAATATAATGTTTAGAAGTGCCTCATGATTACTTCTGAGCTGCGATTTAAAAGGATTCTAAAGTTCAGCAACATGTTTCAAACTGGACTTTTAAAATTGACTTTTTCAGAATCAAACTTAAACTGTAATGGTTTTGGACTTTCTCTCTAATGATGACTCTGCCTCACTTTCTCACACACACACACACACACTTACATTTGCACATAGTGGGGTTTTAAGTTGGAGTTAAGATGAGAAATAAGTAAAAATGTCATTGTTGATAGTTTAATAAAAACATTTTGAAATTACCACTATCTAGTTCCTTTGTTAGTACTAATTCTTCTTCTTTGGCTTGGCTTCGTGGACGAAGATTTATGGAGCTGCAGGCTCGTTGGTGACTGACAAGTCCGATGCGGGACAGGCAGGCACAGTTGCAGCGGTTGCAAGGGAAAATTGGTTGGTTGGGGTTGGGTGTTGGGTTTTTCCTCCTTTGTCTTTTGTCAGTGAGGTGGGTTCTGCAGTCTTCTTCAAAGGAGGTTGCTGCCCGCTGAACTGTGAGGCGCCAAGATGCACGGTTGGAGGCGATGTCAGCCCACTGGTGGTGGTCAATGTGGCAGGCACCAAGAGATTTCGTTAGGCAGTCCTTGTACCTCTTCTTTGGTGCTAATAAGGTTTTATTAATTTGTAACAACGTGGATTTCACTTGAGGTAAATTGTATAGATGAATTTTGGGAGAAAATTAAATAAGCATATCAGGAAAAAAAGAATGTAAGGCTACACAGTGTTTCCAAATTAATATCCTGTAACCACGGGTCTGTACCCAAGATGTTGACGTCTGTGTTGGGCAGTGGAAAGAGGAGCTGCAGACTCTGGGGTGCAGTGCACCAGAAACGTGGAGAAACATTACGAAGCTTAGAAGGCAACCCCACGGGACAGTGCCCAAGGTGGCGGACCAGTGAGGGGTTCTGTGGCAGAGGGACCCACACAAGCCTTGGGCAACTTGTGGTTGGGAGACCTGGACTGGCTGATTGAGATTAGCTCATGGGAACCAGGTATTAGAGCTGGGATTTGAGAGGGTGCTGAAGGCAAGAAGGGCTCCTAAAAGGCCTCGGCTTTCTGATTGGTTCAGAGGTGGAATCTGGAGCTTGGGTTGCTGATGGATCGAAGCAGGAGTCTGTGCAGCTTCAAAGGCTCCAGGAGCTTGGAGACACTCAGTGACTCAGAAGGGAGTTTCTTTTGCTTCCCTTCTCTCTTATTGTAATGGGTGCTGGGTGATACTAATGATGACTCTGCCTTACAGCAAGTAGAAGGCAACTTCATGTAATCTTGCATGTTCAATACTATTTCATAGCAATGAAGACATCTTGAATCTTAAGAAGTAAAGTGAGAGAAGGCTCAAATTGAGTGCAACTGGTTTATTTATTTTGCTGTAAATTACATGCAAAATCTTTTTTTTCTTGGAATCAGGGTTGGAAAGGATTTTCATAAAGTGTAACATTTAATTAAGGATCCCCTGTGATGCTCATGACTTTAATGTGTCCTTTGCAAAGATGAGGGAGTGTCTTTGATGGACCACTTTAGCTAAAAAATATTTGCTGAGAGATTTATTTTGACTTCTCAGCCAAAAAAAGCAAACTGTAGTTTGTTTAGTTTTCACATCAATTAATTTGTTCTATTCCTGAGGACACAGTGCTATCATTATTTTCTTTAGGATAATTGTGGAGCAATAAATTGCATGTGCCAATTCTCCTTGTGGAGCTATCTACCAGCTGCCAACTTCTGGTTTCATATCAAGAATGCCAATTGGAAAGCATTTTCATAGAATGTGCTAGGAGTGGATGTTGATTTTGTTCAAGAGTGATTCTTAACTATTAAAACCAATTGCATTGGTGTAACATTTTCTGGCACATTGAAGAACTCTCCTGATGCTTCAATTTAATCCAAATTTGTCACTGAACTACTGGCAAAGCCCTGACTAGAAATTCAGTGTATTAAAGCTGCAGAGTTTGAAGGGGCAGTGGTGGAGGAAGGAGCTGAAGGCACTGCTGTTTATTGTTGAGTGGGGAGGTGTGGAATGCAGAAGACCAACGTGATTCCAAGTTGGAATTCGGGTCTTTTGGCTCCACATTTTCAATGGAGAAATGAATAGTTATGGACTCTGCAATGATACATTGAATTAAGTCCAAGAGTTGCATAGTTAGTGTAGCGATTTATGCACCACTGTTACAGTGCCAGCAGCTGGAGTTTGAACCCAGTGCTGTCTGTAAGGAGTTTGTACATTCTCCTGTGTCTGTGTGGGTTTCCTCTGGGTTTCTCCCATCCTCCAAAGAATTATGGGGTTAGATAGTTAATTGGGTGTAATCAGGCTCGTTGTTTAGAAGGGCCTATTACCATGCTTTTTGAAATAAAGCAGGAAATGCTGGAAACCCTCAGCAGGTCGACAGCATCCGTGGAAAGAGAAACTGTTATAGTTTTGGTTTGAAGACCATTTCTCAGAATATGGGGTTGCATTCTTTGTCTTTCAGATTTCTAGCATCTGCAGTTTGATTTTTTTTTCATGTGATTTTTTTGGATGAATACACGAGTGCCTTGAAGAGGCACCATGTTAAAGAATGGTTATATGGTTACTCTGAGGGTTGGGTGTGTGATATCCCTTTGTGTTTAATGTGTGTGAGCCATAATTTTAAGAGAACGACATCGATGTAATATTTCTATCTCTTGCTGTCTGCTTTGTGGCTTTTCTCAGCATCGCTGCTGATTGATCCTGAGTAATGAGCCACTTTCTTCCATGGATTCAGGCAAACTACTATCTAAGCAATTATGTTTTAATGCTGACCAGATTCATTTAATCTAGAATCTTTCAGTTGTTTGGAGATGGTCGATGACAGTTTTATATTATGTGCAGCCATAACGGTCTGGATAAATCACTGTTCTAATCTTCAAAATACCAGACTCTTCATTTAAGGACTTTGGAGAAATCTCACGGTGAGTTGTATCTGGGCACAAATCCACCAGAGCTGGGAGAATCGATGAGATCATGTTAGTGGGACAAGGATAAAAGAAGGGGAACTAAATTAATGGTCACATAGGATATTCTGTTAATATCTAAGGAGTGGTTTTGCATAGGACCCCCCTGGGCAACATGGAGCAAGGCAACAGACTGGATGCCTTTTAGTGTTGTTCATATTGGAATTTTAACTGGGGAATATGATAAACGGACAAAGCAGAGAGTCTGGGGTCTATTCTTTGCAAAGTTTCACTGTGTGATTATTTATGAATGTAAAATAAATGATAGTGTAGTGGATTTGCTTTATTTATTGTTTGGTCACCTGATTTGTGGTATTCCACAAGAAGTATAGGCTTAGAATAGTTTCTGTCTTTTAAAAACAAGTTGTCCAGTTTTCCCTTTGAAAGAAAAAATAGTTTCACACCTGTGATCTTTTGTTACAGGTTCTGAAAATGATTCCTTTGATTCACCTTTTAAAAATGTATTTGGTTGAATTTGTTTTCACTGTTATTTTGGGTCTTGTGTACCAGGCCATGATTTGCCTCATAAAAGTAAATTGCCTCTCATTCCCCTTAGCATTTTTGCCAATGACCTTGAATTCTGGTTCCTGGTGAACTGGCACGGGAGACATTTCCTCCCTTCACCTATCCAAAAAAAACCACTCACAATTTTACACTCTCAATTAGAAATATTATAGCCTTCTGCCTCTGCTGAAGGTGTTGTTTGGCAGGCCTGGAGAGAAGAATGGAAATTCTGCACAAGTGGTAGAAAATGACCACTGGTTGTTTAAAATGATTACCCACTGTTTTCCACAGTTTGTCTGACATGGGAAAATAGTTCGCAGCACTTTCCAAGATAAAATGGACACCAGATATGTGTAAGGACGAGCAAATGCAGTTCTGTTAGGTTTAATCCCTATTTGAATGGTGGGACGAGCTAGGTGAGATTCCCAACAAAAGTAAAAGTGGGACAACTAGAAGCTTGCTTCCTGATGGTGGGAAAGAAGGGCAGAGTGCCACACGAAGCAAACAATAGAGATCTGCAGATGCTGAAAAATTGGAGCAGTGCACAGAATGGTGGAGGAACTCAGTGGGTTAGGCAGTATACACAGTCAACATTTTTAACTGAAACTCTTCATCAGGAATTGCAAGAAATGGCAGGTGCCAGAATAAAAGTAGGAGTAGGGGGAGGAGCACAGATTGGTAGGTGGTGGGTGAATACAGGTTGCGGGGGTGGGAAGAGAAGAAAACGTAAGAAGATTCTGAGGAAGAAGAAATCTGATGGGAGGAAGGAAGGTAAGGGGTTGGAAAATTAGAGGAAGCAAGGTGTGGGAGATGGGCAGGTAGGGAGGGTGGGGAATGGAAAGGAGGGAAAGAAGAGGAGGAATGGGATAAGAGAAATGGGGAAAGAAAGGGAATGGGGTTTGTGGAAACAAGGGCGGAGGTTACTGGAAATTGAAGAAGTTGATGTCGTTGCCATCTGATCGGAGACTGCGGAGTCGGAAGATAAAGTGCTGTTCTTCCTATTTGTACATCGCCTCAACTTGCGTACAGTTAGGCCAGAGATAGACATGTCGGTATGGGAATGATAAGTGGAATTAAAATGGCTGGCCACTGACAGATCCAAGATGATGAAGCAGATGGAACAAAGGCACTCAATGAGGCAATTTTCCCCCAATCATGAGTGCCATATGAACTGGATCTGCTTGCATTGACATGGAGATGTGGAAATTGGAAGCAAATTGGAGAACTGCAACCTTCAGAATGCCTCCAATGTGCTTCATGAATAACAGTATTTTAAATTAAAAACTGAAAATGCTTTAAATATTCAACAGTTGAGCCAGGGATGTGAGGACAGAATCAGAATTTACTGTCATGAACAAGTCATGAAATTCAGTGTTTTGGGGCAGCATCATAGGGCAAACATTTATATTATAACCATCTTTCAACATTACTGTAAAAAAAATAGTGCATGAAAAGGAAGGCAGTTTGTTGGGTTCATTGATTATTCAGGAATCTGATGGCAGTGGGAAAGAAGCTGTCCTTGTGCCGCTGAGTGCTCGTCCTCAGGCTCCTGTACCTTTTTCCTGATGGTAACAGAGTGAAGAGGGTGTGGCCTAGGTGGTGGGGATCTTTGAGGATAGAGGCTGCTTCTTTTAAGATGCTGCCTCATGTAAATGTCCTTGATGGAGTGAAGTCTGGTGCCTGTGAAATCGCAGGCCGAGTTAACAACCCTCTTGAATTTATTCTTGTCCTGGGAGTAGGTGTCTCCATTCCAGGCGGTGATGCAACCAGCCAGAATGCACAATAGAACTGTAGAAGTTTTTAAGAGTCTTCGGGTGACATGCCAAATTTCCTCAGACATCTCACAAAGTATAGCCATTGGCGAGCCTTCCTTGTTATGGCATCAATGTGGAGGCTCCAGGACAGATCCTCAGAGAGGTTGGCATCCAGGAATTTGAAGTTCTTTTTTAAAATATTTTATTTTGGTTTTCAAACACACATGACTTGTACATTCTTTACATACACACACACCAAAATAATTAATATACCAATTTACAAATAAATATATAGATCTTCTCTTTCTTTTTTCTTATAAAAATAAAAAAAGTACAATTTACATACATATATAACAAACCAATATAAAAATTGCAAAACAAAACAAAAATATTCCAGCCCCTCCATTACCCCTTTCCCCTGAACTTGAACAAGATAAACAGATACAGAGACTTTTTGTCTACCGCTGAGGCTCACAGTCTATTTTACTGATAAAAATACTAGTATAAGGTTGAGGACAGATCATGTATTTACAGCAGAAATATTACATTTGTGCAGCAATAAAGTTGAAATACGGTTGCCAGGTCTTCAGGAATGCTTCGTGTTTGTTTCTTAAATTATAAGTAATCTTTTCCATACGAATACAACTGTCCATTTCTGATATCCATCTCTTCAGAGAAATCACTGTATCTGATTTCCACGTGACGACAACACATTTCTTAGCTGTTACCAATGCAATCATAGTGAATGAGATTTGGAACTCAGTTAAATGATTACTGATGTCTACAAAATTCCCCAACAAATATAATTTTGGATTGCTGGGAGTTGACTTCTGTAATATTAGATAACACTTCTGACATTTTTTGCCAGAAAACATTTACTTTCACACAGGACCAAACGGAATGGAGAAATGTTCTTCTATTCCATATTGGAAACAGCTGTCGGATATTTCAGGCTTTGATTTGTGCAATCTTTACAGAGTCAAATATAATTGATGAAGAAAATTGTATTGCACCAAACCATACCTTGCATTAATAATCGATGTTATCCCTTCTTTACACCAAGAATTTTCTGATATGTTCTCTGCTAAATCTGCTTCCCATCTTCCCCTGCCCTATGAATTCCAAGCTTTTTCCCATCCATTATGAGGGTAAGATAAATTCAGTAATAAACTTAGGTATATCACCCACCCATAAAATGTGTTCCAGTTGACTTGATCCTGGAGGAGTCGTATTGTTTCCCCAAATTTCTCTTTAATTGCAGATAGCAAAAAGAAAGGCGCCATTCGGGACATCATATATTTGCTTCATTTGTTCAAATTACATTAAAATTCCATCCTAATAACAATCTTCAATATACCTAATCCCCTCTGGGACCAAATATTTAAATCCTATTTCCCATTATCATAGGCAACAATGAATTGTTACATAATGGAGCCCTTATAGGAATTCCAGTTTTCCTTCCTATTATGTTGTTGGTGTCTTGCCGTATTTTAATCAAATGAATGAATTAAAGATTAATTAATTTCAAGTTCCACCTATAAATAAAATGTTTGGGTGATGCTTCCTACAACCCATATAACACCATATGTACCCAATTTGGTGATTTCGATTCAAAAAAAGAATGCCAAAAACCTCATCTGCGAAGCCTGATAGTAGTTCTTAAAATCCAGAAGCTTCAAAGCCCCTGATTTGTACTCCCATGTCAATTTGTCCAATGCTATTCTCGGCACTTTATTGTTTCATAAAAATTTCCCAACCATACCATTTATTATTTTTAAAAACTTATTTGATAAATATATTGGTATTGATTGGAACAAATATTGGATCTTTGACATGATCTTCATTTTAATACAGTTAACCCTTCCTATTAAGTTCAGGGGCAGGTCCTTCCACTTTTTTCTATTTTTGTCAATAAGGGAGAGCAATTCAATTTATATCGATTGTTCAAATTGTTATTGAGCATGATTCCTAAATATTTAATCCCATCATTTTTCCATTTAAGCATTCTGTTTACTTTAAAGCGCTCATAATTTTGATTTGTTATTGGTAAAATTTCACTTTTTTCCATATTTATTTTATATTCTGATACTCTCCCATATTTTATTAAAATTTCCTGTAATTTCTCCATAGAACCTTCGGGTTTAGGCAGTATACAAACTAATCTTGTGTTGAACTTGCCTGACTTCGAAGCCTTTAATTTTAGGATCACCCTGATCATTCCTGCCAGAGATTCTATTGCCATAACAAATAGTGGCAGAGGAAGGGGGCAACCCTGCCTGCTCGAATGGCTTAATGGGAACATTCCTAATATCTGGTTATTAATTATTATTTTTGCCTGTGGATTTTGGTATAGGGCCCTAACCCAATTTTATAAATCCTCGTCCAATACCTAACTTTTCCAATGTTTTAAACAAAAAAGGCTATTCAAGTCTGTTGAATGCCTTTCTTGCATCTAGAGATATTGTTATATTGGGGTCCTTCCATGACTGAGGTAAGTGTATTATGTTAAATAGTCGAACCAAGTTATTTGACGCTTGCCTCTCTTTAACAAATCCTACTTGATCTATGTGAATTAATTTAGGTAAAAATTGTCCCAATCTGTTTGGTAATGCTTTTGCTATTATTTTGTAATCTACATTCAAAAGAGATATCGGTCAATAAGATGAAGTTTTCATTGGATCTCTGTTCTTTTTGGGCAACACAGTAATTATTGTTGTCGAGAAGGAATCCGGTAATTTTTGGGTTTTCACTGCTTGTTCTATTGCTTCCATAAACAAGGGCATTAACAGCTCTTTAAAATCTTTATAAAACTCAACGCAAGTCCATTCTCGCCCGGGGCTTTGTAAGCTTGAAGTATCCCCAGCGTTTTTTCATTTTCTTCCCTGGTAAATTGTAAATCTAATTCCTGTCTGTCCTCATCACTCAATTTCGAGAGTTCCACTTCATCCAAAAACTTATCTACTTCGGCCTCATGCCCCGGCGAGTCAGATTTATATAAATTTTTGTAATATTGTTGAAATGTTTCATTTATCTCTTTTTGATTGTATGTAATCATGTCATTTTCCTTTTGTTTAGCATTTATATCTCTCGCTGATTCTTCAGCCTTCAGTTGCCATGATAATACATTAGCTGCTCTTTCTCCCAATTCATAGTACCTGTATTTCTATTTTGTATTTAATAGTCTTTTCTATTCTCTATGTTTGTAAGATGTTGTATTGGATTTTCTTATTTTCCAATGATCTATATTTGTCCTATTTCCTAATCTTTGATGTTTTTTTTCTAATTCCCCTATTTCCATCTCCAATTTTTTTATTTCTGCATTAAATTATCTTTTAATCTTTTATCTGAAATAATTTGTCCTCTCAAATATCCCTTTAATGTATCCCATATGAGAAAGCTATTGTCTGTTAATCCCAAATTAGTTTCACAAAAAAGTTAATCTGTTGCTGTATAAATTGTTTTAAATCATCCCTTTTTTAGTAACATATATTTAATCGCCATCTGTATTTATTTTCCTGTTTCTCGTATAATAGTATTACTAAGGTTAGCAATGAGTGGTCTGAGTTCAGCCTAGGTAAGTTTTCAGTTTTTACTACTCGATCTTTCAGACTTGACGATAGCAAAAATAAATCTATTCTGATATGTGAGTCATTTTTTTTTGAATAAAATGAATAATCTCTCTCTTTAGGGTTAGACTGCCTCCATACATCCATCAAGTTGAAATCTTTCATATATGAGAGAGTTAATTTAGTTGCCTTGGCTCTCGTTACTATTTTTGCTGATTTATCTAGTATTGGATCCAAATCAAAATTAAAGTCCCCTCCAATCAATATATTTTTACTTTTAAAAATACATCCTTCATAAAGACCTCGTCACCATAATTTGGGGCATAAATATTCATTAACGCCTATGATTCTGAGTAAAGTTTGCCATTTATCATTACATATCTACCCGCTTGGTCCATGGAGACATTCTTTACAGCGATCGGGATGTTTTTATTAATCAAAATTGCCATGTCCGCTGCTTTCGAATTGAATGAGGAAGTGAAGACCTGCTCCCTCTCCACAATTGCCTCAATTTTTTGTGTTCCACTTTAGTAAGATGTGGTTCTTGGACAAATATTATGCCAGCTTTTATCTTTTTTAAATATGACAGTATTCTTTTCCTTTTGACTGTTCCATTCAAACCGTTGACATTAAAACTTATAAACTTCAATGACTTATCCATTATCCATTATAACATATTAAAAATTCTGTGCAGATATACAAGTATGTAAACCATTTCATGATCTGTGATCTCACCCTAAAGATCATGCAACCTCTGCCCCAGTGGTGACGTAAACAGGAAGTCCCCAAGACTCATGAAGAAAAGCCTGAAAAGCCTTCAGGGAGAAAGAAGAATAACCCCACCCTAAAGCGCTATCTTGAAAACTATCTCCCCCTATTGAAGCCATTACCTCCCTTAAGCCAGAGTTGTACCGTGTGTACCTTCAGAACCTCCTTACCATTCTCTGAGCTATCCGAGACATAGATAGGATAAAACTTTGACATTTTGCCATAAAAATTAAGACGACTGCCACACAAAAAAAACTTTACCATGTCCTGAAATATCTTATTTACACCAGTTTTTCATCGTCGGCTTCGCTGTTCCTCTTCATAGTTGTCGAATAAACTCTTCCACTTCTTTTGATTTAAAATATCTTTATTGGCTTCAGAAATGTTCATTTCTTGGAGTTGCCTCTTGACCACGTTGAATTGTCTTCTTCTCTGAATCATTGCATTACTAACGTCCTGGAAGACCATGATCTCTGCAAGGGAGAACCAGAGTTTCAAGTATTTTGATAAGCAACTCTTAGGATCGTCCCTCTATCCTTGAAGCTCAACAATCTCACCAGAGCGGGTTGAGGGCAGGCTTCTCCTATTCTCCTCAGTCCCAATGTTCGATGAACGCGTTCAATGTGCACGGGCCTGCCAAATTCATCAGTGCGAAGAACTTGATGGATTCAAGTCTCAAGAAATTTCATGGCATCTCTTCCTTCTGCACCATCCCTCAGGCCAACAATTCACACATTGTTCCTCTAACTGAAGTTCTCCATGTGATTCAATTTGTCCAAAAGGAGCTGCTTATCTGTTGCCCATTGTTCAGCATGTTTTTTTAGTTCTTTGATTTGCTTATCATCTTTCTCAGCTCTGTCAACTCTTTCCTTTAAATCATTAATAGCTTCACCCACATCTCACACTGTACTTTAACGGCATTCTTCACACTTGTAGAACGTTGACCCAGTCCTCCAATCTCTTGCAGCAGAGTTTCAAAGTCCAGTGTTCATTGAGAGGAGGAGGAATCTCTACCCGCATTTTCCGTCGAGGTGATTGGCGAGGCTGGAGCTTTTACCATCTCAGATTTTGGCTTCTTCCCATGGGATCTTCCAGTCATTCTTCAATATTGATCTTTAAAAGATGTATCCACACTTTTGTAGTTGAAAATCTTTTTGTTAAAACCTCTTTTTGGTCATCTTTTAGAGGATTTTTTTGGAGAGCTCAGAGGAACATGTCTGCTCAGCCGCCCAGCATGGCCATGCCCAGGAATTTGAAGTTGACTCTCTCCACTACTGAGCCCTCGATGAGGACTAGATCATGTTCCCCTGACTTCCTCCTGAAGTCTATAGTCATCTCCTTGGTTTTGCTAAGGTTGAGTGCAAGGTTGTTGTTGTTATACCATTCAACGAGATGATCAATCTCCCTCCTGTACACTTCCTCATTGCCGTTAGTGATTCTGCCGACAACTGTGATATCGTCAGGAAACACGTAGATGGCATTGGAATTGTGTCTGGCCGCACAGTAATAGGTATATAATGAGTGGAGCTGTGGGCTAAGCACAATTCCTTGGGGTGCCCCCTGTGTTTTTTAATTTTTTATTTTTCACACTATAAACAATATTGATCAAGATACATACATTTTCCTTCTTAAATATATACAGTGTCGTTTTCTCCCCCCCTTCCCTCCTCCCCTCCCTCGCTCCCTCACCTCCCCTCCCATTTATTTAAACCCGTCAAACAATGTTGTCACTCAATAAAAATAAACAAGAAATTCCACTGAGTCAGTTCTTTTCATTATCTTCTCCTTCTGTCATTTTAGGTGGTAGATGTCCATGGTAGGTTTTCTCTATTGTGTTTCATGTATGGCTCCCATATTTGTTCAAATATTGTAATGTTATTTCTTAAATTAAATGTTATTTTTTTCTAATGGAATACATTTATTGATTTCTATACACCATTGTTGTATTCTCAAGTTATCTTCTAATTTCCAGGTTGACATAATACATTTTTTTGCTACAGCTAGGGATATCATAACAAATCTTTTTTGTGCTCCATCCAAATCGAGTCCAAATTCTTTGTTTTTTTATGTTACTTAGGAGGAAGATCTCTGGGTTTTTTGGTATATTGCTTTTTGTGATTTTATTTAATATCTGGTTTAGATCTTCCCAAAATTTTTTCACTTTCTCACATGTCCAAATTGCATGAATTGTTGTTCCCATTTCCTTTTTACAGCGAAAACATCTGTCAGATACTGTTGGGTCCCATTTATTTAACTTTTGAGGTGTAATGTATAGCTTGTGTATCCAGTTATATTGTATCATACGTAGCCTCGTGTTTATTGTATTTCTCATAGTCCCGGAGCATAACTTCTCCCATGTTTCATTCTTTATCTTTATGTTTAGATTCTTGTTCCCATTTTTGTTTAGTTTTACCATTTGTTTCCTCGTTCTCCTTTTCTTGTAATTTAATATACCTGTTTGTTACAAATTTTTTGATTATCATTGTGTCTGTAATCACATATCCAAAATTACTTCCTTCTGGTAACCTCAGACTGTTTCCCAATTTGTCCTTCAAGTAGGATTTCAGTTGGTAGTATGCCAACACTGTATCGTGAGTTATATTATATTTATCCTTCATTTTTTCAAAGAATAATAATTTATTTCCTGAAAAGCAATTTTCTATTCTTTTGATCCCTTTTTTCTCCCATTCTCTAAAGGAAAGGTTATCTATTGTAAAAGGGATTAGCTGATTATGCGTCAGTATTAGTTTTGGTAGTTGGTAATTTGTTTTATTCCTTTCTACATGAATCTTCTTCCAAATATTGAGCAGATGATGCAATACTGGAGATTTCCTACGTTGTACCAATTTTTCATCCCATTTATATAATATATGTTCAGGTATCTTCTCCCCTATTTTATCTAGTTCTAATCTAGTCCAATCTGGCTTTTCTCTTGTTTGATAAAAATCTGATAGGTATCTTAATTGTGCGGCTCTATAATAATTTTTAAAATTTGGTAGTTGTAAGCCTCCTTGTTTATACCATTCAGTTAATTTATCTAGTGCTATCCTCGGTTTCCCCCCTTTCCATATAAATTTCCTTGTTATTTTCTTTAACTCCTTGAAGAATTTCTGTTAAGCGTATTGGTAATGTCTGAAATAGGTATTGTATCCTTGGGAAAATGTTCATTTTAATACAGTTTATCCTTCCTATCAGTGTTAGTGGTAAGTCTTTCCAATGCTCTAAGTCGTCTTGTAATTTTTTCATTAGTGGATAATAATTAAGTTTATATAGATGGCCGAGGTTTTTATTTATTTATATACCTAGGTATCGCATTGCTTGTGTTTGCCATCTGAATGGTGATTCTTTCTTAAATTTTGAGAAATCCGCATTATTCATTGGCATTGCTTCACTTTTATTTGCATTAATCTTGTAACCCGACACTTCTCCATATTCCTTCAATTTCCTATGTAATTCTTTTATTGATATTTCTGGTTCTGCTAAGTATATTATAACGTCATCTGCAAATAGACTGATTTTATATTCCTTCTCTTTTATTTTTATCCCTTTTATTTTATTTTCTGTTCTTATCAATTCTGCTAGTGGTTCTATGGCTAACGTGAACAATAATTGAGATAGTGGGCATCCCTGCCTTGTTGATCTGCTTAAGTTAAATTATTTTGATATATATCCATTTACTGTCACTTTCGCCAATGGCCCCTTATATAATGCTTTAATCCAATTAATATATTTCTCTGGTAAGCTGAATTTTTGTAGTACTTTGAATAAATAATTTCATTGTACTCTGTCAAAGGCCTTCTCTGCGTCTAAAGCAACCGCTACTGTTGGAGTTTTATTGGGTGACCCCTGTGTTGATGATCAGTAAGGAGACAACGTTGTTTTCAATTCATCCTGACTGTGGTCTTCCAATGAGATTCAAGGATCCAGTTGCAGAGGGTGGTACAGAGGCCTAGAAGTAGTCCTTTTGGTTATGGGTTTTATGTTGCGTTAAATCAGGTGTTTTGAATTGTGGCTTCACTATTTATGGGAAATTTAAGATTATGTGCAAACAGCAATGTGAAAATGATCAAAACCTTTGCACATGTTATAATGTTGGCAGCTGTGGGATTACTCATGTCTGCCAGAAATGATAAGTTAGTTTCCAATGTTATTGCAATTGCATGGTGTTTCATAAAAGGACTTCATAAATGGCAGTGCTGCTACGGGTGCAGACCCGAGAGAGCGGGGAACAGAGACGCAGGGTTCTGCTGCCTGATCATTTTGCTGATGACTCCATACAGACTTTAAATGACTTGTTAAAGGAGATGTTGACATTTTTAAATCCTGTAATCATGGAGGTCCGTGCCCAAGATAGTGGATCCTGTGCTGGGCAGTGTTCCATGAGGGTTGCAGACCCTAGGGGAGTAGTTGTCTGATTTATGGCACCAAAATACCCTCTGTTCATTTGGAGAAGCATGAGAAATGATCCTACTGGGAAAATGACAATGGCAGCAGACCAGTGAGGGGCTCAGCGTTTGATGGACTTGCACAGGCTGTGGGCAGTTGTTGACTGGCTCATGGGAACTGGGATTTGAGAGGGTGCTGAGGGCAAGAAGAGTCCCATAGGGTCTCTGGCGTTGAAGGCTTTCCTCATTGTATTGGAGATTTGGACCTGGAGCTCAGGTTGCTGATGGATTTAACAGGAGTTGATGCGGCTGCAGGAGCACGGGAGGTGAATCCATAGACACTCAGTGTCTCTGAAGGGACACTCTTGCTTTTTACTTCTAACCACGGCGTCTGCAGATTTTTGTGTTTTACATTTACTCTTTTACTCTCTTTTGCTTCTTCTCTCATGGTGACTCTTTGTTTGCCTTATAGCAGACAAAAGTTGAAGTATATAAAATATATGACATTTTTAATGTATTATTAAGTGACAGTAAAACAAACCTTAAACATTGCATGTCAGCTTGGAGTATGTGTGCTCAAATCTCTAGAGTTGGAAGAAGGCTTCAAGGCATTGAGTCATTCTTTTCATTTTAGCATATTTGATTAAGCAGGTTATTGTGGCCATCAGCTTGGTGGTGCGATACCTCTTTGTTTGACAAAATAACTGGAACTTACCAGTTTTCCATTTTAGTGTTGCATCTTCTGCTTTGCAGGCTGAAATTCTCTGCTGCCCTCCGTAGGTCTCTCAAAATAGTGTGATCATATTCAACTGAAATAAATGAAATCTGCTATGGAAACAAAACTTCCTTTTCCAGATAACTGCAGCCCATAGATTAGTCCACTGCTAATTCAAAGCTGCATGGTGTTTTATCGAGAAATTGCTTCAGCTCAAATTTTTTCCTTTTGCCTATTATTCATTCTATCTCCAATTGCTTATTTTGGGCATCAGTAATTGCTGGATGGGCTCTGAGTGAACTGATATTTCTAACTAGTCCGAGATTTCTGCGTCCATGGATGCTGTCTGACTCATTGAGCCCCTCCAACTTCCCGTTGTGGCACCTATACCTCTTTCCTGAGAACAGAGCGTGTGCTGAGTGATGCGGATCCATGATGATTAGTGCTGCTCTCCAATGGCCACATTCCCTGCGGATATTCTCTATGGTGTGGAGGGTTTTGCCTGTGGAGTCCTGTGCTGAGTCCACCAACTTCTGTAGGGCTTTACACTCAGGGGTATTAGTGTCCACACGCCAAACAATGATGCAGCCGGTCAGCATACTTTCCACCACACAGCTGTAGAAATTTGCCATGGTTTCCAATGTCAAACCAAACTTCCACAAACTCCTGAGGAGGTAGAGGTGCTGATCTGCTTTCTTCATGATGCCATTAGTGTGTTGGGCCAAGAAAGATGCTCTGAGATAGTGACTCCCAAGAACTCCAACTCTGATTCCCTAATGATCACTGGATCATATACCTCTGGTTTTCTCTACCTGAAGTCATATATGAGATTATTATGAGCTATATTTGTGGGTGCACTGTGGTCCAGAGATGCGCTGTTTCATCTTGTTGTACGTGTATTGTCAGATACATGAACTTGACTGGGTTATCTTGTATGCCTTGTGATTTTTATTTCAATTCTGCTCCACTATTTTCTCAATGAGAAAGTAATCTCAGCATCTGTTTTGCCATATGCAATGTATTGAATGTATTGTACAGTTTTAACAACAAGATTCCAAAAGCATTCAAAATCAAAATATCATCATCTGGGTCCAGGATGCTGCCTGCTGGCCTTCAGCAAGCAAGAAACAACTTGTGCTCCCTGTCCAGGGACATCCTGCGGTGGATGCCACCTTTAAAGACGAGTAGACCGTCGACTTGGATGGGCCCTTCAATGACCCAATGCATGGACCTGTGAGCAGCCGCTTTGGCTGAGCCCAGGAGCTGACAGTAGGTTCTCCAACCAGCTCACACCCCTCCATCTTCCTCACCAGGTGCCCGATGATCAACACCATGATGCTGGTGCAACTAGAATTTGAAGAGCATTCCCCTTACTTCGTCTGAGGGGTACAACCTCTCACGATACACAGAGTCGCCCTCTTTAAAAAAAAATGACTGCATTTGTGCAACACTTACCAGCTCACCATTAAATTGAACCCTGTCTTTCTCAGTCTCAACAACCTTTCAACAATGGAACTGAAATATAAATAATTGAGGTCTCATATTTCTGTTGATTGTTCATTTTGAAAAATGTTTGAACATTTTTTGGCAATTTTTTTTTCTCTCATCTTGTCTTAGCTTCCCCCCTTATCACACATTCTCCTGATTTAACATTACATTCATCCACTCCAATTTAATCTCTCCTATATTCCTGTGCTGTTAATTTTGCAATCAGCCATTCTGAATATTTTGATGTTTGAGGTTGATTGTCCATTACATATCAGGTGTCAGTTTTCCATATAAATATAGACCATGACTCCATAATATTAAAAATCATTGAGTGATTATAAGCTTGCAACTTATTGCCCCCCCCCCCCCCCCAAAAAGGGCATGCACATGCCTTGCTAATGGTATTTGCAGACCCAATTTCAACAATTAATGGCCCAGTGTAACGGCGGCTACAATGCCAACTGAAGGATCGCACAACCAGACTGGTTGAGTTCAGTGAGCAAAAACTGATTTATTTCAGGCTGCCTGGCTGGTCATATACTCCCAGACCAGACCTGGCTGAGAACTGCGCTGGGGGGCCCCGATGTCATCAGAGCATCATGTGGGTCCCCAAGCGTGGGCTACTGAACCTGGTGCTAAGGTTGGGAGTAAACCCCCGACGGCGCCATTTTGGCTGGCTGCTCCCCCGCGTGCGTGACATGCGGGGCCGGTTCGCCTGCCTAATGGCGTACCGCCACACAGCCCCCTCCAGAACCGGTGTCAATGTCCTTTTTTGCCAGGTGGCCTCGCCTCTTGGGTTGGGCCACAACTACTGGTTCGGTGGGGTTGAGGTGGGCTTGCTTTAACCTGTCCACCATAAACAGTTCCCTCTTACCACCGATGTCCAGTGTGAACGTGGATCCTGAACGCTGGACAACTTTGTACAGCCTTTCGTATGGTCTTTGTAGAGGTGCTGTGGACGGGCCCCACCTGATAAAAATCTACTCTGTGGAGTACAGCTCGCTGGGGAAGTAAGAGGCCCGTGTGCCGTGTCTGTGCAGCGGTGGGGGTGTGAAGGAGTCCAACTGGGCCCGGAGGCGTGGAAGTAGACCGTGCAGTGACTACTGGGGGTTGTGAGGTGCGTTGACAAACTCACTGGGTAGGGCTAGCGGTGCACCGTAGACCAGCTCGGCTGACGACGCCTGTAGGTCTTCTTTGGATGTTAGGGCAAGTGTGGCGGGCCATAGGCGCCGACTTAAGGTGGCGGTGCAATCGCTCGACTAGCCCATTGGCCTGTGGGTGATAGGCTGTGGTGTGATGTAGCTCGATCCCCAGCCTGTTGGCGAGCTGTGCCCAGAACGCAGAGGTGAACTGGGTGCCTTGATCACTGGTTAGGTGGTTCGGGACGCCGAAACAGGTAACCCAACCATTCAAAAGTGCTCGGGAGCAGGAGTCCGTGGAGGCATCTGGCATCGGGATCGCCTCGGGCCAACGAGTGGTGCGGTCTACCACTGTGAAAAGGTAATGGTTACCTCAGGGAAACGGGTAAGGGTCCGACGATGTCCACATGTATGTGGCTGAACTGTTCCCGGATGTGTCCGAAATCTTGGACGGGAGCTCTGGTGTGCCTGTGTACCTTGGAAAGCTGGCAATGGATGCAGGTTCTGGCCCAGTCCGCAATCTGCTTCCAAAGCCCATGCCAGACAAAACGTTCTGCCACCATGCGGAGCGTGGACCTGATGGAAGGGTGGGAAAGGTCATGGATATGGTGAAAGAGTTTCCTGCGCCACTGCTGGGGAACCACTGGTCACGGGGTGCCCATGGAGACATCGCACAGAACGGTGCCCTCACCGTGAGGAGTCGGGAGGTCCTGGAACCGCAGTCCTGAAGGCCCGCGTCTCCTCGTCAGACTTCTGATCCCGGGCAAGCTGGTCGAAGTCGAGGCTGGGTGTCAGCGCGCTAATGGCCGGTCATGAGAGTGCGTTGGCGACCACGTTGTCTTTCCTTGCCTTGTGCTGAATGTCGGTGGTGAACTACGACACGAAGTCGAGGTGACGCAGTTGGCGGGCCGACCAGGGATCTCTTGTCATAGCGAGTGCCTGAGTGAGGGGTTTGTGGTCGGTAAAAATGGTGAAAGGCCTCCCCTCCAAGAAATAGCGGAAATGATGCACTGCCAGGTACATGCCTAGCAACTCCCAATCGAAAGCACTATACTTGAGCTCTGGCGGATGAAGGAGTCGGCTAAAGAATGCCAGTGGTTTCCACTGTCTACCTGCTGCTCCAGGATGGCGCCGACGGCTGTGGCAGAAGCATTGATGGAGAGTGCCATATGTAGGTCAGTGCATGGGTGGACGAGCAGGGTGGCCTTCGCAAGGGCATCTTTTGTGGCTTCAAATGCCCTGCTGGGCTCTGGAGTCCAGGTGAGTGTCTTGTCTTTGGCCACAAAGAGGGTGAAGAGCGGATACGTGATGCGCGCAGCCCCTGGAATGAAGCAGTTATAGAAATTGACCATACCCGCAAACTCCTGTAGCCCCTTGAGGTTGTCTGGGCGTGCGAACTACCTGATTGCAGCGACCTTCGTAGCGGCAGGTATGACTCCTTAGGCTATGATGTTATGGTCCAGGAATTGCATGGACTCTTTCTCGAACTGGCACTTGGCCGGATCGATGGTTAGGCCAAAGTCGGCCAGTCGGGTGAGACTTGTGTTGTGCCTGGTGTCTGCTGGTGACAAGAATGTCATCCTGGTAAATGAATACGAAATTCAAATCCCTGCCCACTGTGTCTATAAGGCGCTGGAAGGTCTGAGTGGTGTTCTTGTGCCCGAACGGCATGAGTAGGAACTCGAACAAGCCGAAGGGGTTGATGATGGCCGTTTTGAGTATGTCCTCGGGGTGCACCAGGATTTGGTGATACCCGTGTACCAGCTCGACCTTGGAGAATACCCTCGCACCATGTAGGTTGGCCATAGAGTCCTGGATGTGAGGGATCGGGTAACGGTCAGCTACTGTTGTGTTAAGCAGTCGATAATCTCCGCAGGGGCGCCAGCCGCCAGAGGCTTTTGAGACCAGGTGGAGTGGTGACGCCCACTGGGCTGCTCTGTGTGGGAGGCGTTGAGGTGAACGGATTGGATGGCACGGGCATCTACCAGTCGCCTATGTCAAATATCGACCAGGAGTCCGTGGGCAAGGAGGAAGTCGACACCCAGGATGGCAGTTGGAAGGGACGAAACGGTGAACCTCCACGAGAACTTCCTGTGGCCAATCTGGAAGTGGACGGTCTTGTCTCCATACGTTCGGATCTCCATTGAATTGGCTGCATGGAGGGGAAGTCCTCGAGGCCGTTTCCTGGACTCGACAGCTGTGGCTGGGATGACGCTGGTCTAGGCCCCTGTGTCGACAAGGAAGCGTCGGCCGCTGACTGAATCCCGCAGGTAGAGAAAGCTGTGTTCTTGGCCAGCCACTGCAGCCATTAACAGCGGCCGGCCTGCTCGTTTCCCTGGTACGACACTTCTGAGCCTTTGCTCCACAGCTCTGGTGGAAGAAGGAGAGGCCTGAAGTGGATGGCTTGCTTCTGGCTATGCTCTTTGAGGCCCCTGAAGGGGCCAGGCGTGCCTCCACGGCGCTAGTGGTCATGCCCATGACTCGTAACCTGCTGGACTGCTGAGCCCTCTGGGAATCGTTCGAGCCATAGCTCCTGAGCCTTTGAGTGACCTTCCTAGGGTTGACGAAGCTTTCCTGGGACAGTAACGGCCGGATGTCTTCAGGCAGATGGTCGAGGAAGATGCGCTCGAAGAGTGGGCAGTTGGTGTGATTGCCTATGAGCGCAAGCATCTCGTCCATCAACTCGATTGGAGTTCTGTCCCCCAAGGCATCAAGACGTAGCATCCTAGCGGCACGCTGGCGCCTGGTGAGGCCGAGGGAGCCGGTAAGCACCTGCTTGATGGTCCTGTACTTATCTTTCATGGGTGCAGCACTCGTTTGACGGTGGCCTGGTCCAGGGCGGTGACCGCATGGTAAAACTTGGTCGAATCTGATGAAATCTGGTGGAGGTGAAACTGAGCCTCTGCGTGGCTGAACCAGGTCTCTGGCTCCTGAACCCAGAAGTCAGGAAGCTTGATGGCTCTAGCATTGATCGAAGGGTTGTTCATGTTGGATTCAAAGACGTTTGAACCTGTCGGGGTCACCAATTGTAGCAGCGGCTACACTGCTAACTGAAGGATCGCACAACCAGACAGGTTGAGTTCAGTGAGCAAAAACTGATTTATTGCAGGCTGCCTGGCTGGTCTTATACTCCCTGGCTGAGAACCACGCTAGGGAGCCCCGATTCACGCTCCATCCCTTTTAAAAAAAATTCTTTTTGCTAATAAAATTGTAGAGCTCGTTGAAAGAACCAAAGACTTATTGATCCAAACCAAGGCTTTTATTAGCAAAAGACAGGAGCTCTTCACAGTATCTTCGCCATTTTCGGGTACCCCATTGTTGCTGGGATTAGACTTTCAGTGTCAGTTTCGAACGATGTCCCTACACTTTGGGGGACCCCACGCCCCCCTCTCGGTCTGCCATCGCCCCACCCCTGAAGCACCTGAGCAACCTACCCCCGTGTCCCGGGGCCACTCCTGCGGCCTTTCCACACTCCAGATTGCCCCGCCAGCACTCTTTGCAAACCTCACCCCTGGCTGGAAGCCTGCGGCCACCAAAAGTCGGCAATATAGTTACGAAAACAGGCAATTCATTAGGAGTGAGGTGCGTAGATTGCTGAATGAGGGCATCATTGAACCCAGTTCAAGTCCCTGGAGAGCCCAGGTGGTGGTTGTCAAGAACGGGGAAAAGCTACGGATGGTGGTCGACTATAGCCAGACCATTAACCGCTTCACGCTCCTAGAAGCGTACCTCCTGCCACGCATCACGGATGTGGTGAACCAGATCGCCCAATACCGCATATTCTCCATCATTGACCTACGTTCGGCCTACCACCAGCTCCCGATCCGCTGTGAGGACTGACCATTCACGGCCTTCGAAGCGAATGGGTGGCTGTATCAATTTCTCAGGGTACCATTCAGGGTCACGAATGGTGTCGCGGTTTTCCAGCAGGAAATGGACCGGATGGTGGACCAGAACGGGCTAACCGCTACCTTCCCATATCTGGACAATGTCACCATATGCGGCCACGACACGCAGGACCACGACGCCAACCTAGACAAATTTCTTCAAACTGCCGGTCGGCTGAACCTGACCTACAATTTTGACAAGTGTGTCTTCCGGACCACACAACTCGCGATTGTAGGTTGCGTGGTGGAGAACGGGGAGTGGTGCCAGATCCTGACCGCATGCGTACCCTAATGGACTTACCCCCCCCATACCCAGAAAGCGCTCAAACGCTGCCTGGGCTTTTTCTCATATTACGCCCAATGGGTTCCACACTACGCCGACAAGGCGCGTCCTCTTATCAAGACCACTTCCTTTCCCCTCTCGACCGAAGCCAGAGGATTCTGAACCCGGTGCCGAGGTCAGGAGGAAGCCTCTGATGGCGTCATTTTGGCCGGCTGCCCCGCCGCGTGCATGACAAGTGGGGCCGGTTCGCCTGCCTAATGGCGTACTGCCACACCAGTATATTTCCAGGCTTAACCACTGTAAGAGTTAGAAATAGAAAACTATTTGTTCTTTGACCTTAGGATGATTTTTTTCATCGGTCCTGTATTTTAATTTACACAAACGAGCCTAAGAGCAGAACTAAGCTCTTCCTGCTGACTTTTTCTCCCTTTTTAACCAACCTTCAAAAGTACTCACCTGCACCACTGCTGTCAGAACACCCTGCAGTAGCAACAGCTGCGATTATGTTCAAACTGGACATTTTCTTTATAACATCATTAAATTTGTTAATGTGATATAATTGATAATGAATCAAAGCAAAATTTCCAGCTAGCTTAAAGAAGCACTGCCATGCCATGCTGTAAGCTTCTGTGCAATTGCAGCTGGATGTCAAAAGGCTTATTGTATTATTCAAAATGCAAGATACCAGGTGCTACCTTATTAACCCTGTCTGCCATGGCCCATTGCAGTCGAGCCAGTATTTCTTGGCAAAAGATGTATTTCATTCTTTTGTTCATTGGCCCAAAACACCTTTCAGGAACTGTTCTGTTAATATGTTTCATTATTTTTCCTCTTATTGTATTAAATTACCCATTATGGCATCCTGGTCCCTGATTCTAATCAGGCACTGGACAAATAACTTGCTCATCAGTCTGATTCTAAACAATACAAGAGTTCCTCGAAATTAATTGCAGAGCATTTTCCCTTGCTCTCTTCCCCTCCATTCCCCAGGGGAGAAAAGCTTTGATCTCTACTATTCTGGTCACCTCTGGTTGACTGTCTAGAACTTGCCTTGTGGTGGACTGGCAGATGGGCTGCATCCATTCAGTGCAATCCTCCATCCTCTCATTGGACACACCTTTGCTGGTCCAACTGTCTTTCCTTTTTGTTGAATATTGGATTCTGCCTACCCCCCCCCCCCCACCCCTCCCAAGTGTGTCAAGTTATTTTGCTTATTTTGTTCTGCATGTGTCAGAAAATCAATCAAGCTCCATAATTGGAAACCAGATTTGCGTGTCCTGTTCCCATTTGCCCTCTGTCCTTCTTTTATTTTGTTCCACTCTTCACTATCCTTTATTGAATCTCCTAAACTAGCAGCACATTTTGTCTCCACTGATCATCTTCCAGCCTCGGTTACTATCTCCACATTTCCTTCCCCCACCTGGCTCCATCTCCCAATCAATCCCCTCTAAGTTGGATCCACCCATCTCCAGCTCTTTATGCTGGCTATCTCCCCCTGACTCGTTCAATGCAGATGAAGGGTCTTGACCCAAAAACACGCCTGTCCAGTTCCCTGCACCAGGTGCTGCCTTTATCTGAAGCAGAATTTATTGTCACGAACAGTCACGATATTTGGTGTTTCACAGCAGCAGCATCGTGCAAACATTTAGCTGTTTATATTCAGCATCTGCTGTGTCAAATCAACCATATTTGATTCAAATCATGTTTTATTCCATGAATGCTAAATTTAAAACTTACTTTTTTTTATTTTCCTGCAATACATGATAAAATTGTTAAAATGAATGCATCCTCTCTAAACCAACTTCCTGTCAGACCTCTGCCAGGGTTGTTTTGAGGGCTTCACTGAACTTTTATAAGGCTCGTCCCTTTCCACTGTCACCCTGTTCCAGCAATTAACTGAACGCCGGCGTCCAATAAAGTAATTTCACACCGGGGATTAACCGCCTCTACCCTTACTCGTATCCCCATTGTTCGCTGACGCCAGCGTGTTGATATAACCAGTGGAAAAGGAACAGCAGAAAGTCGTCCTTTTCCAGTTGAAGGTAGAATACTCCAATCCCTGGAGGTGAGTGTGTTCAGTGGAAAAGCAACAGTTGAAGGTAGAACACTCCAATCCCTGGAGGTGAGTGTGTTCAGTGGAAAAGCAATTAGTGTCCCAATTAAGGGTGGTCCAATGGAAATGGCACAAAAGGGCTTCCTATCCCTGGACACTGCACAACCAATTAACAGGGATGCTAGTGGAAAAGGGGGTTGCAGGGGAAAATTGGTTGGTTGTGATCCCATTGATTTAAGAATTTAATTCTGACTTCAGTTTTGCTTGCTTGATGATGTCATAGAGCTTTCAGAGATGTGTGAAATACATTTCAAGATGAAGGTTAAGTGTTCTGCTGTTACCCTGTTGTCAGGTCCCTGATGCAGCAATGGTTTTCAAAGAGAACTGCAGAGAATACATCGTTAAATAATATCACCATAGAATAACACCGTTCTTTATCTGGTATACTTTATTTCTGTGCAGACACAGGATTGTTTTAATTTTTAAATGATGTCCAGTTGGTGGGAGTGACCAGAACAAAAAAAAAGACTTAAATATGATTTGAAGATAAGTAATTTTAAACATTATATGCATTTGTTTGGTTAGACTCATTATACTTGGATCGGGGTTAAATTGGCATGAAATGAAACATGCCTGTTGGCTTCAAAAGAAAGCAAGGCTACTATTTTGGCAGGAGGGATATTTTCCACACTGTGCCCCCATCTCCCCACACTTCCTCTGACTGTTGAATAGATTGTATTTCTCTTGCTCATTCAGGTTAATTCACATGATGCCTATTGGTATTGCTTCTGTGCATTGTGGTAGAAGTTCTCCATGGTGGACAGTCAGAACCAGATCACTTGGAGTGAGTTGTCTGAATTATAGTGTGACCTTACAGACCCCTGTTGGAACATCAACCAGTTGTGTGAAGCAGGCCTGTTTCAAAATACTCTGTAGATTTTCAGTAAGCTTGTATGAAGATAACCTGCAGTTCCTGGTTGTACTATGGAAGAAGAATGGTATTCTCACAGTTGGATGTGCTGCCTAACACTGAATATTGCATTTGTTTCAGTAACTTTTAATTTAACATCTGTTCTCAACATTTTATGATATTCAGGAAAACTGGATATGAATATGGAGACCTGCACTACCAATCCATAGACACATTTTCACCCCCATCTTGGTAGAAGTAGAATTTATATTCAAATTAATAATTGAGAATTTAAAAAAAATTCTGCTAGTCAAAGGAATGATTACCACAAATGTACGAGAATATTGTAAATACCATCAGATTCACTCGTGTCCTTCAGGGAATGAGGTCTGCCAGTTTCATCCAGTGGAGCTTGCATGTAAATATTTCTCTTATGTCACTCTTAAAGACCAGCTAAGTTCCACCAGCATTTTGGTGTAGTTTTACAACAATCACTGCATCTACAGAGTTTCAAGTTTTGCCAAACTCAAAGGGCAACGAGGGGAATGGGGGGATCTGAGCAATATTGGATTTTCCAGTGATGCCCACATCTGAAGGAATGAATAAGTAAATAAAATTGTATGTTGATGGATACATTTCCCATTTATAATTTAGTTAAGGTATTAAATACAGTTACAGGTTTTTAATTTTGCCTAGAATTTGGTGTGGGGCTATGGCAAACAGGAAAGAGAGCATTGAATTGCTGGCACGAGCCAGTCTGCATAATTTTACTGAAGTTCAGAAGTCTTGCATATTGAAGTGGGAGTGATTTACTGAAGTAGATTTAATGGACATTGTCAACAGGGTCATGTCAATTTGACATAGTTGTCCTTTAGTCAGTTCTGTACTTTCAACATATCCTGTCTTTTCTTTTTCACTCCTTCCTCCACATCTTTTGAATGCTCACCTGGTCATCCCATCAGGCTGCTTTGACACTTTCTGCTCTTGCACAATGCAGAAGCAAAGGCTTTTTATTTTTGCGGGGCCGAGCTTTGAGTTACAGGCAATTAGGGGTGGACCTGGGGAGTAATTCAGATGTTGCGTACATTGCTGTATCAGCTTGATTAGTTGCAGTGCATGCTGATTTCAGGCCATAGCCTGTTCAACAAGACAACTGGAAGAGAAAATCAATCTGAAAAGGTCAGGAAAGGTTAAAGAATACAGATGCAAAAAAAAATTGTCTAGTTTATTTCAGCTAATGTGGCGATCCTAGCATTCATGATGTGAAGCAAGTCAAATAAACTATAGAAGGTGATGAATGCTGGCTGGGCATTATAAGACCCCAATTCAGCTAGCAGATTTAGTTTGCCACTTGCATTCAGATATTTTATTATTCTATTCATACAGCTTATCTGAGTGGGAAAGAAGAATCTTTTATCTTCAACTCTTTCTTTTCTCCCACATTGCCCTGCAAGATTTACAACTAGTAATTTCCCTCTGAAAGATGCTTCTGAATCTACTTCAGCTGCTCTTTTAGAAAGTGCATTTCACAGTATAAAAAGAATTTTTTTTCCCTTTTTTGTGCCAATTGTCTTAAATCTTACTGAAATGTAGAAAACACTCCTTCCTCCCCGCTTACCTGAGAAAAATCCTTCATCTGTTTTTGTTGAGAGAAAACCGAATGATGTAAACAAATCAACCAGAAGGAAGAAATAGTTGCTCTGTCAGTAACGCGTCAAGAGGAAGAGACAAATGTTTAGTTTGGAACGAAAATATATACATTTTTGGGCAAAATGGCAGACTTTCTGGAACAACCTGTGCAAAATCCACCTGCAAAACTAAATGAGAAAGTTTGATATGCGAGCTATTACTGCCACATGATTGCAGGAGAATGAAAACGAGACAATTGAGCAACTGGAGTGGGTGTTTGGGGGAGGTGGCAGAGGGTGGGGAGAAGGAGAAGCCTTGGTAGTTAAGAATGAATTTACATAATTGACAGAGGTTATAATCCAGTGGAGGGTTTATGGTAGACAAATACAAAAATAGATAAGTAGAAATTCATAGGCATATTTTATAACAACCAAGTGGCAGAATGTATAAATGCAGAATTTGAGAAGCCATGTAGTGAAGGTGGGATGGTTTTACTAGGAGATTTTAACTTCCATGTAGGTTGAGAACAAATTAGCTCCTGACTGAATGGCAGTAAATTATGGAGAATGAACAGTGCCATTTTTTTTGCAACTGAATGCCCTGTAACTGAAATGGGTGATGTCACTTCTGATTTAATAATATTTAACTGGATTTTGTTAACAATTTTCTTGCAACAATTGGAGAATAGTGAATGTAATGAAAGATAATGAATGAACTACAACAATTCGAGATTTGGGTATGGCTGACTTTGAAGTCATGAAACAAAATCTCTAATTGGTAATTGGTAAAGTTTCTAATCAGCAAGAGAAAAGTAGAAGAGAGGGAATTGTTATGAAGAATTTGATACATAACCAATATGCTTGCAAGAAATAAGTACAGTGAGGATTGAACAGAGATATGGGAGGTACAAGGAAAGAGAGAAACCAGTGAAATGACACAAAGGGAATTCAAAAGGAAGATGTGTTTGAAACCAAAAGTCTGCAGAGGCTGTGATTGTAGTAAAACACACAATAAATGCTGGAGGATCTCAGCTGGTCTCGTAGCATCCATATGGAGGGAAGTTGTTTCCCAAGACTGAGGAGTATTGGATCAGAATGCATTTTGAGAATAGGAGAAATGTCTTCACAGAGTTGTCCTCTACCCGAGGCTTAGTGGTCTAGTTGATTCAAAATGCACTACGACGTTTTTCTGGACATAAAAGGAATGAAGAGAAATTAATATAGTGCTAGAAAATGCCACTGATGAGACATGCCATGATCGTTAATAAACAGCAGAGGAGGACTAAAGGGCCATATTCCTGAACATTTCTTATGTTCATGTATATACACATTTTCACATCCATTTATTTGGTTTATTGGTCTTGAGTTGGCCTTTATCTGTCCACAGCAAACTGTGCTTGCTGCTTCTCAATAAAGACTGAGAGAGAAAGGCGAAAGAACAGGAGGGAGGGGGAGGAGTCCAGACCATCAAAAAAGAGATGCCCCTTCTTCCGTCTGGACACCCTCCAACAGGACGGCATCGACTTCTTTGGTTCCCATTAAATCCCCAATCCCCCATCTTCGTCCTCTTGTCTCCTTTCTTCCATTTCTCTTTCTGTCTCTCTCTCTTGCTCTCTTCCCTTTTCTCCCTCTCTCCTTCCACAATCTATTCTCACTTTTCCTCTTGTCATATCCAATTAACAACTTTAGTCTGGAATCTTCCTCCTCCCATACTTCCCCTTTCTCTCTCAGTCTTTTTTCATATACCTTGAGGAAGGGCTCAGGCCCGAAATGTCAGTAAAAGATCTTTACCTCCTCCTATAGATGCTGTGAGACCAGCTGAGTTCCTCCAGCATTTACTCTGGATTAATTAATTTACAGCGATTTTACTATTGGGGAAAAAGGGCATAGCATACTGGACATGCTGAGAAGATTAGGGTTTTAACAGAATAATGGGACGTTTCAATTCCCTAATAATTTTTTCCGTAATTTTCTGTGTATTTGAGAAACAAGAAAATATATACCAACTAGTCTGACTTTTGTTGACAGGGAATTCCTGGAGCCTCCCATTAAGGGTAGAATGACAGAATGCCTCGAGATAGATTCACTGTGGACAACTCAAGACCAATAAACCAAATAAATGAATGTGAAAATGTGTATATACATGAACATAAGAATTAAGTTCAGGAATGTGGCCTGTTAGTCCTCCTCTGCTGTTTATTAAAGATCATGGCATGCATGTCTCCTCAGTGGCATTTTCAAGCACTATATTAATTTCTCTTCATTCCTTTTATGTCCAGAAAAACGTCGTAGTGCATTTTGAATCAACTAGACCACTAAGCCTCGGGTAGAGGACAACTCTGTGAAGACATTTCTCCTTTTCTCAAAATATATCCTGGTCCAATACTCCTCAGTCTTGGGAAACAATTTCCCTCCATATACGGCAGCTGGACATGTCCTTTAAGAATGTTGCACACAGTAAAACCCCTGTTATCTGTAATTCAAGCAACCGGCCAAAAGAAATTGCAGAAAATAAATTGGTAAAAAATATGGGAGTTTAAAATTGGCATGCCTTGCCATTAGTTCGCCAGTCACGCAGCACACAATCTCAAGCAAATGGAAAATTCACTTATCCGGCATCTATCAAGCTCCATAGGTGCTGGATACCAGGGGTTTTACTATATTTGGATGAAATCTCTCATTCTTCTAACCTCAAGAGAGTTACATTTTACCCAGTGTCTTCTGATGCAGCATACCTTCCATCCTTGAAAGAAGCTGAGTGAACCTTCATTCCCTCTAGACCGAATACATACTTTATTGGGGAAGGAGATCAAGTCGTAGACAACATGCCAGCAAACATTTGATGATGATTCATTCAAGTAAATTTTAGATAAAATCAAAGCTCAAAGATAGGCAAACAATATCACAGGTTGTAAACAAAAAGTGTGCAAATACTGGAAAACTGGAACAGCACACAAAGTGGTGGTGGAACTGAGCATTTATGGATAACCAGGATAAAAGAGCATAAATTTAAAACAGAAATGTGGAGAAATTTCTTTAGCCAGAGGGTTGCAAGTCTGTGAAACTTGTTGCCACAGGTATCTATGGAAGCAAAGTCATTGGGTGTATTTAAGGGTTATGGGGAGAAGGCCGGGGAGAGGTGTTGCATGCTGAGTGATAAGGATCAACTCATAATTAAATGGTGGAGCAAACCCAACAGGCTGATTAGTGTACTTTTGCTCTCAGAAACTGTGCTTGCTGCCTTGGAGAGCATTCTGGCTGGTGTTGCATCACTGATACGGAGGCACCAACTCTCTGGACAAGAATAATCTCCAGAGGGTTGTTAACTCGGCGTATGACATCATAGACACCAGACTTCACTCCAGCGAGGACATCTACATGAGGCAGTGTCTTAAAAAAGCAGCCTCTATCCTCAAAGATCCCACCCAGGGCAGGCCCTCTTCACTCTGCTACCATCGGAAAAAAGGTACAAGGGTCTAATGACGAGAACTCAGCGGCACAAGGACAGCTTCTTCCCCACTGGCATCAGATTCCTGAATAATCCATGATCCAAAGATATGGCCTTTCTTTTCATGCCCTATTATTTTGATCTTTTATGTTGTAAGATGGTTCCAATATGAATGTTTGCTTGATGAAGCTGCTGCAAACCCTAATTATTTGTTCATGACAATAAATTCTGATTCTGATATATCTTGTGGAAAAAAAAAAGCAATATATAACCGACTCATTGTTGCCTTTCAAGGGTGCTGCCTAATCCACACTTTATGTGTTGCATCCGTTAACCACCTTTTCTTCCTCTTTTCACAAATGATATCTGTTTCTTACATTTCTCTCAGTCTCCAATTGCAGGTTTTTAAAGTAATTGCTACCTTGATAACTGTTACCTTCACGCTTTCACAGACATTTCATTTTGTATTTTCCCTCCTTTCCAACTTGAGATACTTCAGCACATTTGAGAAAAGGTTCCTGACCTGAAATGTAACTCTGGTTCTCGCCCCAACAAAGTTGCTTGACCTGGTGAGCGATTACATATTTTTTTTTTCATTTCCACCATCTGTGGTTTTTCATTCGAAAGGCAAGCTATTGATCTGGCAAGGAAATTGAATGAATAACAGGAAAGAGCAAGAGAGTTAGTGTAATAAGGATGGACTCAAATCTTCAGTCATAGGTTGCATTCCTCTCACTGCCAAATAACTTGCTGAGTATCTTGCTGAGATACTTCCCACCTTCCTGGATGATGTGCCTCTAGCAACCTGTGAGAAGTGTAGTGTCAACCAGGGCAAAGCAGCTTGCTCGATTAGTATCTGAAATATTCACTTCCTTCTCTGCCAGCAGACCATAGTTGCTGTTGGTACTGACTGCAAAATCTACTGTAGTTACTTGCCGTGCCTAATACCTGTCAATGCCAGTGAAACCTGCCATCTCCTCCACCAGGAAGGTGCTGGAGAATACTGTTATCTGGAGGCATCTCTCCGCATTGCACACCATCCTGTCTTACAGACCTATCCCTATGCATTCATTAATAGTTCTTGTGCTTCCAAACTCAACAAGACCATGAGAGAACCTGCAGTAGAAAGGCTAAAACCCAGGTCATCCATAGAACATGACAGCACAGAAACAGTCTTTGCTGAGCTATTATTCTCCCGAGTTCCAATGACCCTGCATGCTGACCATATCCCACCATACCCATCCCACTCGTGTAGCTGTCCAAATTTTTCTTAAATGTCAAAATTGAGCCAACAGTCACGATCTCAGCCAGCAGCTTGTTCCTCACTTCAACCATTTTTTGTGTGAAGTTACCCCAAAAGTTCCCTTTAATTATTTCCCCTTTGACCCATAAGCTCACCTCAGTGGAAAAAGCCTGCTTGCTTTAACTCTAAACCATTCATATTGCCATCCCTGCCATTTTAAGGATAATCTGGGAAGGTTGACAAATAGTGTCCTTGTGTTTAAAAATAATTCTTAGCTTTGAGGTTCTCTACTGTGTTTTTATTGCGTACTATAGCTCTGTATAGGTTGACTAGCTGAACTGGTTGCAAAATGAACTTTTGCACTGTACCTGGATTCATGTGACAATGAACTTGTTTGGAAAATGTGAAATCATCGACCTTGCATTTAAAATCGACAGAACAGAGTATTTTACAAATGATGTAGGAAATCCAAAGAGATCTAGTAGCTCATGTATGTAGCATGTTAAAATGTCATGGATATGTTTGGAAAATAATGAATTTGATCGTTGAAATATTGGCCTTGTATCTGAAGACTTCTTTTACAAGGCAATGGAAATTATGGTAATGGCGTTATTACCAACCATGAATTTCAACTCTCAGTTGATTGGCAACATTGGACCTGCAGGTTGGTGCCTACTCTTCTGGGAGCAGTTGTGATCCTTTCACTCTGTGCCGGGTCTCTGTACCCCATGTATTCCAAGCAAGCTATGAGATTATATTTGAAATAGGCTGCGGGTGGCTGCTGGGGACTACCTTGTTCCCATGAGCCATTGGAAACTAGATTCGAGAAGGTGCTGAGGGCAAGAGGGGCTCCTGAAGGGCCTGATGCACTGAAGCTTTCCTCATCGTATCAAAGGTTTTGATCTGAAGCTCGGATTGCTGATGGTTTGGAGTCTGTGCAGCTACAGAGGCTGCGGGAGGTGAATCCATGGATTTAGTGTCTCTGAAGGGACACCCCTTTACTTTTCTTTCTGGTCTGACCCACAGCAGCAGATGTTCTAAGTTCTTGTTTGGCCACGATTATTCTCAAGCAGCTTTTAGAACACAGTTGAGGCGGGGTGGGGGGGGGGGGGGGGAGGCGGGTGGCATGATGGTATAGGTTGGAGATGTGAAAATATGCCTCTCCCAGCAGAATGAATCAAAAATTGACCAAAAGTAATTTTTTTCAAATTTTCTTAAACTTAAAAACTTTGGGGATTTATTCATAAGTCATTATACTATGGTTTCAAGGAAGGGAAAGATTCAAATGACTAAGAAAGCAGTTGTTAAAGAGGTTAGTATAGCTGAAGAAGTTGGGCCTACCTTAACAATGGAGCCTTGGGCTCAAATCCCTCCTCCTCCAAGAACAATCCAATCCACGCTGTGACACCAAGGATCCATATGACTCCAGCGCCACCTCTCTGGGGAGCCAGAGAAGATGGCGCTGGGGTCCAGAAGAAGACAATTGAACTACAGCCGTCACAGGAACAATTGCGCATGCACGAAATTTCGCACTTGCGTACATCAGAGCAAGCTTTTTCTCTATGGGAAACAGCTGAACTGATTAAGGCTATTGTCAGCAGCGTTGCAAGCCAGACACAGCTGTTGATTCAATTAGATATTGAATCAGGACCATCTGGAAGCGAAAGAGGAACAAAAGCATGAAGATCAAGATAAAGAGAAGAAAAAGCTTTTGAAGAATTGGAGGGAGCAGGAGTAGAATGTGAAAAAGATGAAGCCCAACTGATTCAAGGGATTGAAGAAATAAAATTCAGATATCCTGAAGCAAGAACCCAAGGTATGGAAGCTCAAGAACGACCCTCTATAATTATCAACAAATGCAGTTGATGTGTAAACATATGGATCTGCAATTTATATCTGTCAGAAGTGATGGAAAACCACAATTTAAATATGTTAAGGGTGAAATGAAAAATATTAAAGAAGAAATGGCAAAATATAATAAAGTTGTTGATAAAGTTAAAATTCAAGTTCAGAAAATTGAAGATAATATTCAAGATTATTATGAAGTGGAAGAATGTAAAGATACTGTTAATAAAGTGGAAGATTCTGTTATGGCTTGGGATGTGCAAAGGGAAGAACTTTTACAAAAGATTAATGTATCAGAAAATCATAGTCACAGGAGTAATGTGAAGATTGTTGGGTTGGTTGAAGATTTTGAAGGCTCTGATCCAGTTCAATTTAAAAAAAATGGATTCCTGAAGTTCCGGATCCTGAAAATTTCCCAAATGGACTTGAACTGGATAGAGCACATAGGCTAATAGAAAGAAGCCATTCCCAGGACAAGCATCATGCTCGGTTTTGATTAGATGCTTACGTTATCAAGATAAAGAAACAATATTAAGAGCGGCTTTACAAAATGCCAAAAAATATAAACAGTGGCAAACAACAAGGTGTTTTTCTTTGTGGATTTAAGCATGTCAATTGTGAAAAGAAGAAAGGAATTTAATCCTGTGAAATCAGTATTCTGGAAGAAAGGTTATAAATTTTCTTTCCAATACCCAGCTACACTTAGTGTTTTCTGGAGAAAATCAATCACGTTTTTTTACAAATGCAAAAGCAGCTTTGGAATTTGCAAATTCTCTTCTGAATATTGTTAGGTCTGCTTTGTTCATGAATGAGTGAGACAAACACCAGACTGAGTCGAAATCAGGGTTCTTTGTTCTTTATTACCGGATTGTAACACTTGCGACTAACAATGTTAGTCGGAGAATGCATTCTGCCGTTATCAGCAAAATGGTGATTTTTTATACCCTTGGATACGTGCTTAGAACATCATCATATCATTACTTGTCCAATGACTAAAACTGTTGCTATCCTTTCCCTGCTAGCTTCCTGCCTCTCAATCCATCAATGTCTCTCTTATCTTGTAAGTACAAGGATGCATTCACATCTTGTTACAGCCCCGCACAGGGTAACTCCTTACACATTCCCATCTCATGATGTTTTACCTTACAATATTAAACAAGATCAAGAAATGATGTGCAGAGTTCAGTTACACAATAAGTTTTGGCGGACTGACCTGAGAACTTGTGTCGAAGCAGCAAGAATTGGTTGAGATCGATGATGAGCAAGTTAATTAACCTTGAAGATGCTTTTTATACTTGTAAATGAACTGTTTAAATAAAGCAATGTATATTTTGTCTGGGAGAGGCAGACTTTTTATCTTCTCCTTCCATACATGTGCCATTTTTTGGTGAAGACCACTTCCCTCATAATAGAGGGTTCATTTTATCAATTTTATTTTTCAAGGGTTTTTTTTTCAGTTTTTTCCTGGTTTTCTTTCCTTTTTTATTCATTACTGCTTGGAAATGTCATATGTAATTGAAGGTTTTTATGGAGTGGGTGTCCAATGGTGGGGGGGTGGCGGTGGCGAGAGTTTATTAATTTTTGGATTTAAGAAATGTCAGTTAGTAACATATTAAATTTTGTAAGTTTTAATAAAAATGGGCTTAATAATAATAATACAATTAAGAGAAAAAGATTTTAGCTTATATTAAAAAGTGATATTTTTTTTACAAGAGACATTTAACTGAGAAAGAGCATCAAAAATTAAAAAGAGATTGGGTAGGTCAAGTGGTAGCTTTATCGTTTATTTCTAAAGCAAGAGGGGTTGCTATTTTGATTAATAAGAATTTACTTGTTAAGATTGAATCTGTAGTTATGGATCCCACTGGGAGGTTTGTTTTGTTACATTGTCAAATCTACTCAGAGATGTAGACACTTATGAATATATATGCATGAAAGATTTATTCATGATTCTTTTATGAATCTTGCTTAAAACTCATGAAAAGATTTGGACGTGATTTTAATTGTTGATCCAATTTTGGATAAGTTACAGAAGTCAGTTATTAGGACTTAAACTACAAAGAGGATTTTGACTTTGAATGATTTGAATTGATAGATATTTGGTGAAGATTAAATCCGAAGAAAAAGGATTAGTCTTTTTATTCTTATAGGCATGACTCTTATTCGAGAATAGATATGTTTTAATGTCACCACAGTTACAAGGAAGAGTTATGCATATAGAGGACAAAGCTTGGATTTTATCTGATCATTCACCACTTTTGATGTCATGTTTAGTTTCTTAAAATGAAAAATCATTTTATAGATGGAGATTTAATTCTACATTGTGATTTTATAAGAAAACACATCCAAAATTTTTAAAGAAATTTATGTTAATTCAATGTATAATACGTTTATTTTTTGCGATGGTTTGAAAATGTATGTGAGGTCAGATAATGTTATTCAGCTAAAATTAAGAAGGATTATACTAAAAAAGTTGATCAATTGGAAAACGATAGAGTTTGGAAAAAGATTCGCAGAGAAAGGTTTCTGAAGAAAAAAGGAAGTCTTTAATAAAGAAGAAATTCTTCTATAATAATATGATTCTGACTTATAGAACTGAAAAATTAATTGAGAGAACTAAACAAAAATATTATGAATTGGGAGAAAGAGCTCAAAGTTCAAGCTTGGCAATTGAATGTAGAACAAACTTCGAGAACAATTAATGATATTAAAAAGAATTCTAATAAGATTACATATAAGAAATAAATGATTCATTTAAGGATTTTAATTTGAATTTGTATAGTTCCCAGTTTAATAGTGATGAGGTTAGAATTGCTAAGTTTTTGGCTCAATTTATCTACTTTGAATTGTCAAGATCAAAAAGATTTAGTTCCTCCATTTACGGGAAGAGAAATTAGTGAGGTTCCTAGTTCTTTGCAAAGTGGTAAGTCACCAGGGAAGGATGGTTTTCTGCCTGAATTTTATAAGAAATTTAAAGATTTATTAATACCTCCTTTTATGCAGGTGTTGAAACAAGCAGTGGAAACTCATTCTCCACTGGAATCTTTTTCAAAGGCAATTATTACTGTGATACCTAAGAAAGATAGAGATTTGTTAAAAACTGAATCTTACAGGCCAACATCTCTGTTAACTGCTGATTATAAAATTATTGCTAAAAATTTTGACAAACAGAATGGCTAGATATCTACTGAATTTAATTCAAATGGATTAAATGAGCTTCATTAAAAAATGGCAATCTGCTGATAATGTTGCTAGATTGATTCAAAAGAGGGGGTCTTATTTATTATATAAAGTTTAATTCATATAATATTACTTTATTTGCTGTTAATGTTTTGGTTTATATGACAGACCCCATAAATTCTTTGCATCAATTATATATAAGATTGGTGAAATATTGGGTTATAAGATTAATTGGGTTGAAGGTTATTATACTCAATGTAGGGAATTTTCTCGATTTAAGTGGTCTGTTGATGAAATGAAGTAATAGGGGATTAAAGTTGATAATGGTTTAAATAATTTATATAATTTGAATTATTTGTCTTTACTTAATAAAATTAAAGAAGATTTGAACAGGTGGAATAATTTGCCTATAACTCTAGTAGGTAGGGGGGCGTGGCAAGATGGCGTAGAGTCTAGACGTGTAATCTTGACCTCTCTGGCCAGACTTTTAAGTACCTGTTTTTTAACCCCTTGTTTTCAAGTTTAAACTTTTTAAATTTTAGTGTAAATTATTAAGGAACTATTATGGCTATTAATGGTAAAAAGATTAAACCTCAAGTGCAGAAGAAGTTACATTTTCGAAGTGCTGAACTTTTGGGGCCTAGACAACTTGATACAACTTTAGGTTTAATTTCTTCAGTGTCTAAACCTCAAAGACTGCCTGTGGGAGCTGAAAAAAAAATGTCTACTACTCACCAAGTGAAGGATGGCGCTGGAATTACCCGTTCTCTGGAAGAAGGTGCATGTTCCCAAGAAGTAGATCCCATTTTAACGGAGGGAGCATGCAGGAAGACGACTCCATTGTTGGAAATGCATCAGGAAGTATTTCAATCTGAAGATATCGCTTTCCTTCGTGATTTTGTGAAAAAACGAGATGCGGGGGAGACCAGCGGCAACCCCCTGAGGAAGTCAAGGTGCCGTCACTGGGAGTCCAGACCCGCAGTAAAACTTCTAAAATGCCTTTTGTTGAGTTGCAGCAGGAGCTGCAGTTACCTGGTTCTGCCACTACGTCAGAGAAAGCAGGGCTGAGCTTTTCTGATTTACAGTGCATGCAATTAAGTGCAGTCATTCAACCTCTAATGAATGAGATGGTTCAAATGAATGCTAGTATAAGTTCAAAATTGAATACAGTTAAATTCTTATGAAGAATTTAAAAAAATTCAGTCTGCTTTTTTGGACTGTAAACAACAAGTGGCTTCTAACACAGAAAAAGCATTGAAGGTTGAAAAATCAGTCATAGAATTGGGAGAACGCGAGAAGGAGTTAGAGAGGAAAATAGACTACTTGGAGAATCAAAGTAGAAGGAATAATGTGAAAATTGTTGGTTTGCCAGAAGGTATAGAAGGACAAGATCCTTTTCGTTCTTTTAAAGACTGGATCCCACAAGTATTAGGGCAAGAATTTTTTTCTGGAGGCTTGGTACTGGAAAGAGCCCATAGAGCTTTAAGAAGAACACCCTTAGCTGGTCAACCACTGAGACCGGTAACAATTCAATGTTTGAATTATTTGGACAGAGAAGCAATACTTCGACTAGCAGTGCAAAATGCGAGACAACGACAAACTCTGTTATTGATTCAGAATAGCAGAGTTTTTTTTAAATCCTGATTTGAGTCAAGAGGTCATTCAACGTCGATGTCGATTTAATCCAGTTAAAGAAGTTTTGTGGCGTAAAGGTTATAAGTCTACTTTTCGCTACCCGTCAGTGTTGAAGGAGACTATCAATTTCGTTTTTTTGAGAATGATGGTGAAGCAATGATTTTTGCTGATTCATTGCCAGATATAAGAGGACAAAGACATAGTTCACCATTGACTCCTAAAGAAAAATCTGGTTGTTCTGGAAACGGAAGAAATGGCAGAAATGGGAAAAACGGGAATGGAAAAAGTCCAACTTCTTCTGAAATGGGATCTTTGAGATTGGAATCTCTTGGATGAAAAGAAGAATTTTCTTTTTCTTACTCTATTTGTTTTGTTATTATGATATTTTGATGTTATTCATTGTTTGGCTGGGGAGGGAGAGATTTGCTCTAAGTTCTTTACTAGTCATCAGCCACTGGTGGGTGACCCACACCCAATTTTTGTTTAGGGATTACTACCTTTTGGTAGTTTTTTTGGGAGGGGGAATTTTTTTATCTTGTTTTAAATTTTCATTTTAGGTAACTTTTAATTTGTGATTTTTTTCTCCTATTGGAGTTGATTTGAGTTTTCATATAAAGGTATTATTTCTATTTAGTAATAACAGTAGATATGTCAAAGTTGAGGTTTGCCACTTTTAATGTTCGAGGTTTAAACAGTCTGATCAAGCGTAAGCGAGTCTTGGCGTATATTAAGAAAATGAAAATTGATGTTGCTTTTTTACAAGCAACACATTTGAATGTGAAGGAAAGTATGCAATTAAAGAGGGACTGGGTTGGGCAGGTACATTCTTCTTCATTTAATTCTAGGGCTAAAGGCATAGCAATTTTGATACATAAAAATTTATCTTTTGAATTACAATCAATGAAGGAAAAGGCAGGATGTTAAATTGAATTGTAAAATTTTTAGTAAATTTTGGACTTTACTTAATATTTATGCCCCAAATGCAGATGATGAAATATTTATTTCAGATGCATTTTAATGTTTGGGTCAGGCTAATGATAATATTTTAGTTGGCGATGATTTTAATTGTGTTTTGGAACCTTTATTAGATAAATCTCCGAAGAAAGTTAAGAAATCTAAGATGGCAATTCAGGTTCAAGCGTTGATGAAAGATCTTAATTTAGTAGATATTTGGAGACTTCTTAATCCGACAGAGAAAGATTTCTCCTTTTATTCATCTAGACATGAATCGTTTTCAAGGATTGACTTTTTAGTACTGGCACATTTACAAGGGAAAATACAACAAGCGGAATATAAAAGTAGGGTGATTTCAGATAATTCTTTGTTATATTTTACATATGCAACTTCTGAGAAAACCCAAGTGGCCTATCGTTGGAGGTTTAATACAATGTTGTTAAAAAATACGGAATTTATTGATTTTTTTGAAAAAACAAATTAATTTGTTTTGAAAGAAAATTCTAATTCTGTTCAAAGTAAGTTTGTATTATGGGATGCTATGAAAGCTTATTTGAAAGGACAAATAATAAGTTATACTTCTAAAATAAAAAAGAATCAATTAAATCAGAGTCTTGAATTAGAGAAACAGATTGATGAGTTAGAAAAGGAATTCCAGAAAGATGCTACAGAAGATCAGAAAATAGAATTATCTAGGTTGAAATTGGAATATAATTCCTTGCAATCTTATCAATTTGAATGTGTGATTAATAGGACTAAACAACGGAATGATGAATGGGGAGAGAAAGCATATAAGGTATTGGCGTGGCAGTTAAAGAAAGAACAGATTTCGAGGACTATTAATGCTGTTAGACGGAATTCTCTTATAAACCTCGTGAGATTAATGATGAATTTTGTTCATTTTATAAAAAGTTATATGCATCTGAAGGAAAACAAGAAACTGGATCGATTGATCTTTTTTTATCACAGTTGAATTTACCGATATTAGAGGATGCAGATATACAGGAGTTAGAAGAACCATTTACTGATGCGGAAATTAAAATGGCTATAATGGAAATGCCGAACGGTAAATCGCCTGGTGATGATGGATTTTCGGTTGAATTTTGTAAAATTTTTTATGATGATTTTTCTACAGTGTTTACATTATGAATTACCTGAGTCTTGTTCAAGTGCTTTAATTACAGTAATCACAAAAAAAAGATAGAGATCCTTTGAAAGTATCTTCATATAGACCAATTTCATTGTTAAATGTAGATTATAAAATAATAGCTAAAATATTAGCGAATAGATTGGCTAAATTTTTACCTAAGTTTATTCATATGGATCAAACAGGTTTTATAAAGAATAGATATGCTTCAGATAATATTCTGCGTGTGATTAGTTTGATTAATAGTTTTCGACAATCTTCAGATCACCCGATAGTGATATATTTAGATGCAGAAAAAGCATTTGATAGAGTTGTATGAAATTTTTTGTTTAAAGTTTTGGAGAAATTTAAATTTGGTCCTTTCTTTATTGTTTGGATTAAGGCTCTATATAGTAAACCAGTAGCTAGAGTATTGACGAATGGTTTGATTTCTGAACCTTTTAAATTGACTCGATTAACTCGTCAAGGTTGTTTGCGTTCATGATTGAACCTTTAGCACAGCTGATGAGACAAAATACACAGATACAAGGTATGAAAGTTTTTGATGAGGAGTATAAAATTAATTTATTTGCTGATGATGTATTGGTGTATTTAACAAACCCAGCTCAGTCACTTTTGCACTTGAAGGAGTGTTTAATAGAATATGGATGTCTTTCTGGATATAAAGTTAATTGGGGAAAAAAGTGAAATATTACCGGTAAGTGAAGGAGATTATTCAGTTTATAAGAATATTATTAATTTGAAATGGACTGATTGAATTAAATATTTGGGTATAATTTTGAATGTTAATTATCAATCTTTATATAAATTAAATTATGTTCTGTTAATAAAAAAAATTAAAACTGATTTGATTAAATGGAAAGATTTAGCTATTAATTTATTGGGTAGGATAAATACAATTAAGATGAATATTTTTCCGCATATGCAATATTTGTTTCAATCTATTCCATATTTACTTGATAATATTTTTTTTTGAGATTTGAATAAAATGGTTAGGGAGTTTTTATGGAGAGGTAAATTTTCGAGAGTAGCTTTGAATAAATTAACTAGGAAATATAAGTTGGGGGATTACGTTTACCACATTTTCAAAATTATTATGAAGCAGCCCAACTTAAATTTATTAGTTCATTGATGGATTTGGTACGGCCTCCAAGTTGGGCTAAAATTGAGATGGCAAATATTTCTGAATTTGAAATACATCAATTTTTGTTTAGATGGAATATAAATTTGTTACAGCAGTATAATGTGCCTATCTTTCTTTGGCTTGGCTTCGCGGACGAAGATTTATGGAGGGGTATGTCCACGTCTGCTGCAGGCTCATTGGTGACTGACAAGTCCGATGAGGGACAGGCAGGCACGGTTGCAGCGGTTGCAAGGGAAAATTGGTTGGTTGGGGTTGGGTGTTGGGTTTTTCCTCCTTTGTCTTTTGTCAGTGAGGTGGGCTCTGCGGTCTTCTTCAAAGGAGGTTGCTGCCCGCCGAACTGTGAGGCGCCAAGATGCACGGTTGGAGGCGATATCAGCCCACTGGCGGTGGTCAATGTGGCAGGCACCAAGAGATTTCTTTAGGCAATCCTTGTACCTCTTCTTTGGTGCACCTCTGTCTTGGTGGCCAGTGGAGAGCTCGCCATATAACACGATCTTGGGAAGGCGATGGTCCTCCATTCTGGAGACGTGACCCACCCAGCGCAGTTGGGTCTTCAGCAGCATGGATTCGATGCTTGTGGACTCTGCCAGCTCGAGTACTTCGATGTTGGTGATGAAGGTCATTCCAATGAATGTTGAGGATGGAGGGGAGACAGCGCTGATGGAAGCGTTCTAGGAGCCGTAGGTGATGCCATGATTCAGAGCCGAACAGGAGCGTGGGTATGACAACGGCTCTGTACACGCTGATCTTTGTGTGTTTCTTCAGGTGGTTGTTTTTCCAGACTCTTTTGTGTAGTCTTCCAAAGGTCCATCAGCCAGCTCCCCACCATGACCACTAGCCCCCCCCACATCTCTGAAAGCCTGTCCTATTGGTAACCCCCAGTTCCATTATTATTAGTATTGAGACTTTTTGTTTTACATTCTCCCAACTCTTTTTTTCCCTTTTTTCTTTTGATATATTCTGAGGGGGTGGAGGGAGGGCTGCGTTTTTATTTATTCCACGTGTATTTTTTTTCTCTTGTAGCTTTATTGAATATGTATGCAATTTTAGTTATGGGTTGCTTATCTTCTGGTGCAGTTGTGCAGAGACTAACACAATTCTTCACAGATACAAAGTTCGGATTTCTTGACATGTGGCCAGAGCTACAGAGAAAGTTTGTGAGCAGTCCAGCTATCAACCCATACCTTCTTCTCTTTCTTTGGCTTGGGTTCGCGGACGAAGATTTATGGAGGGGGTAAATGTCCACGTCAGTTGCAGGCTCGTTTGTGGCTGACAAGTCCGATGCGGGACAGCCAGACACGGTTGCAGCGGAAAATTGGCTGGTTGGGGTTGGGTGTTGGGTTTTTCCTCCTTTGCCTTTTGTCAGTGAGGTGTGCTCTGCGGTCTTCTTCAAAGGAGGTTGCTGCCCGCCGAATTGTGAGGCGCCAAGATGCATGATTTGAGGCGATATCAGCCCACTGGCGGTGGTCAATGTGGCAGGCACCAAGAGATTTCTTTAGGCAGTCCTTGTACCTTTTCTTTGGTGCACCTCTGTCACGGTGGCCAGTGGAGAGCTCGCCATATAACACGATCTTGGGAAGGCGATGGTCCTCCATTCTGGAGACGTGACCTACCCAGCACAGTTGGATCTTCAGCAGCTGGATTCGATGCTGTCGGCCTCTGCCATCTCGAGTACTTCGATCTTAGGGATGAAGTCGCTCCAATGAATGTTGAGGATGGAGCGGAGACCACGCTGGTGGAAGCGTTCTAGGAGCCGTAGGTGATGCCGGTTGAGGACCCATGATTCGGAGCCGAACAGGAGTGTGGGTATGAAAACGGCTCTGTATACGCTTATCTTTGTGAGGTTTTTCAGTTGGTTGTTTTTCCAGACTCTTTTGCAGAGTCACAGTTAGAGAGATACGTTAGAAGAAAACAAAGGCAACATTGCATGAGATTTGTTCAAGAATCTTAAAAAGGTGCAAAAGAATACTGCCTTTGAATCTGCTGGTATATGTGATCTCATACTCAAGAGCCCTGGGAAAGAAACTGTCCCTGGAAAAGAATGGGTAAAAAAAGTTAAGTTGGTGAAAGCTAAGCCACATAAAGCAGAGGAAGAAAACTGCCAAAAACAAATAAAACAATGGACATCAATATCCCTGAGCTCAAGCCCTGCAAAAGTTGTGGATACAGCCCAGGACATCACAGACAAAACTCTCCCCACCTTTGAGAACATCTACATGGAACGCTGCCGTCGGAGAGCAGCAGCAATCACCCCAGCACACACTCTGTTCTCGCCGCTGCCATCAGGAAAGAGGTATGGGTACCACAAGACTCACACCACCAGGTTCAGGAACAGCTGCTACTCTTCAGAGACCCCAACCACCAATAAGTGGTAATTCTGCCTGGGCCGCAGGAAAAGGAATCTCAGGATTGTATGTGATGTACTCTGACAATAAATCTGAACTTTCGAAATAAAGAAGTGGGTAACTAACTCTTTTTGTTGAGGTAGGTGATGGAATAAAAGTATGAAAGTGAATGGCAATTAGATAGTGGTGAGAATCAGAGCAGTAAGATTGGATAATCTGGTGAAGGTTAAATATAGAGCAGTGGAAGATACAAATCTGTAAATTCTAATTTTTTTTGTAGACCACATTTCATGTCTTACTCGTGACAATAACTTCTGATTCTAGATGTTGGATATTGGAAATAAAACACTCAAAGTCAGGAATCATCTGTGGAAAGGAATTTAATTAATGTTTGAGATCAACTGTGCTGCAGGAAGCATAATACAGTAAAACATCTGGCATTCAATACCTATGTATATTGGTAGATGGTGGAGTTTTATGGTTGCTTGAGACTCACTCTGACAAAGCCTAATTAGTGCACCCGCACTAATTAGAGAAAATTACTACACTATAGCGTGTTGTGTGCAAGCACAGTGAAAGAACTGAGATAGCAGGCTGTGAGGTTGTTTTGCACAACTGATTTACTTTTAAATTCACGCTGCAGCCTTTAAGGGTGTCCTGAGCCCGCCCCTCGCATCCCAGAGCTTGCATCATTCTGACATAAGCGCACCGGAGGAGAAGGACCCATGACGCCATCTTTGCCTCGGCTGCCCCGCTGACTGTGCTTGACAAGTGGGGCCGGTTCGCCTCTGCAATTATATGCACTGCCACACACCGACCTGCCCACCCCCCACCCCGAACTGGTGGTCTCATGGTGCGTCATGGGTGAGATCTGATGCTTCGGTGGCCGACCTGACCTCTATGTACTGGTGACGGGACCTTTATTGGCTCTGACAAATCCAAGTAGGCTGGTTTGAGGCGGTTCAGTGTGAAAAGTTTCTCTCTGCCCCCGATGTCAAGAGTGAAAGTAGATGCATTTCTCTGGAGCACTTCTTTGCTAGCTTTTCAAACAACTTAATGAGTTTGGCCTCACCATCAACCCGGCGAATTGCCAATTTGGCCTCGAGGAAATAGACTTCTTGGTCCACAGAATTTTCCCGAAAACGGCCTGCACCTTGCCGTTACACTCGAGTTCTTTCTTGGAATCTGACATTAACACAAAGAGAGGGCACATGATGTTGGCAGCTGTGGGGATGAACCTGTTGTAGAAATTCACCATGCCCACAAATTTTTGCAGACCCTTCAGAGTCATTGGTCTGGCAAACTGTCATCTAGCCTTCACCTTGAAGTGGCACCGTCTTTGGGAATTCTGTGGCCCAAGAAGTCCATTTTCTCGAGGCCAAATTGGTACTTCGCCGGGTATCGTGCATGTCTCGGGTGATGTTGGGGGAATGCCGCTTATTTCTGCATCTGTGTCCACGAGGAATCTGCGGCCTGAGATCCTGGAGACATGGAATAGGCTGTTTTGTCAGCCAGCTGCCGTGCCCATTAACGGCGGATGGCCCTGTCATTTCCCTGAAACAAGCATGGCTGGTGGCACCTGCATGATCCTGTGCCCCATCGTTGATGGTTGAAGCACCATTTTGGCTGACATTTCAGTTCTTGTGCGGGGGCACAGTTGCTGCTCACGTGTTGGACTGGACTTGGGCGTTGGCTTGGTCGGCGGCCTTGTAATGCGGTTGACTATATGTGCGGGCTCGTATTTGGAGTGGTGGAGAACATCTGCGCATGTCACGACCTATTGTGGGTCGCTGAGATCTACGTCGGCCAGTAGCAGCCAAATGTCTTCGGGCATTTGCTTGAGGAACGCCTGCTCAAACATGAGACAGAGATTGTGTCCCTCTGCCAAGGTAAGCATCTCGTCCATGAGGGCAGACGGCATCCTGTCCCCTAGGCAAACCAAGTGCGGGGCCTGTTCGTCCAGAAAATGGGCAGCTTTAATGCAACGGTACCTATAGATGGGGGGTCCATTGTGCTGAGACTCATCGTGGTCACCAGCGTAGTGTGTTGTGGGTGAGCGCAGTGAAAGAACTGAGACAGCAGGCTGTGAACTTGATTTGCACACTGATGTACTTTTAAGTTCGCGCTTCAGCCTTTAAAGTCATCCTGAGCCTTCCCTGGCTTCCTGGAACTTGTGTCATGCTGACATAAGCACGTATGCATGCTTATGGTCTGCACCTAAAGAGAAGGACCCATGATGCCATCTTTGCCATGGCTGCCCCGCTGACCACGCATGAAAAATGGGGCCAGTTCGCCACTTCAATTATATGTGCCGCCACAACACTACTTAAACTGAACAAACTTCATTCTCATGAATATATAAACTTTAAAGCTTTTTACTTTATTTTCATTCACATATTTGAAAACATTTAACTGGTGCTGCATCTGCAGTTTCCATGGCGCAGCCTGAAAGACGAACAATAACATCATAATTACACCCCCCACCCCACCAAGTTTACAGATAAAGCCTTAGCATAATAATATACTAATAAAGATAAGTGGCAAAGAAACTCCTCCATGAGTGCTCTGTGCATGCAGCCATGCACACAGCCCTTTCTTCACCACACAGAATTCTGGGAGGGCAGGTCCACCATCGCTTTTTCCCATGGTCTTTATAAGTTGTGCGCTACAATGCTACTAACTTTCCCACAATGTTTAAAAATTATCTGCTCTTGCTATTTATTGCTAGCACTTTCCCAAGGTCTCTTATAACGATTTATATGGGTTGACATAATAACAACAGTGGCTGAAGGACTCATACTGTGCTGTAGATAAAGCTTAGTTATGTTATAATTAGGCATGATTAATTTTGTTTGAATATAAAATCATAATACATTGATCCTAATTCACCTAATAAGATCATAATACATTTAGGGCAGGTCCACCATCACTTGATGTGTCATGACGTCACAGTGGAAGGTAGAATATAAGCATGTACCGTACCTGGGGATGGCTCTTTGTGAGTGTGAACACGTACAGTGTCCCAGTTTGCAGTAGTTTCGTATGAAAAGCCAAACCTCCATTCCTATCCCAGGACACCGAACAGCTGATTTAGTGGGACGCAAGTGGGAAAGGGGCCAAAGACTCTTACTAAGCAGGGATGAGGAGACACTTTAAGAGAGTTGCCCCAATGGCGAGCAGCATCAACCAGCTCTTCATCCTGGGCGACACCATTCTATTCAAAACACAACTTTATTCAAACAGCTGATATGAGCAAAGCACAACTAAAGCACTCCACTGGCTGAATATTTGTTCCCATCTTCACCAAAGGTATATGTGTTACTTCAGAGAACATTTACTTTTATAATTTAAAACCTTTATTTAATTTTTTATTTATTCTTATAAATTTTAATTTTTAAAAATATATTTATTTTCCTTCGATCTTTTTTGCTACTTGCTTGAGGTGTTGGTTGCTTGAATTCTGGATAACAGGGGTTTAACTGTACTGACTTATTATTGATGAAGCAGATTCACATAAATGATGGTGGTGCAAAGGACATTAACTGATGAACCCAGATTGTTTATTGCAGGCTGCTGCTCCACAGGAATATAAAAGGATAGTGTGCCCTGTTGCTGAATTTTAGCTGAAAGGATCAGGAAGTTCAACTTGATATGATATCAAGATATCGGCTTGAATTCATCTACTGAAACATTTTCCATGTGTTTAATGTATTGGATTTGAGCGCAGGTGTATGTCTCTGAGATCTGTTATTTTCCAGAGTTTAGCTGTGGGAGGGACCTCATCAAACCCCACACGTCCTTTGATCATAACACCTTTTGATTGGTCTTTGGTGTGTGGTCAGAGAGAGGATAGAGGCAAGGACACGTTGCCATAACTGTTCAGAGAGTCTGAACTTGGCTGATCCTGTAACGTATCTGCATGTGTATAAACTCAATGATAATGGTCCATTTTTCCTGTCAGCTCTCCTCCAGGTAATGTGAGTGCTCCTTCCTCACAATCACTTTGTTAAATTTTCCTTGACTTTCCAGTTAGAGGCATTTTCTGACATGAGAAAAGGGTAACCTAATATGAAGGGTAGCAGGTGGCAATGTCTCTTTCCTCATATGCTGCTGACAACAGGCGACAATTTCTTTGTTAGGTTGAAATTAATGTTGCCAATTATAGACAACATACTGTATCCACTCAGGGAATAATGTTGTGGAAGTGAAAGCAGTTGTGTGACTTGTTTGGCACCCTTTGTCACTTGCTGCACCATTGGCTAACTTGCAGCTATTTAGTTTCATGTTATGAAGCTCATTCCCACCCATTGCAACTCGCACTTGCAAACAGAGACTTTTGTGGTGGTAAGCCATTAGGCAGGCGAACCGGCCCCACTTGTCATGCATGCGGCGTGCCAGCCGGCCAAAATGGCGCTATCGGGGGTTTCCTCCTGACCTCGGCACCGGGCTCATAAGCCCGCACTTGGGGACCCATGTGACGCCCCAGTGATGTCGGGGCCCCCAGCGCAGTTCTCACCCAGCCAGGCAGCCTGCAATAAATCAGTTTTTGCTCACTGAACTCAACCCGTCAGGTTGTGCGATCGTTCAGTTAGCAGTGTAGCCTCTGCTATACCTTTTCAATTTTGGGACCTTTTCTTTTAATTTTCTCACACTGTTTCATCTCCTCTGATCTCAAGTTTGGGACTGTGTGCCTCAGCAATGGTTTTATGATTACAACAGGTGTATTGCAGGTCTCCCTTCCCTTTCAAGAGCATGAAGAGCAGGTTGAGTTGTGTAGTTCCAGAACTTCTTTGAAAGCCGAGGCAGTGCTCCATGCTTGCCAAATGTTGGCTGATTCTTTTTAACGTTCCTTCCTGTTCATTCATCACATCAGGATTCAAGCTATTAAATTCCCTGGATTCTCAATAAGTGTCAGTGGCTCTCTGCCGCATCGAAAATAAGGTTCTAAACCATCTTCTCTTCATTGAAGGTGTCACATTAATCTGTGCAGGGGTCACTGCTAACAAGTTCAACCTTCAAATTGTTTAGTGCCAGAATATTTCTGCATCAAGTTCATAAAAGTAAACTGCAAGGGGATGGTAAGTCATCTTTGCTGTTGTCTTTCTTTGTAATGTAATCCTTGTTTCTCCCAGCCTCTCATCCTTGTAGATTATTTGAAACACCCTGCGGACAGTTTCTACAGCAAAAAAAAGTTTTCCGAGATGATTTGTTATGTGGTCAACTATAAAGAGACTTTTCTCTTTTGATGTTGACAGGAGACTCCTCCTGGTTGATGGGGTATTTGGGAACCATACTTAAGATGTTTCTCCAGGAAGCTTTCAATTACCTGGCTGTTGTTAGCATCATTTCACTGTTAATTCAATTAGCTAAGGTGTAGGCGGGTAATCATTCCCTGCAGCACAGCTAAGTTGTTGCATGTGCTTCAGTAACTTCCTTTCCTTGCTTAATTCACGGACAATGTCCAGCTATTGGACTGCATTACTTTGGTCACCAGAGGCAATTGTGGTCAGAGTATGATTGACGAATGCTTCTGCTGTGCCTCTTCCCATTCTCGCTGAGTAGGGTCACTTAAAGGTAGAAATCTGTAGTCCTCAGTTTAGGAGAAGATCTAGTGGGCCCTGGGGTTCGGATAACCATAACGGAGACCTACAACACTCTTCTATCATCTGGATCTTCATTTTGATTACAATGCTACTTGATTCCTTTTGGTGTTTTAATGGGTAGTTTGATTGGCATGGATGAGTGAGGCTGAAGGGCCTGATTCTGTACTATATCTCCATCTCTATTTTAGTCTGCTGGAGATTTTCAAAGTTGGTTGTAGAAGATAAACTTACCCCAACAGTCATACCCTGTTTCAGCACACTCCTTGTGCAGAGTACTCTAACATTTCCTGAACCTCCTGAATATCCAAGGCAATGATGTACCACCATCACAATACGTTACAAGAAAGTCAGAACAAAACAGGCAATGAATAGAAAGCCTTCTGTGGGAGTAATTATGACATCCCAACCTAATGTTGCAAATACTCGGCTGGTCAGACGGGATCTGTGGAGAGAGAAACAGAGGTAGTATTTCTTGTTGAGAATTTTACCATGTTTTAAATTGCAATGGAGAAGGGGGGTGGGGGGTGGAGAGAGCACAGTTAATGAAGGCAGGTTGAATTCCACAAATAGTGGTGGGTTTATCTGGTGAAAGCTTAATAATTACAGGGGCTTTGTCTGAAGGAGTTGCAGACTGGGGTGAGAGAGGAGAAAATAAATGTTGCAACTATGAAGCACAACAGTTTCTGGAATAGTGGAGTGTGGACTATCCATCCGTCCGACTCAACTTGAAGCTGGAATAATGGAGTAGTGACTATCCGTCCATCTGTCTCAACTTGAAGCTGGAATAATGGAATGGGGACTATCCATCCGTCCATCTCAACTTGAAGCTGGAATAATGGAGTGGGGACTATCCATCCATCCATCTCAACTTGAAGCTGGAATAATGGAGTGGGGACTATCCATCCGTCCATCTCAACTTGAAGCTGGAATAATGGAGTGGGGACTATCCATCCATCCATCTCAACTTGAAGCTGGAATAATGGAGTGGGGACTATCCATCCGTCCATCTCAACTTGAAGCTGGAATAATGAAGTGGTGACTATCCATCCGTCTCAACTTGAAGATGGTCTTGTGTTTCGGCATGTGCAGAATGGTGCAGGATTATTATATTCTGCAACAGGTAACTATTGCTGCTCTGACTATTTTTAATTTTAGATCTGAGAAGCCAAACCTTGAAGGGATATGGGGATTGGGAAGGGATGAATTGGCGGCAAGATTTGGGAGTTGTATCACATTTGCAGTGATTGCATAAAACAACTTTTCACAAAATGACTCTGCCCATGTGCCCTACCCAGTAAAGTTGATTTCTTTCCATTGATGAGCACATTTTAATGTTCACAAATGAATGTCACTGAAATTCAAAATTCCTTTATTGTCATGTAATTAAAGAGAAAATTAAAGAGACATGAAATTTCACGTTCGCCTTCCAGTAAAGAGAAGCAAAAGAGAGTACCCCCAAAGTAAGTCAGTGTCCATGGATTTGTCTCCAGCGCTACCGCAGCCTTCATAGCCACACAGCCTTCAGTCCAAACCATCAACAACCTGAGCTCCAGATCCAAGCCTCTGAGACGATCATGAAGATCTCATCATCCTCAGTACCCTCTCGCAACTCGATTCTGATACCTAGTGCCCCTTCAGCCAGTCTTCAACCAGACCATAGCCTGGTGCGAGTCACTTGACCGTAGTCGCTAGCAGCCCTCATCTCAAGTCACTAACAGCCTGCCACCCGTACGTTTGTCAGCCTCAGAGCTCCTTGTTGGTTTGCCATTGTTGTCAACATCCCATGCAAGATCTGTTATTGTGGATGGAAATGTGTTGTGTGGCTTGCTTCTTTCTGCATTCACAGATCTTGTGCCCTGATGGTGTCACCTCATTTCACCAGCTTTTGAGCTGTTGCATTGAGCACAGAGAAAGTTCAGTGCCTTCCAGGTTATCCATCACTTCACTGCCCCTCTAGGGACAGACAAAGTTGCTTCCAACATTCACGTGAACTGAAGTTCTGGGATCTTCAGATTATGCCTGCTTTTTCTCCTCTGACTTTGTTGTGGTGTGGAAACTCCAGTGTAAAAATAAGAGAAACACAAGAACCATTTTTTTTGCCCAAAATTTCTCCATATCTCTCCATGGATTCTGCCCAATTCTGCTGAGTCGCTCAAACTCCACTTTGTTTACTCCCATTGTAATTTTGAAGTTTAACAGTGAGATCTTGCAGAATGTGTGGGACATCCCTATTTTATTGCATCTTACTGTGGATCTCTGGATGTTGGGCAGTGCCATCTTTTTGAGGACTAGCTGCGAACTACATGTAGTTCAAGTTATCTATGGTGGTTCACCAGTGGATCTGATTTTCTTCATGTGGGTTGAGTGACCTGAAACTTGGCAGGCATTCACTGCAGCCCAAGGTGATGGCAAAGGTCCTGAACATAGTTGAGTATGCTCCCAGTGTGAATTTGCAGCAAGCTGTTCTAAGTTTTGTGTTTTCAATTACTCTTCAATTCAAATTCCATTTTTCTGTAGTGGAATGACGATGTTCCAGATGCTAGAATTTGTGAATAACAGTTGGAAAGATTTGTTACCTTATATGGTTTGGTATTCTAGCTTATTTATTTTGGAGCTCTTTCACTTGTAATACAATTTCACTGAAATGAAATGACACAGTCAAATGTATTAAGTTTCTCTGCAGTCTTTGTTGTACCGATGTTTTTTTTTAGTTTGCAGAAGTTAAATTTTTTCAACATATCTTTGCACAAGACATTTTTGACTACCTGCCTCCCAAATCAAATGCATGTAAGCTCTCACACTGGCAATCCACTAAATAGGCAAGAAAATGACCTGTGTTGTAGTACCAGGAGAGCTGTTCATACTGGACCATGAATTTCCTGGTTCATATGGATATCGTGGATCTAAGCTGGGGGGGGGGGGGGGGGGTAACCTCCAGTGGTGATGCCCCAAATAACGTATTATGTACTTGCAGGGCAGTGAAATCATAGCAGGAATAAAGCTCGATGTATAAAAGACTGTGGAATAAACGCACACAATTTAATAAGACGTGCACAATGTATAAAAGACCATGGAAAAATCTAGTGCACTGGGCTTCAGACTGTTCAAACTTAGGACCAACCCACAGGCCAGTTTGTCATTATTCCCTAAACAATAGAGTATAACAACTATTTACATAGTATTTAATTGTATTATGTATTATAAGTTATCTTGAGATGATTTGAAGCACAGGTATGCACTGACAGCTCCACCGGCTGCCCTGTGAAATATAACTGTAGTGATATTAAAACTACCAGACTGATGCACGCATGCAGGCACTAATGTCACTAATGATGTCTGATTGAGCTGGTTGGCTGTTCACACTGCAGCCGAGTCAACTCGGCCGGGCTTTGATACAACTCCCCTATCAAGTATCAGAGCCTGGTTGATTTTTTTCCCCAATACCTGGTTACGGGAGCATTCACACTGCCAGGTTACCTGCTAAAAACCCACTAAATTCCCTGGTTTAGTCACATTATTTGGCAATGTGGAAGGGGCTTATGTTAGAATTTTCTAGGTCCTGTGCCAGACTGTACTGGCTATCTTTGAAAGTTATTGTATGTTTTGTTTCTGGTTTCTTTCCAAACCCATCTTCCTCTTTTTGTTAAACAGCCATTTTATAATTGGTTTGGAGTAGCATACTTTGAATATAACTGCAGGAGGCACTGTTGGATGCTTTATCCTTTTACGATTGTGCTGTTACAAGCCCAAAGGACCCCAAAACCCAGCAGGAATAGACATTCACCAAGACAAGTGGCTTTCCAAACAAAAGTTATTTTTAATCAACTTCAAACATGAAAATAGAATCAAACTTTAACTTAACTCTATTCTTGTACTATACTCTATACTAACCCAAATTACCCCCTTCTAATTCTAAGCGCATGTGTATGTGATGTGTGTGTAAATTCAAGAAAAGTTCTTTGGTTCATAGTTCAATCTCACTTCTCCTTCTTCCAAGTTCTCTGGTTGCAGGCAATCACCATACTGTGCACAGAATTTAACATATATAAAGTTCACCAGGCTTGGTGCTTGAAAGGTAAATGTTTACCGCTCAAGAAGGTTCTTGTAGGGTTTGCAGAGAGAGAGAGAGCGATATTTGTTGCTCCAAGATTTCTACAACTGAGGTACCACCACTAGTCACCTCAGGGTCTCGCTGATGAAACTTGCCCCATCAGGGTCTTCTAGATGGTAACCTCTTTCTTCAAGCTACCACAGAGTTCCAATCCTTCCTCTATTTCAAGAGAAACATCAGACAGATAGCACTTCCAGCTATTTACTGCTCTGGAACTTGCTTTCATCAATTTCAAACAGTTTTCCCTGGATTGCACTTTTCAGTTACTTGTCAGTGTCCCACACACTGATTGACTGACTGAGCTGTTAACTCAAATCTCTCTCTTTTCCAACTCCAAAGAGAGCATGTGACTCATGTCTTGCAAAACCCCCACCTTCTCCAGCAAACAACAGGAGTTCTTTCTTTTTCTCCTCAAGTTGTTATCTTAGGTAAACAATCCAGAATCGACCTTCTGTGAGCACTTTGCCAGAAAGGGCACTGATAGCATGACTCCAACAAGACAACGGTCAAGCATTTTATGACGTCAGTTCAATTAACACCTACTTGTGAAAGAGATCCTGCAATGTGAATTCTTCAGTCTTTCAAATAAGGTCTGTTTTAAAATGTGTGAATGTATGTGACCTACTCTAAATCTAATAAATTCTCCCCAAATATTAATATTGTTACAGTGCTCCTAGTCAGATGTAAAACAGAATGGCATCCAAACTAACTATTATTAATGGGCTGTGTGCATAGATTAAGAGAACACTTTCAAAACTGAGTGAAGAAAATTGAAAACAATGTGATTTAAAGCATTTAAAATGGGCTTCTAGATTCAGAGGAGGATGTGGGATAAACCAACATGCTATACAGCAAAAACTTTCGTAGTGTTCTATTGAAATGTATGATTGGTTGCACACTCCTTCTCTCTAATTTAAAAAAAATTTTAGACATACTGCACGATAACAGGCCATTTCAGCCCATGAGTCCGTACTGTCCAATTTACACCTGTGGTATGCTTTGAATGGTGGGAGGAAAGTGGAGCCCCCAGGGAAAACCCTTGCAGACACTGGGAGAAAGTACAAACTCCTTACAGACAGTGCGGGACTTGAACCCCGGTCTGGTCCCAATCGCTTGCGCTGTAAAGGCATTGCACTAACAGCTAGGCAAACCGTGCCACCCTTATTGTAAAGTTTTCTTTTGTTGGCTACTTGAGACTGCAGATGCTGAAATCTGGAGCAAAAAAGGAACTGAATTCCGATTCATAAGTACCTCCGCCAAGGTCTTCTGCATTGGTACTTGATATGGCTTCTTCTACAGCCATGTCACTAAGTGCAGATCAGGCAACTGTTTTGTAGAGTACCTGCACAGTGGACATGTTGGACCCATTTGTAAGTTAATTTAACTCCCCTTTATACTCAAATACTGATCTGTCTGTCCTGGGTCTCTACCTCTGCCAGGGTGAGGCCAAGTACATAGTAGAGCAACAGCACCTCATCTTCTGTTTGGGTCATCTCCAACCAAAGGCATGAATTATGAATTTTCCAATTTCAAGTAAGCCATATCCTGTTCCCTTTCACTCTCCTGATGATCCTCCTAAATCCTATCAATTTTCCTGTCCTGACTCATGGACTCCTGTTACTCAGTTTTTAATTCCTTGTCTACGTGCACCCTCAACCCACTGAATTCTTCTCCCTTTCCACCTGCCCACAATCCCTCCTTCATCTGGTTCTGCTCATCACCTTCCTTACTCTTCAGATTCCATCATCTGAACCATTTTGTTGTCTCCACACATCACCACTTAGCCAATATTACTACCCTTCCCTCACCACTATCTGTTTCCATCTATACATCAACCTCCCCTCATCTGGTTCTATCAATCCACCCATCTCCTGGATCCACCTATTGATAGTCAGCTCCAGTCTTAGCTTCCTCGCTCTCACTGATTTATACTGGCTCTCTCAGTCCAGATACAGGGCCTTGACCTGAAACATTTTCAACACAGATGCAGCCTGCCACACTGAAAGCTGATGGCAGCCCTTTTTATTTTTGCTTTTCATGTTGGTTAATTTGTGAATATCATGGAACATACTGCATGAATGATCAGGTACCGGAAATGTTGTCTGGCAATTCAAGATTGGTTCTGTTCTCTTTACTGTGCCATGCTCTGAAAATGTGTCCACCGAATCTCTCTCTTCCACCCATCCCAATAAATTACGGAAGTCATTAATTATTGTGGAAACTCTTTAGGCTATCAATCTGTGTTGGTTTTGTACACAGTAAGATGCAACTCCCTCACTGTCCTGCAGGATTCTCTTGGTGGATGGAGTATATTGTAGTCCCAATATGTTTAATGTGGAGCATCAGGATGAGGATTTGCTTGCAGCTGAAGCCAATTAACATAGTAGGGATGAAATGTACATGCCATATTTTAGAGCTTGTTCACAGTAAAGCCGGTTATCCTTAGCAAAAATTGCACAATCCATCAGTTCCTCACTGTGCACCCTTGTGCCATTTTGATAATGATGGATTATAGACTTGTCTCCAAACCCTTCTCAAAGCATTGCTTGAAACTGCTTTTTTTTGTTTCAAGTTATATGGTGTAATTGTAATATTTGACAATACATTCCAGACAGTGTGAAATTTTATGACATGCTTTGCTTGGCATCCACTGTTAAATAATGTGCCTCACTAAGTTCACATGTTAGTTATTTAGATTGAATATTGCACACATGAGGTGCTGTCACATTTGTACTGGAACCTGTTTAACCCTTTAGGGACTACTGGAGGTGTCAGAAACAATTGCTTTCTAAATAGCAACAACCAAAGTGCTTTGTTTTATATTTAAATTTTAAATATAGACCTACAGCACAGTAGCAGGCCCTTCTGGCCCACAAGCTTGTGCTGGCAATTGACGTACAACATCCATGTGTGAGTGGGAGGAAACCACTGCATCCGGCAAAAATCCATGCAGACATAGGGAGAATGTCTAAAAGCTAATCGTGCCACCTTTTTGATCTTAAACATTGTGAACCATGGCTTGTTCATCATATAATCCCGAAATGGCCAGTTGGTCCATCCAACTAAAGTGTTTTCTTGGCATTATTCATGTTGTGGTGCCTTTCAATATCATTCTAACTCTTGGAAAATTTCTTTGAAGGAAGTCTGCGCTTTCAGAGGAAAAGCTTTGAATGGTATATCTAGGGATTTAAAAAAATCATGAACAGCAGCACAAACTGATGGACATCTTCCTTTCAGGAAGCAAACCTACTGCCCTAATTCAAACTGGCCTGGGTATGAGCATTAGTTGCCCTCGTTACCTTTCAAGCCCTTTGGTCTGTTAGGCATCCAGAGGACCCCAAAACCCAGCAGTAATAGATATGCACCAATACAAAAGGTTACTTAAACAGAAGTTGCTTTTAATTATCTTTGAACATGAAAACAGAATCAACTTCAACTTATCTCTATTGACTTACTTAACCTACTTAACCCCCTGCTAATTCTAAGCACATGTGTGTGTAATGTGTATATAAGTATAGAAATGTTCTTTGGTTCACAGTCCAATCTCACTGGTTGCAGGCAATTCTTGTGCACAGCAGTTAGCATTAATAAACTTCACCAGGCTTTGGTGCAGGAGGGTTCTTGTTGGTTTTTAGAGAGAGAGTTTTCTCATTCCAGGATAGCCACTCCAGTGTCTTGCAGGATTCTCCAGATGATAACCTCTTTCTTTCAGGTCACCACAGAGTTCCTTTCTGTTTCTCCTATTCCAAGGGAAACACCAGACAGCCAGTCCTCTCCTTTCACCAGGCCGTTTTCCAAAGCTTGCCAGCTTGTCCCTCTGGAACCAAAGACTCTGTTGCTCCTCTCTCTCACTCCCTCCCACTCTGAGAGCAAAACTGTTCTGCCATCTGCCTGCAAAGATCACATGCTCTTCCAGACAATTTTTCAGGCCCTGCATGTTGCTACATTGTTGCCTTTTGCAAACAACAGTCCATCATAAGTCTCTTGCAAAAGTTCCTGCAAAAATTCTGTGTTTTAAAGTGTTTGTGTATGACCTACTCTAACAAACCTCACAATCTATCTCCCAAACACCTCTATATACTCTGTCACAGGTCATATGAAGCTTGTACACATTAAGATATTTGGGTCCATGGCCAACAATCATGACGCCCACAGGTCCTTTCCATGAAAATCTTGCCCCACACTATTGGATGAAATTTAGTTCGATATTACCATTGAATCTTGTCAAGATGATTCGGATTACTTTAATGTGAGCAGATGACATTTTGATTCCAGTTGCATAGAATGTTAACTTGGTCGCATCCTTGCTTCTTGTGGCTTGATTCTGATCCTCTCCCAGTTGTGCAGTGGTCCCTGAGACAATTCTTTGCTCCTCAAGTCAAATGTTTTCTCACTTCCTCTATAATTAGATTTCGAATCCTGCCCTATTCGTCTCTCTTCCCTTCCCTACCCTTAACCATCAGATCCCAGTTGGCTGCCTTGGCTACAACTTTACCAAACCTTGCATGACCTGGAACTTTTAAAAAAAATCTCTGCAGCTCAGCAACTTTAAAAGCTGTGGAGACAATATCTAAATAAATAAATAAATAAATAAATAGAACTATCTGTCTGGAACTTTGGAATGAATGAATAATTATAATGTACAAATGGGAAAGTTTTAAACTGATGATACATCTTTTTTTAATATAATTTTTTATTTTTCAAACTATGAACCATATCAACCAAAATATGTACAAACGTTTCTCATTAAATTTACACAGTGGTCTTTTCTCCCCCTTTTTTTCCCTCTTTCCCTCCCTCCCTTCTACCCATCCCCCTCCAAAACCCATAAATATTCAACATATACAATACAAGATACAATACATCTCGAGAAATATTAAGCAATATAATTTACTTGGTCCCACTAGAGAAAAATCAGCACAATTGTGTTAGGGGGTGAGGTGTTTGAAGAGAGATGGGTTGAGGGATGGGGGAGAAGGAAGGTTTCTTGCTTCAGTTTTATCATTGTTGCACTTTAAGTTTGCATGAAGCAATATGCAGGTTCAGGTGATGGGGCTGAAAGAGTTTACTTCCTGTTTGCCACCTCTGTCACTACTAAAACAAGGTTGCACAGAGGGGAAAGAGTTCAGATGACTCACTTCAGAAAAGAATGTATGCAGAGCAAAGCAAAGTTGAAATGAAATGCTCTCCTATTGGGCAAAATTCCTGCATCTGAGTCAGCAGGTTAGAATTAGAGAACACTACAGCACAAAATCATGCCCTTTGGCCCTTCTAGTCTGTGTCGAACTATTATTCTACCTAGTTCCACTGACCTGCACCTGGACCATATCCCTCCACAACCCTCCCATCCAGGTACCTGTCCAATTTATTTCTTTTGTCTGATTGAGACATAGTTCAAAATAAAGTTATCCATAATGTCATATATTTTTGTAAATATAGTTTTTAATTTTTTTTCCTCTCTGGTTAAAGACCTGACAGGAGGTACAATTGCTTCACCAATCTCATGATTGTGGCCTCTGTCTATTAAAATGTTAAATGGAGATGACCTATGGTTTCTATCCATTGGAATCTTCAATTGAGTTGAGGTGCTATGTTGGATGACAATACTTAACTAATTAGCAAATGCCAGTTCATTTGTTTCTTGGCTGACTTCTACCCTTGGGCTCATGCTAAGGAGTTTTGGCAGCTCCTGACATCTGCGGTTTTTTTTTGCTGAGATAGTAAAACATTCTGGAAACACAACTTCTTTTTCTCCTTTTTAAAATATTATTATTGTTTAAAATAATAATCGATATACAAGTTATTAATATAGTGAAGCAATATAACAACAAATGCACAATATGACAAATTTTAAATTTCATCCCTAATTGTTAAATGTGATTGTTTGTTAAAACAATTATACATAAAAATCTGTTATATAATATTGTTAATATAATATAGTATCTAAAAAAAGATATAATCTAGGATAAACATAATTAAACCCCATAAATCCACAAGAAAAAGAAAAAAGACCCTAAAACCTCTAATCAAGGTTACAAGACAAATTCAAAGGTGGATCAAGTCACGACCTCCAGAAGACAGTCGGATCAGTGCTAGAGTACTCATGTTTAGAAGGAGGCCGTTTGGCCCAATTTCAAATTTATCATCACATGTCCCAAGGTCGAATGAGAAAATTTGTTTATTGTGAAATCCAGCTAGTTAGCCCATACACATTACAGTAATAAAAAAGTGCAGAGTTTCAAAACCAGATCTGTTAGAAAAGAGAAAAGGCAACATTGTTTTACCCGTGTAAGGTTCGTTCAAGAATATGATGATGGCAAGTAAGAAGCTGTCCTTAAACTCGTATGTGAATTTACACTTGTGATTATTCTTCCCAATGAGAGGATAGTGTGGCCAGGATGCGATGAATTATTTTATACGTTAGTTGCTTTTCCGAGGCAGTGGGAAGTGCAGATGGAGTTGATGGAGGGTCTGTGTGAGGGTTTGAGTTGCGTTGACAACTCTGCAGTTTCTTGTGGACTTGGACAGAGTAGTTCCTGTACCATGCAGGATGCATTCTGGCAGGATACTTTCAATAGTGATCTGTGGAAGTTGTTTAAGAGGTGAGCAGTTGATGTGCTGGATTTCGTTGGGCTGCTGAGGAACCAGAGCCTCAGGTGTGCTTTCTTTGGACATTGTGATGCCGTGGTTGGACCAGAGCACATTGCTATCATGTATTCTGCCACCCACTACACAAGGGGTAATTCACAATGGCCAGTTGACTCTCTTTGCCTTTGGATTGTGAGAGGAAGCCAGATCTCCTGGGCAGACCCATGCAATCATAGGGAAAATGTGCAAATCACACAAAATTCACAGGAAGACAGTATTGAACTGGGTCACTGCCACTTTGAACTAGAACCTCTACTAGTTGTGTTCTTTCATTAGCCCAACTGGTCGACTGGGTGAGATTTATTGCCCATTTTTCATTGGCCTCTGAATGGAATAGCTAGCCCATTTCAAAGTTGACTCATTGGCATTTCAGGGCAGGGGAGATTTCCTTTCCCAGAATAACTTCAACAATTTTGTGGTCACCATCTTCTGATTTAATTTCTTTACTTGAATTTAAATTCTCCAGCCATGAAGAAGGATTAGTTAGTGACAAAAGTATTCTACTCTGGTTGTGCAACAAAACTTGACCAGACTCTAATTTCCTCTTGATATCTTGTCTGAATCTGGATGTTTATATTTGCAACATAATGTTGGGAAATATTAAACTGTGCTGAAACGCATAGTTTGGCGAGCTGCCCGTCCCATTCATAAAAAAGGTTGGCTTCATATTGAATTGAATTGTTTATTGTCAAGTGTCCCGAGACATAGTAAAGAATTTTGTTATACAATCTATCCAGGCAAGTCAACCACTATGTATCACAGCAAGTAATGCAAGAATGAAACCAGTGTTACAATAAAATGTTAAAAAGAAACATGAAGTTAAATAACTAAAAAAGGAAGTTGGCAGACACTGTGATTGTTGTTTACACAAAAATGCTGGAAAATCCAAGTCACACGGTGTTCTTTATGTAGCAAAGATAAAGATTCATAACCAATGTTTTGCGCATGAGGCCTTTGTCAAGGTGTGAGCAAATATCAGTCAAGTGCTTGAATGAAAAGATGGGGGAGAGGGGACAAGAGGCCATAGGTGGATTTGGGTGGGAGGACACAGGAGAAAAAAAGTTGAGAAATGATAGGGGGAGTGGATAGCTCTATCAATGGAAATGGAAGGGGATGGAGAGCTGGAGCAAAGGAAACAGAGAAAAGGGGAAGAGAGGGAAACAGGGGAGTGGCCTAATGGAAACTAGAGGTTAGTGTTAATACCTTCCAGTTGGAGAGTACCCAGATGGAATATTAGGTGTTGCTCCTCCAATTTGGAGGTGGCCTCAGTTTATTGGTGCATTAGGCCATGGCAGAATCGGCGTCAGAAGATATCATTAGGGTTACTGCAGGGGGAGGGGAGCACAAACTGTGGTTCGAGAACTCACATGGCAGGGGTGGGAGGGGAGCAGGTTCCATATCTGCCATAGACCTCCTCTATCCGCCACACTTCCCCCTCCTTCTGGTGTTTCAGACAAATGCATGTGCGTGGAGAAGAAACCACGTGATTCTTTTCTGTGACACCCTCACCGATGGCATCACTCAACCCCCTAGAGCTGCCGATGGGTGTGGGGGCACCATAACTCATTTTGGGGGGGGCATGGTCTGCTAATGCCTCTCCATGTCGCCAAGCCATGGACAGACATGTCAGCATGGGAGTGGGGCACATATGGGAGAGTATCTGTGCCATCATCAACCACAAAGCCACACCAGCTGCCTGTGCTGGGGATGCCTCCCTTCCGGACGCTGTGAATGACTTCAGTGCACACTTCAAGGCGAAAAATGACGTGGTGGTGAGGAAGTCCACACCTCTCTCATACAAACAGGCACTGCGTCTCACGGGAGCTGAAGTGAGAAAGATGCTGCTTAAGGTCAATCCTTGTAAGGCTGTGGGACCAGATAACCTCACTGGCAGGGTGCACAGAGGATGTGCAACTAATTAGTTGACGTCCTCACAGACATCTTCAATGGCTCCCTGAGCAATGCTATTATACCAACGTATTTCAAGTGGCCACTTTCAGTCCTGTGCAGAAAAAGCCCTCAATGTCCTGTTTAAACGACTACCAACCTGTTGCACTAACATCCACTGTCATGAAGTCCTTTGAGAGGCTAGTCATGGAGCACATTAAAACTCAGCTGCCCCCCCTCATTAGACCCCCTGCAGTCTGTGTTCTGTCCAACCCATCTGCAGATAATGCCCTTGCCCTCACCCACCTGGAAAATAAAGATTCCTATGTTCGAAAGCTGTTCATAGACTTCAGCTCAGCATTCAACATAATCATAGCACAGCACCTGATTAGGAAGCTGAACCTGCTGGGCCTAAAATACCTTCCTCTGTAACTGGATCCTCGACTTCCTGACTGGAAGACCTCGTCAGTCCAGATCAGAAACAGCATGTCCAACACCATCATACTGAGCACAGGACCCCCACCCCCTCAGGGCTGCGTGCTCAGCCCTCTGCTGTTTACCCTGCTAACCCACGACCGTGCAGCAAGATACAGTTCTAATCACATCATCAAGTTCGCTGACGACATTACTGTGGTGGGGCTCATAAGCAAGAATGATGAGTCAGCTTACAGAGAGGAAGTGCAAACACTAACGGACTGGTGCAGAGACAACAACCTACACCTGAACATCAACAAAACAAAGGAGATGGTGGCCAACTTCAGGAGAGCCTGGGGATCACTCTCCGCTGACCATCGAAGGTGAGGTCGTTAAGAACACCAAATTCCTTGGCATACACCTGGTGGAGAATCTCTCCTGTCCCCAAACACCAAATCCATTCCCAAGAAGACCCAACAACTCCTTTACATCCTGTGGAGGTTGATGAAAGTCCAGCTTCCACTCTCACTACATTCTACAGGGGATGCATTGAGAGCATCCTATGTAACTGCACCCCATCCCAGAACGCAAGTCCCTGCAATGGATACTACTGAGTTGGGGTCTCTTTACCTGCCATGATGTACGTTTATAATGGCCGTTGTTTGCGGAAAGCTATAAAAATTGTGAAGGACTCATCACACCCCTCCTGCAATCTTTTCTCCATCTGGGAAGAGGTACCAAAGTGTTCAGGCCCTTGTGAAGAGATTATGTAACAGTTTTTCCCCCCTGAGCCATGAGGCTTCTGAACTCAGGGGACATAGGGCTAGCATATGCAATGTGATACTTGTAAGTGATGTGTTATTTATATATATATAAAAAAGTTTTTGATATAATTTAGCCATGTAAATAACCAGCTCCACGGACCGGAGAAACACTATCTCGTTTTCACTATAGACTTTAATGGTTATGGTATGAATGACAAATAAACGATACTTCACTTGAATTGAAAGTGTTAGCCACTGGGTGATTCCTGCCATTGCTGAAGGTGCTCAACAAAACGAGTTCCTCTCTTTTGTTACGGACCCAGAGGACCCCAAAACCCAGCAGCAGTAGAAATTCACCAAGACAAATGGTTGCTTAAACAAAAGTCATTTTTAATTTTCTTTAAACATGAAAACAGGATCAAACTTTAACATAACTATTAACTTAACCTAACAACCCCCTACATATTATGCAATGTGCATACATTCCGAAAAGTTCTTTGATTCACAGTCCAATCTCACTTCTCATTCCTTCAATTCACTGGTATCAGGCAAATCTTATACTGTGAACAGAATTTAAAATTTATGAATTTTCACCAAGCTCTGGTGCTTAAAGGTAATTGGTTACCACTCAGGAAACTTGTTGGTTTCAGAGAGAGATTTGTTGCTCATTGGACACAAACAAACTGATACCCTCTGATCAGCCTCTTCAGTGTCTTGCTGAAGAAACTTGCCCCATCAGGGTTTTCCAAATGATAACCTCTTCTTCGACAGGTCACCACAGAGTTCCTTTTGTTTCCCTTATTTCGGGTGAAAAACTCTAGCCAGCCATTGCCTCTTGAATGTACCACAATGGTTTTCAACAAGCTGAACTAAGAACTCACAACCCATCTTCAAAATGGGGTTTAAACCAGCTGCCAACTTACTGTGACTGCAGAAACCAGTTCTCTCTCTCTCTCTCTCTCTCTCTCTCTCTCTCTCACTGCTTGCAAAACCACCTGACCTTCCTAGAACAGCAAACTGCAACCAGACAGGTTGTTGCACTGGACCCAAACTTCTGAGTCCATTCATCTGTGCTTTCAAAACAATAATCCATTATTCAACAGCATGTCCACTTAACATCCACTTGTGAAATCTCCTTAGGTATTCTTCAAAGTTTTTGCAAAGGCACTTGGAGCCTGGACTGTCTGCCTTGAGCAAAGCTCAAGTATTAAGTGACCTACACTACCCTCTCAATCTATATCTCTTTCAAAAACATATCAATATACAATATAAAATATGATATTATCTGTCACACTCTAGTATAGAGAAAGCCACAATGGGAGTATGGATGCAGTGGATGACTCCTGCGGATGCACAAGTGTTGCTTCACTTGAAAGGACTGTGGTGGTGTGGGAGGAGGTTTGAGCACAAGTGTGGCACTAACTGCAGTCACAGGATTAGAATTGGAATCAGAATTTATTGTCATGATATTTGGTGTTTTGCAGCAGCATCGCAGGTTAAACATTCAGATTATTACCATCTTACAATATTACTATAAAAAATAAAAATGATACTGCATGAAAAGTCAGGCAGTGTCATTAATTTATTGCTTATTCAGGAATCTGATGGCAGGGAGGAAGAAGCTGTCCTTGTGCCACTGAGTGCTCATTTTTATGTTCCTGTACCTTTTCCCCTGAGGGTAGCAGTGAAGAGAGCATGGACTGGGTGGTGGGGATCTTTGAGGATAGAGGCTGCTTTTTTAAGACACCACCTCATGTAGATGTTCTTGATGGAGTAAAGTCTGGTACCTGTGATATTGCAAGCCAAGTTAACAACCCTCTGGAGTTTATTCTTGTCCTGATAGTTGGCACCTCCATACTAGGCAGTGACGCAAACAGCCAGAATGCTCTCCACGGTAAACCTGTGGAGGTCTTCGAGAGTTTTCAGTGACATACTGAATCTCCTTAGACACCTCACAAAGTATTGCCCCTTCTTTGTGATTATATCAATGTGGAGGCTCCAGGACAGATCCTCGGAGATGTTGACACCAAAGAATTTGAAGTTCTTGACCCTCTCTGCTTCTGAGCCCTTGATGAGGACTGGATCGTGTTCCCCTGACTTCCTTCTGAAGACCACAATCATTTCGATGGTTTTGCTGGCGTTGAGCACAATGTTGTTGTCGTAACACTGTTCAACGAGCTGATCTATCTCCCTCCTGTACGCTTCCTCATTGCCGTTTGTGATTCTGCCAACAAATGTGGTGTCATCAGCAAACTTTTAGATAGCATTGGAATTGTGCCTGGCCACACAGTCATAGGTGTATAATGAGTAGAGCAGTGGGCTAAGCATGGATCCTTGGGGGTGTGCCTGTGTTGATGATCAATGAGGAAGAGACGTTGTTTCCAATTCATACTGACTGTGGTCTTCCAATGATAAAGTCAAGGATCCAGTTGCAGAGGTGGGTACAGAGGTCCAGAGTTTGTAGCTTCTTGACTAGCACTGAGGGAATAATAGAACTGAAGGCCGAGTCTATGAAAAGCAGCTGTATGAATGAATTGCTGTTTTCAAGGTGACCCAGAACTGAGTGGAGAGCCAGAAATATTGCATCTGTTATGGAGTGATTGTGACAAAGGCAATGGTACAAGGTACAGTTAAGCATCATATTGTACCAGTGGGAGGTCTATTCAAATGTCAGATAATGGTGATAAGAGATTGGGTTTGGATTTGTCCTTTAAAATTAATGTTACTTTTTTATAATTCGGGGGACAAGCCCTTCCAGCTTTTGATACCATGCTGCCCAAAGACATCCATGTGGCCAATTTGCCAACTAGCAGTGTATGTCTTAGGAGTGTGGAAAGAGAATGTACAAACTTTTTACAGACAGCAGTGGATTGGAACCTAGGTCGCTTGCGCTGCAGAAGTCTTGTGCTGACCATGCCACCCCAAATATCTTGGCTGCTTTCCCACGGCAATGGGAATATAGAGTGGATGGAGGTCGATTTTCAGGTTGCCCTGAGCTCCGTTCAAACCTATCTGCAGTTTTTTTTGGATCTTAGGTGGAGCCGTTGCCGTACCAAGTTGCAGTACATCCAGATGGAATATTTGCCACGCTGCATGTCGAAACCTCGGGAAGTCCACAAGGGATGCGCTGAATTTTCTCATGTTTCTTTGGAAGTAGAAGTGTTGGTGGTCTTTCATCATGTTGCGACTCCAGCCTGACCTACTCATTATGTGACCCTGCCCAATTTCCCCCTTGTCATGTGACTCCACCTGATCTCCCCCCCCCCCCCACAATCACATTGCTTTTCCTGGCCTCATCGCAGTACAACCAACTTGCTTTTGGGTGCTGGTTAGCTGGGTGGAATTTTCACCATGTCTTCATGAGAAGCTGGGTGGAAATTGAACTGTTCTTGTGTTTAAGCACTATCCTTGTCTTGCACTGGGACTAATTCCATGTCATGAAAGATTTAATCATTATTATTTGAAAACATATAAGTGAAATATTAGCTGATCCACAGTTAGCTTTGAGTTGAACTTTTTGATCAATGTGTTCCATAAGGTTAGCTGTTCTTTGAGGTGTTTTGCTTTGAACTATATTGCTTAACCTTAGTAAGGCAAATTTTTGGAAGCCTGTCAGAATACAAGCAACTAAATTGCTACATATTTGAATGCTTACGTTTGTAACAGCACTTTGTTTTCAGCTGGCTGAACAACAACTTTTTGATAACTTGCTCTGAGAAGATTTGCCACCCTCAGAAAATAGGCAAGATTGACAGGACCAAATAATTGTGTTCATTCTTGGAACAATTTGATATTGTCAGGAGATCTGAGTGGCAAAGGTCAATATCAGTAGCATGACTTTGTAACTTTGGGTGCCTCTGTGCATGTGTGTGTGTGAACATGTGTGATGATTGCATGAATAGATTTATTCAGTATGTGAATGGTGTGTGGGTTGGAACTGTTGTATCTTTGACCCATGTTTTCTTTGAGCTTGGTTTTCCTGCTGAATTTGCTCAAATTTTCTGTGGGTAATCTGGCAGGTTCTTGTTACTTTGTGTTTATTATAGTAATAGGATCCAACTTTCATTGTTAAATTGGAAAATAAACATTCCAATGTGCAGTTCTGAGTATATTCAGAAAGGGCAAGTGGGAGTTAGGGTTGAGTTTCATTTGGCAGTAATTCACAATTTTTACTGCATGATACAAAGCCACACAAAGTCATGCAATCATTGAGCCCACCATGTCTGTTTTATCTCAGTCAAGGATGTTAGATTCCTTCTATTTTCACCGATCCCAATACCCTGCAAACCAAAGCTACCCGCAAATTGGAGGAATAACACCTTATATTCCATGTGGCATTAACGAATAGCATTAGCTATTCCAATTTCCATTAGTCACCTTCCACGTCTTTCTCTTTTCCTATCCCTCTTTCTCCTTTCCTTCAGCTCCCCACCCCCTCCCCTTCCGTCTCCTATCAGAGAGTTACCCTCTGCCCTTTCCCATCACTTCTCAGCTTTTTTCTCTTCTCTTCCACCTGTATCCACTTATGACCTGTTACCTGTTAGCCTGCGTTTCTCCCCCTTACCATTCCTCCTTTCCTATCCTCTTGCCCTGCACCCCCCCACACAACCTTTTTATTCAGGAACCTGCCTGTTTTTTGCTTATACCTGACGAAGGCCAGAGCCAAAACGTCGGTTATCTTTTTCTTCATATGGATACTGTGTGACCTGCTGAGATTCTCCAGCACATTTGTGTAATACACTCAACCCTGGTGTCTGCGGACTTTTTTGTTCAACTCCAAGAGATATTTATCCAGTTCCTTTTTGAAAATGGTTATTAAATCTGCAATCATTGTTGCTTATGGCAGTCTGCTCAGGATGAAAAGAAAAACCTTTGTTTTTTTTTTCCTCAGCATCTCTGGTTCTTTGCTCATTATTTTAATCTCCAACCTCAAACTCTCTTGTGATTGGAAATGGGTCCCCTGATCTAGTTTTGAACTTTGGTTTTAAAACTCCTCTTAACCTTCATCAAAAAATTGGGACTGATGCCAAAGGCAGAGTAATTGTATATTTGGCACATATTAATGTCGCATATTTAATGTATTAATGGGAGGCAGTTCTTACTGCTTTTTAAACATTTTGGTGTTCTCCAAAGACCTTGATACTTCTGCTGACAAACTAATTGAGCTTGTATCCTTAAGATCTAAAACCCTGTGCTTTCTAGCTCACATCGGTTTGTAAGAAGAAGTTTTATGCTGTGATAAGACTATTTCAAAATATTTTTTTAAATGGTAAGAATTAATTTAGTAAATATGTAGCATTAATATATGCCAAATATTCAATTACTCTGCTTTTGGCAGTCCCAATTTCTTGATGAAGGTTAAATGGAGATTTAACAGCATTGCTCCAAACTTTGGATTGTGGGAACTATCTTCTAATCGAAGGAGAGTTGGCATTAAAATAACTTGTAGGAGCTGCTACGGTAGAGCTACTGAGAAAAAAGCAATCACACACTAGGCTAGTCAACCAAAGACTGATTTATTGAAGTTTTACAAGTGGCTTTTATTCCCTGCCTGTCCCGGGCTCCACGGGACAAGGTGGGACCTTGTTAAGGGACAGCAGCTGGCCCACGGGACCACCAGGTTTAAATTGAGACTTGTTAACGTCCCGTGCCTTTCAGCTGATCAACATGCCGTTCCTCGGCACTCAGTACCGCTAGCATGCCAGCCCTTAGGTAAGTCCGTGCACTGCATTGACGGTGGCAGTTGGCATTACTGTACTGAATGCCTGCTCGGCCCGCTGAATAGCCACTACAAACTGACTAAAAAAATCAGAGGTGTAGAGAAAATAATTGGAGGGAATATTTTTTTTCCTGCAGTCTTTCATTGCTGAGGTGGTAATAACTCTTCAAAATGAATGCTTTTTTTTAAGAAAAAAGTACATCCGTTCAAAATCTGTGTTTTCAGCAGTAATATCTGCATTTTTAAATGGAGCATCAAGTTCATAACTTGGGAAGATTGAATAAGTGAGGGGAATTGTTTCTCTCTAAAAGGAGCTCTGAGAGCTCCAGTCTTTGGCTTGCTGTCAGCCCCACTCTGTTGTAATGAGTTCTATGTCTGACCGATCTTAATATGGACCATTAGCTCCATCGGGGCATATTCATCACCAGGACCTTGAAAGAGGAAACCAGCAGCCTGTGCATGAAATACCTTGCGTCAAGAAAGATGGATGTCAAAACTGAGCTCCATAATCATGGAATGGGATAATGCACATTTTTGTGTGTTTTTAGGATTTTTACATTTATTTTTAACCTAGAATATCTAACATTATTAGAAGCCCTTCAGCCCACAACATTGTGCCGACCTATGTAAGCCTACTGCACAGCAACCTAATCCTTCATGACTTTGCACCCATGACCCTCTATTTTTCTTAATCCATGTACCTGTCTCATGTCTTTTAATGCCCTTATTGTGACAAGCTCCACCATCACCCCCGGCAATGCATTCCAGGCATCCACCACTCTGTGTAAAAAGGAAACTTAGCTCTAACATCTCTCCAAAAAGTTCCTTTACTCACCTTAATCAGATGTCCTCTGGTATTTACTATTGATTCCCCCAGGAAAAAGGTGCTGTCTGTCACCCCTTTCTAAGCTCCTCATAATCTTCAGATTTCAGGTTTATTGTCAAGAGTACATTCATGACATCACAAACAACCCTGAGATTCTTTTTCCTGTGGATGAGGGGGAGGCAGAATTACCACTCATTGGTAGTGCAAAAAAACTGTACTTGATATACAGATGTAAACAAAAAAAACAATCTTAAAAGTAATTTTAAATTTAATGTAATCATTCAAGGTATGTGGGAATCACAGGGAAAGCTAGCATTTAACTCCACTTGGGAAGATAGTGGTGAGCTGCCTTCTTGAACCACTGCTGGATGAGATGTGGTTACATCCACAATGGTGATTCTTTTGTACTCAGTGATGGTGAAAGATCACTGATATATTTCCAAGTCAGGGTGGTGTGTAACCTGGAGGGCAACTTCCATCATGCTTTTGCTGCTCTTGTTCTTCAAGTTGGTAAAGGTTGTAGGTTTGGAAGGTTCAGACGGAAAGTTGCTGCAGTCCTGTGGGTGTTGCAAACTACTGATGCTCCTGCCATCTCACGTGATGTGGATAATGCAACAGGGATTTGTGGGCATCTGGTTCCAACAAACTGCAAAGCTGATGACTGGACAATCTACTGAGCAATGCTATTAGACTGATGTATGTTGTTTATATGGGGAAAACTTCATAAAGATAGTCTACTTCAACCTTTGACATTCACCTGGCAAGTACAGGAAAGCTCAGCCAGACGTCAGCAGCTCTCCCTCAGTATTGAACTAGAGGGATGTGTATGGATTACAAGAGTGGCAATTGAAATCACACCTTGTGAATGTTAATGATGAGTCATAACTGACTCATCCATCAGTGGAAAAAGTGGCCATGAGACATAGGATCAGAAATAGGCTATTCAGCTTATCGAGTGTGCATCACCACTGAATCATGGGCTGATCCATTTTCCCATTCAATCCTACTGTCCAGCCATGTCCCCATAACTGTTGATACCCTAAACCAATTCATGTTGCTTACGTAGAGTTACCAGGCGGCAAAACTAGCACAAATCAAGGGCTCCGAGCCACTAATGTTTTAAACCTCATGCTAAATGTAAAAATGGCTATTGAGTGCCACCACTCCAAATGTCGTTGCTGAACAAACCTCAGCTATTTCATGAACTTTCATGGGTCCTCTACCGGCACCACCTACGGCTCCTAGAACGCTTCCACCAGCGTTGTCTCCGCTCCATCCTCAACATCCATTGGAGCGCTTACATCCCTAACGTCGAAGTACTCGAGATGGCAGAGGTCGACAGCATCGAGTCCACGCTGCTGAAGATCCAGCTGCGCTGGATGGGTCACGTCTCCAGAATGGAGGACCATCGCCTTCCCAAGATCGTGTTATATGGCGAGCTCTCCACTGGCCACCGTGACAGAGGTGCACCAAAGAAAAGGTACAAGGACTGCCTAAAGAAATCTCTTGGTGCCTGCCACATTGACCACCGCCAGTGGGCTGATATCGCCTCAAACCGTGCATCTTGGCGCCTCACAGTTTGGCGGGCAGCAACCTCCTTTGAAGAAGACCGCAGAGCCTACCTCACTGACAAAAGGCAGAGGAGGAAAAACCCAACACCCAACCCCAACCCACCAATTTTCCCCTGCAACCGCTGCAATCGTGTCTGCCTGTCCCGCATCGGACTTGTCAGCCACAAACGAGCCTGCAGCTGACGTGGACTTTTTACCCCCTCCATAAATCTTCGTCCGCGAAGCCAAGCCAAAGAATGTTAAATTAAATTTTAAAAAATATTTAGAGATACTGCACAATAACGGGCCAAATACACCAGTTAGCTTACAAATTCAAAACACTTTTGGAAGGTGGGAGGAAAGTGGAGCATCCAAGAGGAAACCCATGCAGGTCACAGAAAGAATGTACAAACTCCTTACGGACAGTGTCCATGATGCTGGTGCTGTAATAGTGTTGTGCTAACTGCCACGCTAACCATGCCACCCCACACTAACTGTGTACTTCTGATGTACAGTCTAGTGTTCTTCTGGTACTGAGCATTGAGGAGCTGAGACAGAAGGGAAGCCCCTCAAACAGCGGGAATAGTAACTCCAAAGGGCCACAGTGGTAGCAATGATGCTAAATAGAGAACAAATGTAACATTGTACATTGATGGAAATGTATTGATATTACACTAAGGATGTGAAAAGACTTTGGTCAGAGAGAGGAGGAAAACTTCTGTGGTTTCTACTGTTCTGACTCTCTGACCATTTTCCTATACCTACAGTTTGTTCTCAGGAGGATCTGCTTATGGACTTCAAGAAGAAGTCAAGAGAGCACAAACCAGTCCTCATTGAGGGGTTAGCAGTGGAGAGGGACAAGAACTTCAAATTCCTGGGTGTCAAAATGTCTGAGGATCCGTCCTGAACTCTTCATGCTGATGCAATTAAAAGAAGGCTCGTCAGTGGCTGTACTTGGTGAGGAGTTTGAGGAGATTTGGTAGGTCACCAAAGACTCTGGAAATTTTCTGCAGGTGTTCGGTAGAGAGAATTCTGTCTGGTTGCATCACTGTCTGGTATGGAGGTGCCAATGCATAGGACAGAACAAAGCTCCAGAGAGTTGTTAACTTGGCCAGCAACATCCCGGACACAAGTCTTCACTCCATTGTAGACATTTACAAGAAGCGGTGTCTTAAGAGAGTAGCCTCTATCCTCCACCCACCACCCAGGCCATAGCCTCTTCACTCTGCTACTATTGGGGAAAAAGGTGCAGGAGCCTATAGACAAGCACCCAGCAGCACAAAGACAGCTTTTTCCCCCTCTGCCATCAGACTTATGAATGGACAACGAACCTTACTTTCTCCTGTTTTCCTGCACTATATTATTAGTTTTGAAATGTACTCCTTGCAATATTTGCACATGATAATGCTGCAATGCAACAAATTTTGCATCAGGGGTAATGACACCAAATTCTGATTCTCCTTTGTTTCGAAACTTCTTTGGTGTCAGGAAGTTCTCTAGGAGTGTCTACCTGGCCTTTTATAATTGTTGCTTATGATCACAAGTGAGTAATATCAACACATTAGGGAAAGCTGGATAAACAAGTGAGGGAGAAATGGATAGATTAAGCTCCGGGGCTAGATGAACAGGGTATCCGGAAGTGGAACGTAGACCTGCCAGCAGATGGATGTGATGCTCAGTTGATTGGTGATTGGAGCAAAGCTTCTGTTTTGTTTGTGAAAGGTGACACTGAAAAATGGGCGCATGAGTTGCTTCCTGTAGTCTTCTAAAATATTTTCCACAATTTCCCTTCTCTCAAATACTTATAGCAAGAATGACTATCTTCACTTGAGAAAAGCAGTGAGGCTGTAGATTGTGGAAAAGCCATTGACCTCATCAAGCACTAATCTCTCTAATGGATAATTTGCATGGTCATCAGGTCTTAATAAATTTTTCTGATGGATTTGTTGCAAGATGGGCTAAAACCTGCAGTAGACCAATGTTGCAGGCTTGTTTGCAGCATAAACGATGTGTACTAAATTACATCCCTCTTAGTGTTTCATGTATTTTTATTTTATCATTTTGATCTTCAATTCTCACGTTAACTGGAGAAACCTTATTGATAGGATAAAATCCATTCTATTGTAGTTTTTAAAATAATTTCTGCCATGCATATGCTCCTCTCAAAAATCAATTCAACACTGTACACATTTCTGTTGCACAAAAAACGTACTTGATTTGCCACGAAATGCTCTGAATAAATGTTGTTTATTGTCATATGCATCAGTACAATGATCTGATGCAATGAAAATCTTCCTTGTTGCAGTTTCCCAGGTACATAAAACACACAACAGATAAGACCAAAAAAAACATATTGCAAAGAGTAGGAAAATCTATGACTTACGTCCTGGAGCAGGGCTATTACATTGCAGTGTACAAGACGTTGATGAGAATGCACTTGGTATTGTGCACAGTTTTGGTCACCCAGTTGTAGGAAAGATCTCATTAACCTGGAGTAATATAATGAGAGTTTATTGTCATAGACATAAGTACTAAAATTATTACTTGGTGGAGCTTCACAGGTATGGAAAATATGCCAAATATGATAACATTTAACAGAATGTGCCAGGATAGAAAAGAGATAATAAGTATAAAAGGATAGATTGATAAATATTGACAGTTGCAGTTAGTGTGAGGAAAACAAAGTGATGTTTCAATAGTACAAAGAGATCTTTTGGTGGTCCTGGACTAGTTTAGGGTTAGGGTAGCATGGGAAAGGGTACAGAAAAGATTCATCCAAATATTACCAGGAATGGGCATCTTAAATTACAAGGAGATGCTAAAACTTTTTTCCCTGATGTAAAACCTAAGAGGTGTCGGGGTGGGACCTCGTAGAGTGTTATAAAGTTATGAGGGGAAGGTAAATAGTCTTTTTTGCAGCGTAGGGGAATTTAGACAGACACGTGGACAGGAGAGGATCAGAGGGATTATGTGTCTAATGCAGGCAAATGAGGCAAGATTAATTGGGATGGAAGTTGGGCTCCAGGGACTGTTTCCATATCATAGATGAAAATATATCGCAGGGAAAAAAAACTTGCTGAGTCAGTGATAGGTCTGTTACTCTGCATGTCCCAAGGTTACAAAAAGACACATAAATTTAGGCATTTCCTTTATTCTGTTCCCTTTGCTCTATCCCTGCCTCCTCTCCCCTTAGTAATGTACTTTACCAACCTTGTTTTTTGCAAGTTTCAAGGGCAGTAAATGGATAACTTCTCTTTGTGTCTTAAGTGAAGAAATGTTCATTCCTGTGTGACGGCCTCTTGTTCTGCTGACTGTTTTATGTAATATTCTGTACAGGTACTCCCCGACTTGCGACATATGTGACTTGCGTCCATCTGCGCATTTGATTGAAAATTTGTTTAAAATATGTAAAATTTGTGTGGTTTATATGTGTATGACAAACTATAACAGGGATACAGGGCATGTAAGAGCCAAAATGTGCATACTTACCTTGTTTGTCAGTGTACCGGGGTCCGTAGGCTGGATATGGGCATCTTGATTACTGTGCTGATGCGCGAATCTTCAGTTGACGCATGTGCAGTTCACGTTACAGAGTTTGGTTGGCACATGCGCAAGAGTTAAGGGCGCGAATTCAATATCGTTAGGGCGCTTAACTAGATTAGAAGGGCTGAATGACCTGTTTTTTGTGCTGCAGTGTTCTATGGATATGGGCCAAACGCAGGCAAAAGAGTCTAGACTATTTGGGGCTGAAGGACCTCTTTCCATGTCATCACTCTACGCACAACTTTTCTGTTTATGTAATTTAGCATGTTGCCTGTGTAGCCTGATTACTCAGTGAGTGAGCCATAGAGAGTAACATTTTCACCTAAATCAAGAGATTTGTGTTCCTCTCCAGAGATGTGAGCTAGTAATCTACAGAGAAATTTCTATGGTACTGACATACTTTGTTTGCATTTTATTCCATTGGATGAAATATTAAAACGATCCCACCTGCGTCCTCAGCTGATCTTAATAATCAGATTTTAGATTTGCGATTTATTGTCAAAGTACAATACATGACATCACATATAACCCTGAGATTCATTTTTCCTGCAGGCGTGGCAGAATTGCTACTTATTAGTAGTGCAAAGAAAAAACTGTACACAACATACACATGCTTACTTCTTTCTTAGAAATCTGTCTTGCCTCTTATTTGTTCCACTTCTGAATGATGAATCCTGATCACTTTCTCCCACTTTCATAGCTTTCATAGCTTAATGTTCGACTGTACCATGCATACGTAAAAGAGTTTTGTCTTCCACCGGTGCCATCTTTGCAGGTCGATGCCAAATCGGCTCAGGAGGACATTCCCTCATCTAGGTCGTCACTGGCAGATCCAGAAGGTAATTCAACGGCCTGCTTCAGAGTCAAAATAAGCCCAGCTTCTTTCTTTTTCTTATCTTCAGGTCTTGTAGTTGTAGTTAAAAGATAGTTAACTATTTTCTAATTACTTGAAAGTATTTTGATTTTTAAAAACTTTGCTAATTGGACACTATTAAATCGTGAGGCTGTGTGTTGTCTCTCAAGGCATCATGTGATGTCCCCACACAATGTACACATATAAACAAATAAAGAGCTGTAAACAGTTAATGAATGTAAACAAACTGTGCAATGCAGAGAGAAAAAAATTAAAGTGCAAAATTAAGTGCCTTAAATGAGTCCCTGATTAAGCTGGTTGTTGAGGAGTCTGATGGTGGAGGGGTAGCAGCTGAACCTGGTGGTACGAGTCTTGTGTAATCATATGGCATTATCTTGAAGAAAATAAGTTGTCCAGGCCAAAATGTTTTCTTCAACCAAGGATCTGTTCTGGGACCCCTGTTCTTTGTGATCTTTATAAATGACCGACCGGCATGAAGAGGCGGGAGGATGGGTCAGTAAGTTTGCAGATGATACGAAGGTTGGAGGAGTTGTGGATGGTGCTGAAAGTTCTTGTAGGCTACAAACTGATATAGTCAGGATGCAGAGTTGAGCAGAAAAGTGGCAGGTGGAGTTCAATCTGGATAAGTGTGAGGTGATGCATTTTGGAAGGACAAACCAGAAGGCTGAGTCCAGGGTTAATGGTCAGTTACATAGAAGTGTGGATGAACAGAGGGACTTTGGGGTCCAAATCCTTGCATCCCTCAAGGTTGCCATGCAGATTGATAGGATAGTTAAGAAATCCTAAGGCATGTTGGACTTCATTAATAGGGAGATTGAGTTCAATAGTAGAGAGGCCATGTTACAACTCTACAAATCTTTGGTGAGATGACACTTATGTGGAAGCTATGTAAAGGGTGCAGAGGAGATTTACCAGGATGTTGCCTGGATTGGAAAACAAGTCATATGAGTCAAGGTTACCAAAGTTGGGACTTTTCTCTTTGGAGCATAGAATGATGAGAGGAGACTTAATAGAGGTCTTGAAGCTTAAGAGAGGGATAGATAGAGTGGACAGCGAAAAACATTTTTCTCAGGGCAGAAATAGCAAACACCAGAGGACAAATGCACAAAGTAAAAGGAGGGAAGTTTAGTGGAGATATTGGAGTAATTTTTTTTACGCAGAAAGTTGTAGGTGCCTGGAATGCATTGCCAGAGATGGTGGTTGAGGCTGAAATATTCATGCCAATTAAGAGACTTAGACAAGCACATGGATGAAAGAAAAATAGAGGATTACAAGAGAGGGTTTAGTATATTTTTTAAGGAATATATGGGTTGGCACAACATTGAGGGCTGAAAAGTCTGTACTATGCTGTAGTGTTTGATAATCTATGTTCTATATTTTTAAGCTAAACTTATAAAGTCTAATCACTTTCCTCAAAGCTAATTTTTGCTACCTTGCAGCGCACAAAGTCGCTGTGTGTTTTCCAGATTAAAATGGGGACTACACTTCAAAAAAACTTTATTGGTTACAAAGTGTTTCATAAATTTGCATTTTCATTGATGATCGAACACTATTTAAAAAAAAAAATCGGAGCAGAAAGCAAACATCAAAAGAATTATGGAAGGGCTGAGGACACTGAGTCATATTGATGAAAGTCTACTGTGGGAGAAAGTAAAGTAAGATTTCAGAATAATACTGTTGAACTTGAAAGCTGAATTTAAGCCTTAGAAAAATAAAGTAGGCAAATTAGTTTGATAATTATGCAATTAAAATTAATGTGAAATGTTATCTGTACATAGCTTTGGTGCCACATAGTTGAAGGACCCCTCGGGGCATTGCTAGAGTTTGGGAAAGTGGGTTAAATAGAATATTAAGTTGTGAAGAAATATGAAATTAAATAAATTTTATTATACACATTGAAGAACAATACCAGCTTTATCATAACACTCCATTGAAAATGGCAGAGGAGATTTTAAAAATAAAATACAAATTCTTGCAAATACTCTGTGGGGCAGACAGCATCTGTGGAGTGGCAATTGGGGTTTCAAGTTATCATTGGAACTAGCGAAAAATTAGAAATTAGAGAGAGGCAAGATTAGTGTAAAAGCCCTAAAAGCCCTAAAAGGCTGCTCCTGCGCCGCATCCATGTTGAGTGGTGCCTCATAGCACCTCTGGAGCCAATGGTGGTGGGGCAACTGGTGCCAAAGTGGCACCCATTATAAATACGCGGCAGAGCAATGCCCGTGTTCCCTACCCATAATCCCCCACGCAGCTGAAATCACTTGCATTTTGAAGCGCAAGGAGTGGCCCCAAAGGCTGAAATTGTGAAATTTGTTGCCACAGGAAGTTGTGGAGGCCAGGTCATTGGGTGTATTTAAGATGGAGAATGATTAACTGGGGAATCAAAGGTTATAGGGAGAAGCCCAGGCATTGGGGCTGACTGGAAAGATGGATTGGCTCATGATTAATTGGGCTTAATAGCCTATTCTACTATGTTTTATGGTGTGAAATATGGAATCTGTGTGGTGAATTTGTTCATTGTTGAGCCCAGATGTCTACAATGAAAGCAAAAGAAAAGCACCGATGCTGGAAATGTGAAGAAAAGATATGTAGGATAGGGTCATCTACCAGTACCTCATCCATTGCCTTCCAAGCCTTGACAATTAAAATATTCACCCAGATACTTCTGAGTGACATTGCCCAGGCAGTGCATGCGAGCTCAAACCATTCTCTGGGTCAAAAAAATTCCACTTCAGACCCTTCAAAACCTCTTGCGCCTTATTCATTATCTCTGCCCTCTGTCATTGGGGAAAAGTTACATATTAAACACACTGCTACCTATTCCCCATATAATTGTGTAAAGTTCTCAAAGGTCTCCCGCCAGTGCCCTGTTTTCCAAGGAAAGCAAGCCTGGCCTATCCAATGTATCCACATAACAGAAATGATCCATGCTAGGCCATGTGGCAGTGAATCTCCTCTGTATCTTTCCAGTCCAAACACACTTGTTCCACAGAACAGCAACCAGAACTGCTCACTGTACTTCAGCTGTGACCTAACAAGTGTTTTATAAACTTCACTGCTCTTAAGTTCAATGCTGTGGCTAATGATGACAAGATGTCTGTGCTGCCACCTTCAGAGATTCTTGTATCTAAAGGTCTCTCTGTTCCTTAATCCCCTGGGCCTTAACATTCATTGTATAGGTTCTAATCTTGTTCATTTTCCCAAAATGCATTGCCTTGCACTATTCAGGATTAAATTCCATCTGCTATTGCTCTACCCTGACAAATTTGAAGATGGAGATGGTCAGGAATTTTGTCATACAGTTTTGGGTGTATTGTCAGGGACTGAGTACACATCTTTGAGGAGAGCCAGTGTTGAGTGTGATCATGAAGGAGATGTTGTTATCTACCTTCGCTGCACTCTGTTAGACAGGAAGTCAAGGATCCAGTGTAGAGGGAGGCACTTAAGCCAAGATCCTGGGAACTGTGGTATTGAAGGCAAAGCTGTTGTCTTTGAACAGTAGTCAACATGCATGCCCTTGGCATCCAGATGATCTGGGGTGAGTAGAGGGCGAGGAAGATGGCATTTGCAGTGGGTCTGTTTTGCCGATAGCCAAATCAAACTGGGTCAAGGCTGGCTGATGAATATTGGAATGAAGTGGGGGGGGGGGGGAGGGGGTGCGACAGAAAATGCCACAATCCCATTTCAACTTATTTTCTTAAGAGTGCTAAAAATAACAATCACTACATTTGATTTAAATGTAAAAATCTCAATTTTGAAGTAAAGAGATGGTTATGAAATGAGCCAATGCATGCTTTCCTTTGTGTGAGAATATGTAAAAATAACCAAAGCTTTTCACAGTATCTCAGTACATGTGACAGGCAACAAGCAAATCAATCTGTGACTTCTATTGACCCTTTTACTCTCCTTTTCTCTCATTAATCCTGCCAGAAGAATAGGGAACAGCAGTCACATTGTAAAGAAATACAGGGAAGTTGTTCTGTTCTGAATGATATTGGGGGAATTGTATCAGTTAGCACAGCAAAGCAACCTCCCTTAAGCTCTTTAAGGATATTAGCCTTTGCCTTTCTTATTACAAGACGAGTTATTTTGATCAGATGGAAAGATGCTTCCCCGCCCACTCATAATCAGTGATTACATGATTGATGTCACGTTTAACTTTGGAGAAAAATAGATGTTCCACAAGTGTTTTAAATATAAAATTTTCAAATATTTGGGGCTCCTTTTTGAGTTATTTTCATAACCTTTAATGGTAATTATAATTAAATAATATGTGGCTCTCATAGATTTCTATTTCTTTTTATTTTTACTTTTTATGAGCCATGCAACTTTGGAATGGAGTGGGGTTTGATTTATAAAATTATTTTTGTTGTTTTTAATTCTATTTCTTTTTCTATTTTCAACTTTAACTTTGAATTAATAGTGTTGCATAATGAATTTTTTGTTATAGTGAGTTTGCTTACTTTGTTGCAGTTGTTTCATTGTTATGTATCATTCTTTTTTTGTATGTATTCTTATCTAAAATCTAATAAAAATATTGAAAAGGAAAGGAATTCAAAGACCTCTCCTGGAGTCAGCACATATAGGCAACTGTTAAGAAAGCACAACAGCACCTTTACTTTAGAATGTGTGTGAGGAGATTTGGCATATCAGTTGAATACTCTTTCAACCTTCTCCTGTGCACTATAAAAGTATTCTGATGGGTTGCATCACATTACCTTGAGGAAGTGCTCAGACCTGAATCATTGAATTTAAATTTAGACGTACAACACGGTTACAGGCCATTTTGGCTCACGAGTCCGTGCCACCCAATTTGCACCCCATTAATCTACACCCCTAGTACGTTTTGAATGGAGGGAGAAACTGGACCCCCTTGGGGAAAACCCACGCAGACATGGGGAGAACGTACAAACTCCTTACAGACAGCGCAGGACTCGAACCTGTAGCAGTGTTGTGCAAACCACCATGCCAACTGTGCCATTGGTTATATATCTTTGCCTACTAAGGGTGCTGTGAGACCTGCTGAGTTCCTCCAGCCTTTCTGTGTTTTTACTGCATCACAGTCTGGTTTGGGAAATCAACTGCCCAGGAATGCAGGTTTCAGAAGGTAACAAACATAGCCAGGTCCATCACAGTCTCTGACCTCCCATCCATTGAATGTATCTATGTGAGGTGCTACCTCAAGACTTAGGTAACCAACATCATCGAGGACCTCCTTCGCAGGGGTCAGTATTGGATCTGCTACTTTTCACGCTGTATGTAAATGATTTAGGTGACTGAACTGATGTCTTTGTGGCCATGTTTGTGGATGATACAAAGCTGGGTGGAGGACCGCGTAGTATTGAGGAAGTACTGAATTAGCAGAGGGACTTCGACAGTTTGCAAGAATGAGCAAAGAAGGGGCAGAAGGAATATAGCGTAGGGACAAGATTGGTCATGGACTTTGATTAAAGGAATAAAGAAGGACTGCAGTCTATTTTCAAAATGGGGAGAGTATTCACAAAGGGGTGATCCAAAAGGATTTAAGAGTTGGAGTGCAGGATTTCATAAAGTTTACCTGCCGTATCAGTCGGAAGGAAGAAAGGCAAATGCAATGTTAGTATTTGAGAGAACTGGAATATAAAAGCAAAGATCTAATCCTGAGGCTTTACAAGTCTTGATCAGACCATATTTAGAGTGTTATGAGCAGTTTTGAGCCCCCATATCTAAGGAACGATGTGCTGGCATTGAAGAGGGTCCAAGAGCCCATTTATGAGAATGATCCCAGAGATGAGAAAATTAACATATGAGGAGCATTTGATGGCTCTGGGAGCCAACTCTCCCAACTCTCGTTGGAGTTTAGAAGGATAAGGGGGATCTTATCAAAATGAGCTGGATATAGAAAAAGCTGGATGATTGGATGTGGAGAAGATGTTTCCAGTCATGAAAGAGTCTGGGACCAGAGAGCACAGCCTCAAAATAAAAGGATGTCCTTTCAGAACAGAGGAGAAATTTCTTCAGCCTGAATGTGGTGAATCGGTGGAATCTGTTGCCATAGATGGCTGTGGAAGTCAAGTTAATGGGTAGATTTAAGGCAAAGGGTGATAGGTTTTCGATTGGTAAAGGTGTCAAAGGTAATGGGGGAAGGTAGGAAAAATATATCGGCTGTGATTTGATTGGCAGACCAGACTTTTGGGCTGGGAGGCCTCTTTTTGCTTCTATGTCCTGTGGAGTTATGATCACCCTGGTCACGACCTCTTCTTACTGCTAACTTCGGACAGGAGGTACAGATGCCTGAGGATCAGGACCTCTCAGTTTAAGAACAATTTCTTTCCAACAGCTATCAGACTCTTGAACCTTCCCTGGTTACACTAATCATGGACTGCTCCAACACCACAAAAGGACCATCTGCACTATTGTTAAGTCACTTATTTTGATCAGGATAACTTTGAATATTGATTATGTTGTAGGAGACTCACACCCACCACGTTGGAGGTTCTCAATGACCGTTTATTTCAAAACTCATGCACGGCCCTTTAAGGGCAGAGTGAGCTCCACCCCTGTGTGGGCGGTGACGTCATCACATCTGCCTGAGGTGCGTGCTGGGCTAAAGCCACGAGGCAAGGAAGTCCCCCGACGGCGCCATCTTCTTGTGGCCCCGCCACATGGTGATACAAGCGGGGCCAGTTTGCCACGAGTATGTGTGCCGCCACACAACCCAACCCGATGCTTGGGCGGACGGCCTCGGTGCTTGGGCTAGGCCGTCTGAATCGGTTGAGTGAGGCCTTGAGGCAGTCCACTGTAAACAGTTTGCTTTTACCCCTAATGTCCAACGTGAAGGTCTTACCGGATTGCTGCAGGACTCTGTAAGGGCCTTCATAAGGGTGCCACAGGGGCACTGTGTGCGAGCCTCGCTGGACGAAGATGTACTCAGCCGTATCTAGCTCCTTGGGCAGCTGGGATGGTTGGCTACTGTGGTGGGGAGGGGGAGCCAGCGAGGCGAGTTTGCTGTGGAGATCTGCCAACAGGGTTGGGATGTCCGTCATGGAGTCTATGTCCGAAATGAAAATCTCGCCAGGTAGCGACAGTGGCGCGCCATAAACCAACTCCGCAGATGATACCTGAGATCCTCCTTCGAAGCTGTCCTGATGCCGAGCAGAACCCAGGACAACTCATCTACCCAACCGGGACTAGTGAGACGGACCATGAGGGCCAACATCATGTGATGGTGAAACCGCTCCACCAGGCCATTTGCTTGCGGGTGATACACCATGGTGTGGTGGAGCTTGACCCCCCAGCAGGCTCGCCAACTGTGTCTGGAGGGCGGACATGAATTGGGCACATCTGTCACTGGTGATGTGCGTCAGGACTCCGAACCTGGCAATCCAGTGAGCAAGCAAGTTCCTGGCGCACGTTTCGGCAGAAGTGTCCTTGATGGGGATAACTTTCGGCCATCTCGTGGTTCGGTCGACCACCGTCATCAAGTAGCATGCCTCCCTGGACACCAGCAAGGGGCTCACGATATCAACGTGTATGTACTGGAACCTTTTGGCCGCAAGGTTGAACTGTTGAATCAGGGCCTTTGTATGGCGGTGGACCTTGGAGGTCTGGCATTGCATGCAGCTCCTCGCCATTTGGGCCACCATCCGCACTGATGTCTTGACGGAGGGGTGTGCTAGATTGTGGACCATGCTGAAGGCCTACAACCTCCACTGTGATGGGACTACCGGGCGTGGCGACACGGTGGAAAAGTCACAGAGCAACATGTCCTTGCTGCCCGGCAAATGGATGTCTTGGAGGCGGAGCCTTGTAATGGCAGCGTGGAGGGCCTGCGTTTCTGCATCTTCTCTCTGTGCCTGCGCCAACTGGGTGTAGTTTAGGCTGTGGATTGTGGGTCATGAAAGCGCGTCCACCACAACATTGTCTCTACCTGTCCTGTGCCGATGTCAGTGGTGAACTCCCGACACGTAGGATAGGTGCCACTGCTGGCGAGCCAACCAGGGATATTTGGCCCTTGCAAGGGCCTACGTGAGCGGCTTGTGATCAGTGAGCGTGGTGAATGGCCTGCCCTCCAGGAAGTACTTGGGCACCACTGGCCATCGACCCACTGCTCCAGCACGCTCCCAACGGCTGTGGCCGAGACATCTACCGAGAGTGTGGTGTGGGCCTCTGGGCGCAGGTGGGCCAATAGTGTGACGCTCGCCAGCTTGTCCTTTGTTGCTGTGAAGGCACCCTCCACCTCTTCTGACCAAACCAGGACCTTGTCTTTTGCGGCGGACATCGAGACTAACAGCCACATGATGCAGGCTGTATCAGGGATGAACCGATGGTAGAAGTTCACCATGCCAACAAACTCTTGCAGGCCCTTGAGGGTGGTGGGTTTCAGGAACTGATGCATGGCAGCGACCTTCTCTGGCCGCCGAGATGGTGTGTCCCAGGAATTGCAGAGTCTGCTTGTCGAATTGGCACTTGGCCACATTGACCGCGAGGCCAAACTCTGCCAAACGGGCAAACGATGCGGAGATGGACCTTGTGCTCATCATGGTCACGACTGGCAATGAGAATGTCATCGAGGTATATGAACACAAAGTCCAGGTCCCCGCCCACTGGGTCTTTCAGGCGCTGGAACGTCTGGGCTGCAATTTTTAGACCGAAGGTCATCCGCAATAATTCAAACAGCCCGAACGGTGTGACATCATGGTCTTACAGATGTCTTCAGGGTGGACCAGGATCTGATGATAGCCCTGTACCAAATTGACTTTGGAGAAGACCTGGGCGCCGTGAAAGTTTGCCATGAGGTCTTGAATATGCGGGATGGGATACCTGTCCAGCATAGTCATGTCGTTCAGGTGCCGATAATCCCCGCAGGGTCGCCAGCCCCCGGCAGTCTTGGGGACCATGTGGAGAGGAGAGGCCTAGGGACTATTGGACCTGCGGATGATTCCCAACTCCTGCAGGCGGGAGAACTCTTCCTTGGCCAGCTGTAGCTTCTCGGGAGGTAAACGCTTGGCCTTGGCGTGCAGCGGGGTGCCCTGAGTGGAGATGTGGTGATAGACCCCATGCTGGGGCATGGCGGCGGTGAACTGAGGCTGCAGAATGGTGGGGAATTCATCGAGTATGCTGGAATACTTGCCCCTGGGTGTGGTGATGGCAGTTATCTTCGGCTTACCGGCTTCTGTGGCATCGAGGCAGATGGACTGAAAAGTGCGAGCGTTGACTAGTCGTTTGCCATTAACATCCACCAGCAGGCCATGCGATCTGAGGAAATCGGCCCCCAGCATTGCAGTGCTCACTGAGGCCAGCACGAACCTCCAGCGGAACTTGTCCTTCCCGATCTGGATCTGCGCCCTGCAAGTGCCAAAGGTCTTGATGGTGGATCCATTGGCTGCCCGCAGGGTAGGGCCCCATGCTCTGTTGTGGGTCTCAAGGGCGGTCAGGGGTAAGACGCTCAGCTCCGCTCCAGTGTCCACAAGGAAACGTCAGTTGGTGGGCTTGTCGGTCACGTACAGGAGGCTGTTCGCGTGGCTTCAACAGCGGCTGGCCGAGTCATTTCCCTGAAAGGTACAGGGCTGCCTGCATTTACAGGCTTGAGCCCCCCAGCGTTGGTGGTAGAAGCACCAGGTAGGGTGGTGTTCTTCCGGCTTGTGCTTGGGGGGGAGGCCTGTGGCCGTCTAGGCCCTGGGCAGTGACCTGGCTGAGGGTGGCTTAGTTCTTCTGCTTGGTGCACCAGAGGGTGTCTGCGCGGGGCGCGACTTGCTGTGGGTCCATGAAGTCCTCATCTGCCAGCAGGAGCTGTATGTCTTCGGGCATTTGCTCAAGGAAGATCTGACAGAACAAGAAGTAGGGTTTGTGATCCTCCGCCAGCGCCAGCATCTCGTCCATCAGGGCCGACGGGGTTCTCTCTCCTAGCCCACCCAGGTGCAGGAGTCTGGAGGGCGCGCTGTTGTGGGGAGAGACCGAATGTGCCGAGGAGGAGGTTCTTGAGGGCAGGGTATTTACCATCGTCTGGCGGGTTGTTGATGAGGCTGTCCACCCTGGCCACAGTCTCCTCGTCGAGTACGTGCTCACGACATAGTAAAAGATCGTGGCGTCTAAAGAAATGTTTCTGATGTGAAACTGTGCCTCCGCCTGCCCAAACCACATACGTGGGCAATTTGTCCAGATGGGAGGCAGTTTCACCGCGACAGTGTTCATCTCTGTGAGATCCATGTTGAGAGGCCAGACAAATGCCTGGACTTGTTGGGGTCACCAATGTAGCAGTAGCTATGATGAAGGAGACTCACAATCACCATGTTAGAGGTTCTCAACGACTGTTTATTTCAAAACTCGCGTGTGCCCCTTTGAGGGCAGCGTGAGCTCCGCCCCCGTGCGGGCGGTGACGTCATCATGTCTGCCTGAGGCGCACGCTGGTCTAAAGCCACGGGGCAAGGAGGTCCCCCGATGGTGCCATCTGCTCGTGGCTGCCCCGCCACGCGGTGGTACAAGTGAAGCCAGTTCGCCCCGAGTATATGCGCCGCCACAATGTATCCATTTTTGGAGTATATATTGTCTTTGTAATTTAATTAAGTATTCAGTTTGTAGTTGTTTTTGCTTTTATGTGCAAGTACCTGTTCAGCTGCAGGAAGTAAAAATGTTGGTGCATATATACATTATACAACGCTTATAAGAAAAAAACCATTATTAGTAAACTTTTTCTGTTCATCTTAAACATGAATATTCCCTTCATGAACATTGATGGAAGCTGAACATTTTCAGCATTTACTGCTTTTTCTTTGCTATATGAATGCTGATAACCCACTTATTAATTTGTGACCTTGTGATCAGTCACCAGCTGTTGCATATCTCCTGATATTTCATTGAACTTGTCTGGGCTTTCTCATGTTGCTTGTACAAATGGAAGAGTTTTTGTGTGACATTTCATAGCGAACTTCTTTGTGCTTTCCTTTTGATTTTAGGTCTTTTGAACTTATTGTTAGGGTTGACACAAGGGAAGAATGTATCCTCAGTGTAGTGCCAGGTGAATTTTATTTTTTGAGGATGAAATTAAAATTTTATCTGTCTTAAAAATCTCATGATAGCAATTTGTGATAATTGGACTGTTCTCCTGGTGACCTGGCAGCATTCTCTGCCCCCCCCCCCCAACTAATTTCGGAGCTATATTATAGATTAACAGAGCATTCATATTAATAACATTTGTGGAAAGTTGCTGAGGAAGTTTGGCGATTAAGCAACTTATGAATTTCAGGAAATTGTAGATTATAATACAGGCACTGGCAGGTTTGCTTCAGATTTTATTTACTTTTTTGAATGCAACATCTTTTGCTGAGATTTATGGCCCATTTTGCAATTAACCCTTGAAAGTACAGGACACAGCCCAAAACCCTCCCCACCAGCAAGAACATCTACAGGGAACGACAACAGCAGTCAAGGATGCAGATTGCCCAGTTCATGCTCTGTTCTCACTGCTACCCTCAGGAAAGAGGTATAGCTGCCACCCTCGTGTCACCAGATGCAGGAACAGCTGCTACACCTCAACAACAAACTCAATTAGAGATCCATTTCAGGACTCTTACTTTTGCTTTATTGATTTTCTTTTCTCTTCTGTATTGTCTCTATTTATTTACATGTGAACATTGAGTACAGTTTTTAAAATGGTGATTCTGCTTTGTCCACAGGAAAAAGAATCTCAGGATGTGTGTAATGTCATGTCTGTACTCCCAACAACAAATCTGAAAGTGATGGGAGCTTTTTTTGCACTGCTGCAGTTCTTCTGGTGTCGTCAGATACAGAGATCTCAAGTTTAGACCAAGTGATGATGTTGAACTGCTGATCTACCTCCTGGTCCTTATAGTGCATGACCTGGAGGTGAACCTGTAGCGAGTAGTGTTCCTATGAACCCATCCACCTTTGTCCTCTGTGGCATAGCTCACAGGTGTAGGGGATGTTGTGGAATAGCCAAGGAGAGTAACTGCTCTGTCTAATCTTTCTGGGAAGTACCTTAGCTTCCAAACCTGAGAACTGTTCATAGCCTAAACCAGTGGTTTTCAAGCTTTTTCTTTCCACTCACATACCACTTTAAGTAATCTCTATGCCATAGGTGCTCTGTGATTAATAAGGGATTTCTTAAGGTGGTATGGAGTGGACTTGTCAGCCACAAACGAGCCTGCAGCTGACGTGGACATTACCCCTCCATAAATCTTCGACCGCGAAGCCAAGCCAAAGAAAAATGGAGTGGAAAGAAGAAAAATTTGAAAACCACTGTTTTAATCGTACCTAATTGACTCGTTATGTGCAAGGTTTCACAACTCCAATGGAAGTGGGCCAATGACAATTTTTTCTCAAGCCAAATATTTCAGTAACATTTGGGTTTAGAGCAGGGATTCTCAACTTCCCTTCCCACTCACAAATCACCTTAAGCAGTCCCTTACTAATCACAGAACACCGATGACACAGGGATCACAAAGTGGTATGTGGGTGGTAAGAAAAAGATTAAGAACCATGGCCTCAACTGTTGGAGATAAACAACAGTGTGGGAGAGGATCAAAGAAACCACTGTGATGGGTGAATGAGCGGACACTAACTTATCTCGCTGACTCTGTTCTGTTCTCCAGGCTCTGCTTGGCTTGACCCAGGCCTCCATTATTACTCATTGGGGATCGGGAGAGAGGGGTCAAATGGAAATGTCCCATTCCCACTGTGCACAAGATATTTGCAGCTTCATCCCCCATTCGTCCTACTGGTCTCCCAAACACTCACTCAGATAAATGGGTACGCATATGCTGGGCCCTCATAATCCGGGGTGGAGCTGTCTGTAAGCACTACTTGTAACTCATTCATGCTGGAATGTTGCACTAGATAGCTGCATTCAGGCATGGACTTCATTTGCTGAGGAGATGCAAGTGAGAATGATCAGAATCTTAATTTATCGTCATGAACATGTCATGACATTCATTTTGCAGCAACGTTGCAGTGCAAACATTGCAAATGTCATTGAACATCCCTACTTTTGACCTGGGAACGTTAGTGAAACTGCTGCTGGGACACCACCTTGAGTAATTCCTATTGCCAGGTCATGGGGCTCAGGTGATGAACCCCAACAGTCACAACCTTCTTATTTTGTACAAGATATAAATCACTGGGCATTGACAAATAATTTACCAAGGCTGTTTGATACCACATTGTGCTGTGTCATCTTGACAAGGGCAGGGACTTGGCCACTCTTACTTTCTCTTGGAATTCAACCCCATGCATGTTCGGAGATGAATCCCATTCCATATTGAGTTCTCCTGCAAACTATTCTCTCCACATTTCTCTTAATTCTCCCCAGACTCCTTTAAGATGTAAAGGGTGAGAATTTCATTGGAGCCAGGTGAAAATGAGGTCAAACTAAGGGATGCCAGGAAATGGGGTGGGGGGGGGGGGTTGAGTGCCAATTTTACAATAAAACCCTCAGCACCAGAGTTCTTTGGTGCATCACTCCAAAACACATGTACAGCCAGCCAGCCGCGATGAAAGAGGAATGGGCTATTTATCCCCTCATGTCTCAGTCACCATTCAATAACAATATAGCTGATCAATAAAATAATTCTACATTCCCACCTTTTTCTCCATGCTTTTGTATATTTAATTTGATTTTGAAACTGATTTTAAACAAACAATTCTTTCTTTGGCTTGGCTTCGCGGACGAAGATTTATGGAGGGGGTAAAAAGTCCACGTCAGCTGCAGGCTCGTTTGTGGCTGACCAGTCCGATGCGGGACAGGCAGACACGATTGCAGCGGTTGCAAGGGAAAATTGGTTGGTTGGGGTTGGGTGTTGGGTTTTTCCTCCTTTGCCTTTTGTCAGTGAGGTGGGCTCTGCGGTCTTCTTCAAAGGAGGCTGCTGCCCGCCAAACTGTGAGGCGCCAAGATGCACGGTTTGAGGCGTTATCAGCCCACTGGCGGTGGTCAATGTGGCAGGCACCAAGAGACAACAATTAACCTGGTTTGAAAAAGGGCTCCAAATTTCTTCCATCAATGTGCTTACTCCTGAAAAGGCTGACTTAACCCTTTGGAGTGACCACTGAATTGGTATTTCCACAACCAATGGAAAGACTCAAATTTCCATCAAAGAGCCACCTAACCATTTCAGATTCCAGTGAACTCTGGCCTGGTTTCCTGCTACATCAAAAGATTGGAAAATGTTTTTGAATGAAGACTAATGCAGGCTGGCATATACCTGGTTGGTTTTGAACAGCACATTGCAATTGACATTACAGTAAAATTCCCTGTATCTGGCACCTATGGTGATTGGTAGATCCTGAATAAGTGAATTTGCTGGTTGCTTGAGATGCCGTGATGGACAAAATTACCAATTTTAAACTTTCCTTTTTTTTACCTATTTATTTTCTGATTTTATTTTGCTGGTTGCTTGAAATCCAGTTAACGGGGATTTTACTGTATTTTTGAGGAAACTCCCCTTCATAAGATATTAATGCTCTGGTATTTGCCCAGGAAATGGTTGGAGTTTGTATCTAAGAAGTGAATTGCAAATTGTGGAAATAGTAGATAGAGAGTGAACTGACAGTGCTTGGAACTGAACACACACACTTACGGCTATTGCATCTTTTCTAGTCTGAAATCTTGTCAGGAAATTTGAGAAAATCATAAAAGAAATGGACCATCCCTCTGCCACACTACCATTCAGCCAAATTTCCATTGAACACTGCAGCACAGAAACAAGCCCTTCATCTCTTCTAGTTTATGCCAAACTATTATTCTGCCTCATCCCATTGACTGCATCAGAGCCCTCCATACTCCTCTAATTCATCCACTTATCTCAATTTTTCTTAAATGTTGAAATTGACCCGCTTTCACCACTTCAGCTGGCAGCTCATTCCACACTCCTTTCAAATTAAGTTTAAAATAAAAATTCCTTTCTAATTCCGCTTCGATGCAGGCCTGTTGGCTGCCTCACCGAGATGCCATTTACAGCTGGTTAATAATGTGCCCAAGGGTAAAGGTTATTATGAAGGAAAGGGAAGAGGAGGACTTTCATGATTTGGGATGACCCCTAGCCGGGTGTCCTGGACAGAGGCTGTGCCACATCTTGTAATCTCACAATAACATACCTTTCACAAATTGCAAAGCACCTCAGCATTGCACAGCTGGTTAAGTACTTTTGGAATGTAGTCAATACTTTATTGTTGGTCACACGTAAGCTTCAGTTGAATAAAAGTCTGGCATTATATTAGGAAATAGAAGGGCAATTTGGGAAGGTTGCCATTTTCTGTTGATCAAATCCATTTTTATTTTATCTCATGATGCTGCAAAAAAATATAAGAGATAATGTCTTGCCCTAAGCATTCTGTTTATTAAGTGGGGCCATTGCCAATCCAGAAAGGCACTTGATAGATTTTATAATTGTTTAACTGAGCAGATGGCAATTTTTGTTTAAAAAAAACTGAACAAATTGCAGAGTTTGCATTTAGCTCTTTATTTGCATTAGGAACTGACGTGTATGGAGAAATCTGTTTCTGTGAATTCCTGCTTGTCTTCCTCTCTTCTAGTCACTGACTTAACTTGCCCCCTGGCCCAGCAATTGGAGTTAAACAGGAAAGTCTGCAGGGACTGGGGTCGAGTGCAATACACAAATGTGCTGCAAAAACTTAGTAGGTCACACAACCTTTTTCTCTTGTGCCCTCCCACCTGTATCCATCTATAGCTTCTTGCCTGTTTGCCTGAGCTCCATCCCCTGCCCCTTCCCCCCTCCTTTCCTCACCCCACCTTTTTATTCAGGTGCCTGTCTGATTTTTTGCTCATACTTTGACAAAGGGCTCAGCCCTGAATTGTTGCTTACCCTTTACTTCCTATAGATGCTGCTTGTCCACTGTTCTCAGCCCAGCAATTCCTGTTTTGAAATACACGTTGCTCCATGACATTGATGCTTCCAATCTCTGTGATCTCTCTCAGTCTTTGCCATCCTTTTGAGATGCTACTCTGTTTTCAGATTGGAAACCCCAAGTTATTTTCATACCTGCCATCAAGGTATGACGTCTATACCTTCAGGTGTCTGTATCATGTGGAACTTTCTTTATTTGAAGCAGTTCTGATACTTTTTTAACATTGTATTTTAGGGTCTGGCCACTGCTGACAAAGCCAGCATTTACTCTTCATTCTTATTTGCCCCTCAGAAGGCAATGATTAGTTGCCACGAACTGATTCAGTTCTTCTGTTGAGGGTACTCCTGCTGCACCAATGTCCTTCTAATTAACTGTCTCCAATCTTGTTTCTCCTTCTGCAAATGCTGCCTGGCTTGTTCGCAGCATTTTCTGCTTATCTTGTGTTGGCAAAAAAAAATCAAGGCCAGTGAGTAGGGTTTTAATTGAGTGGTCTGCTTTCTTCTGAGTGACGATGACCATCCATAGTACCATCCAAAACTGGTAGCAAAAAATGAGGAAATGGCCGAGGCATTAAACAAATATTTTGTGTCATTCTTCACGGTGGAAGACACATCCAGCATGCCCAAGTGCGGAGTTAAGGATGCGAATGTTGGGGAGGGCCTTGATAAAATAGTTGTTACAAAGGAAGTAGTGATGGAGAAACTAATGGGACTAAAGCCAGACAAATCACCTGGTCCTGATGATATGCATGCAAGGGTTCTGAAGGAAATGGCAGAAGTTATAGTTGATGAATTGGTGGTCATATACCAAAATTCCTTGGATTCTGGGCAGGTCCCAGCAGACTGGAAGACAGCAAATGTCACGCCACTTTTTAAGAAGGGATGTAGGCAGAAGACTGGAAATTATCGACCAATTTGCTTGACGTCTGTAGTTGGAAAAATTAAAGATGAAATAGTGAAACTTTTGGAATGTAAGGGTTCAATCAGGCAGACACAGCATGGTTTTAGAAAGGGAAGATCTTGTTTGACAAACTTGTTAGGATTCTTTGAGGATATAATGGATAGAGGGGAACAGGTTGATGTTGTATATTTGGATTTCCAGAATGTGTTTGATAATGTGCCGCACAAGGGATTTATCAGTAAGTTACAGGAAAGTGGAGTCCGGGGAAGTATATTGGCCTGGATAGAAAATTGGTTGTCTGACAGGTGGCAGAGAGTCAGGATAAATGGGAGTTTTTCAGGTTGGCAGAGAGTGGTAAGTGGGGTGCCGCAGGGGTCAGTGTTAGGCCCACAACTGTTCATCATTTACGTTGATGACTTGGAGGAGGGGACAAAATGTGGTGTAGCCAAGTTTGCGGATGACACCAAATTGAGTGGAAGAGCAAATTGTAATGAGGATGTGGAGAGTCTGCAGAGGGATGTAGTTAAGCTGGATGAGTGGGCAAAGGTCTGGCAGATGGCAATGTTAGTAAGTGTGAGGTTATCCACTTTGGCAAGAAAAATAAAAGAGCTGAATATTATTTAAAGGGTGAAAAACTACAGCATGCTGTTGTGCAGAGGGACTTGGGAGTGCTTGTGCATGAATCGTGAAAAGTTAGGTTGCAGGTGCAGCAGGTTATTAAGAAGGCAAATGGAATGTTGACCTTCATCGCTAGAGGAATTGAATTCAGGAGTAGGGAGGTAATGTTGCCACTGTATAAGGTACTGGTGAGACCGGACCTGGAGTACTGTGTCCAGTTCTGGTCTCCATATTTGAGGAAGGATATACTTACTAGGTTGATCCCTGGGATGAAGGGGTTGACTTATGATGAAAGATTAAATCGTCTAGGATTGTATTCGCTCGAGTTCAGAAGAATGAGAAGAGATCTTATAGAAACATATAGGATTATGAAGGGTATGGATAAGATAGATGTAGGAAGGTTTTTTGAGCTGGCCGGGGAAACTAAAACGAGAGGACACAGTCTCAAGATTCGGGGGAGTATATTTAGGACAGAGATGAGGAAAAATAGTTTTTCCCAGAGAGTAGTGAATGTTTGGAATTCTCTAACCAGGGAAGTGGTTGAGGCTGCTTCATTAAACATATTTAAAAGTCGGTTAGATAAATTTTTACATGATAGAGGAATTAGGGGATATGGGGAGAAGGCAGGTAGGTGGAGTTAGGTCATAAATTAGATCAGCCATGATCGTATTGAATGGCGGAGCAGGATCGATGGGCCATTTTTGGCCTACTCCTGTTCCTACTTCCTATGTTCCTAAATTACTTTAAGGTTTATATATTCATCTAAGTGAAGTTTGTTTAGTGTAAGTACACTATAGTATTTTTGTCTTTTTAAACTGTTTATTCTTAATGTAGGTGTATTAGTTAGGCATTGAAAGAGTGAGTCTCAAGCAACCGGAAAGTACACTTAGCCGACATCTACCAATCCCCATAGATGCCGGATACCAGGGCTTTACTATATATCCTGCCTCTGACCAGCTTTTCAACTAATAGTATTTGTGGCTGGTTCTATTCAGTTTCTAGTCAGGACTAATCCTCAGATATCAATGGTTGGGGACTCGGTGAAGGTATTACTGTCGATTCTAAAGGGTTGATGAATCTCTCTTTTAGGAGACGGTCATTGTCCATTACTCATGCATACATTACTTGCTGTAATCAGCCCATAACTGAATGTGGTCCAGGTCTTGCTGGATGAGGATATATATTGTTTTATTTGCTCAGGAGATGCAAAGGAAATTGAACTTTACACAGGTTAGTGGTAGATAATTGACCTTGGCAGCACTGTTGATGATAGTTTCTGCCAATTGATACCTTGATACCAGGCTCAAGCCTGAAATTTTGTTTACTATCTTGATCTTTGCTGTATAAATTACACTGTTTGACCTGCTGAGTTTCTCCAGCATTGTAATTTTACTTCACAATCACGGTGTCTGCAGGTTTTCATGTTTTACATCTCTCTAGTGCAAAACTGTGTGAAATGTCTTCAAGGTATGCCTATCCTGAAGAATTTCTCCTTTGGATTTGGACGCCTGCCCACATTTTAATCATACCTTGATGAAGGACTCAAGACCAAAACGTTGGTTATGTATATTTATATTTGTTGTATAAAGTACACTGTTTGACCAGCTGAGTTTCTCCAGCATTGTGTTTTTATTTCCATCATACTGATATTGTGGATTGAGTTGGTGGAGATGCAAGAAGCTACAGATGCTGGAGTCAAAGTATAAATATCTGGACTGTCTCAGTGGGTCAGGCAGCATCCATGGAAATGAAACCCTGCTTCAGGGCTAAGAATGGGAGTCAGAAGGTGATAGGTGGACCAAGGGAGGCAAGAAATGACTGACAGATGGAGTGAGGTGGAGTTTGGAGACAGAGATAGATGGAAGCAGACAAAAGAAAACTTTTACTGGGCATTGACTGAAATGTCTGTCCTCAGCCTCCTCCATCGCCAGGGTGAGGCAAAAATCAAATTTGAAGACAACTGGTGTAGCTGAGAGTCCAACTGAATGAACAACATCAAATAGCCCACTCCACTTGTTTTGCTTCTCACACATGCCATTCCTTCCCACACCGCCCACCACTCAGCTTCCTGTTACTCAGTTCTTTTCCCAACTTCTCCACTTATCCACCTGCTACCATATTCTCTTTCCCACCTTCCCACTGTTCCCATCAGGCCACCATCCCTCCCTTGTATGGTTCCACTCATCTCCTTCCTTCAGCAGTTGTGTCAATAAGGGTACCTTGCAAAAGGGCGCAGGCCCAAAACATCAGTAATATATCTTTACCTCTTGTGGACACTGCATGACTGGCTGAGTTGCTCCAGCATCTCTGTGCTTTGACTACAATCTGCAGATGTTCATGTTTAACCCTCCTCTGGTACATCTGAGCCCCCTTCCCCCATTTATCAGTTTTTATCTTTCATGGTCTCCCATCGCCATCCCACTTACCTCCATCTGCCAGACACCCTTCCTCAGTCTGTCTATCACCTACTGCCCTTCCCCCCTCCCCCCACCCTTACCCCAAAATACCCTCTCTTCCTTAATACTGTCTCCCATCTCCATTCTCAGTCCTGAAGCAGGGTTTTGACCCAAAACGTTGACAGTCCATTTCTCTCCACAAATGCTGCCTGATCTGCTTTGTTCCACCAACAACTTTGTTTTTTTGCTTTTTTTTTTAGCTGAATGGAATGGATCAGACTTTGCTCTTTTTCTATGAGCAAGTTATAGATGTGAGGTTGCACCTATATCTTGTGGATAACGATCAAGAATTGTAACCTTCGATATCTCACTCTGTGAGAGAAATTATAGCAGTGCAGGTCATTTAAATCTGCATTGAATACAGTATTTTGATTGGAGCATTTATTGACATTGCTTTGCCAATCAATTAATTGAAAGCAGAGCATGTCTCACTGCAGACTCTGACAGTTTGCTGAGCAGATGAATCTATTTAAGTTCTTCTCCACTGTTTGTGAACAAACGGGACTCATGGCCGGAGCTGCCATATGAACCTTGGAAATTGTGCTTGAAGGAATCTCTGGATTCAAAGAGACTCAAGGTGTAACTGTATGTGGCAGTTCTGTTTGAGAGATGGTGCTATGTCTCCCTGAAAGCACACACCCTCTGGTGGAAAAGAATTGATCTCGAGTGCTGTGTACGATATTTATCATTTTGTGTCTGCTTTGATCCACTGTGCACTCAGTTTCTCTTTTAGTTTTGGGAGTCCTATTGTATATTTTAAATCAATTTTTAAAGTGCTCAAAATGGCAGAGAACCAAGCATTCTGAGTTAGCACTGTTGGCAGAAATAGAGTCAGCAGGCATTGCAGATGGTTAAAGTGGCCCCCAGCAGGGGTTCTGCAGGCAATGCTTGCAGCCTTTTCTATTACTTGTGGTTTGATGAAATCCAGACTGTTGATTGGAGAGAAACAGAATGGAATTCTAAGCAGGAGGCAAGGGGAGGGAAGGTGGTGGTGTAGTCACTGCAGATTCACTGGTATAGCTTTCTTTGTTCTAAATGGATAGTAACAAACTTAACACAACTACGGGGTATGACATTGCTTCAAACCATTTCTTTCACAAAATTGAGTTTAAAAAAAAAGAGAAAATTTACAGGAAGCTTGTACTGTATTCCTAGGGGCAACATTATAGTGGCAATAAGTTGAACTTTAAAATAGAGCAGTTACTTCTGAGAGAATGAGGAACCACCCTTATTAACTAAAAATAAGTCATAAATATGCATTTGACATTTACAATTCTTGGATAAGGGGTGGTTGTGTGTGTGCATGAAAGAGTATGGGCTCCATGGAGAGATTGTATCTTATGGCATGGTGGTTGGTAAAAAATCATTTCATATAACTGGCAGAATATCCAGCTGAAATTATTTGATACAGAGTGCTTAAAAGGGTGGTGAAAGTAGATTAATTTGGTATTTTCTAAAAGGGGTTAGATATACAGTTGTAAACAGAAATTTCCATGGTTATGGGGAAAGACCAGCGGAATGGGACAAATTGGAGGGTTCGATCCAAGATTTGACATAGCTATCATGATGGAATGAATTTCTTCTCTCCTGTATCTTCTGATAATTCCTTAGTCTTGAATTGTGCATTTTGTCAGCTTGGAAATACAAAAATAAAGCTTGCATGATTGAATTTGTTTTAATTCCAGGAGATGACAGAGTAGGGTGTTGAAAGGATTACCCAGAACAAATAATTAAGCAGCTCAAATTCCAAGATTTCAACTCTTCCACCTGTCATATCTGACTATGCATCCAGCATAGTTTTTGTTCATAATTTTCTAAATTTCAGCTTTGTTTCTGGTACTGCTGGAAGATGCTATTGCATCAAGTCTGAATATGGGGTAGTCCTTTCATGGAATACACTCCCAACATGCCACCGGGGCCTTGTGAGCTGTATGCCAGTTGTTTCTCCTTTTGGGGAAGTCCTGAGCAAGGTGTTATAGTCTAAGGTTAAGGGGATAAGCCATTAAGGACTGAGATGAGGAGAAACCTTCAATGAGAAAGCTGTGAACTTGTGGATCCCCCATCGCACCCCCTGCCCCAACTTCAGAAAGCTAATGAGGCCAGTTCATTACGTATATTTAAAATAGAGTTGGATGTGGCCTTTGTGGCGAAAGGGATCAAAGGGTATGGGGGAGAAAGCATGAATAGGGTATTGAGGTCACATGATCAATTGTGATGATATTGAATGGCGGTACAGACTCAAAGGGCTGAATGGCCTACATCTACACTGATTTTCTATGATTTCATGATTCTCATGGAGGATGGGCATATTTTCATTAGATCATTTCCTACAGGTGAAGAGCTTTTGCCCCACGTTACTGGCAAAAAATGTATGGATCTTTAAATTTAGACATTCAGCATGGAAACAGGCCCTTCCGTGACACAAGCCTATACTACCCAATTAACCTACAACCGGATACATTTTGAAGGAGGGAGGAAACTAAAGCCCCCGGAGAAAACCCACATAGACAGGGTAGAATGTACAAACTCCTTACAGACAGTGTGGGATTCGAACTTGGGTCACTGGAGCTAACTGCCAATGTCTTACCAAATTTCAATGTTGTCTTCATCATTTCCATTAGGGTATGACATTGCAGAGACTACTTTCTTCCCAAATAAAACTCAAAAGCTGCAGATGTTGGAATCCTGAACAAAGAAAATATTGCTTGAGGAACTCAGACATCATCCAAGGGTAGAAATAGTCAGTCAATGTTTCCATGTTTGTCTTGGTTCACGCCCGAAGTGTTGATGGACCTTTACTACCCATGAATGCTGTCAGACCTGCTGAGTTCCTCTAGCATTTATTCCCCAAAATTGAGATTTTATGAGAAAAGTAGCAAATTTACAGGAAAACTTAAATATCTAGTGGTCAGCACTATATTGGCAGTAATTTATACCTAAACATGGTGAAATGTTCGCTGGCCCGTAACCATTAACAAATAAATATAGTATGGGAGTTGGGATGTTATGGTGAGGTTGTAAAAAGCATTGGGGAGGCCAAATTTACAGTATTGTGTGGAATTTTGGTCACCTAACTACAGGAAAAATATCAATAAGATAGAAAGAGTGCAGAGAAGATTAACTAGGATGTTGCCTGGACTTCAGGACTGAGTTACAGGGAAAGATAAAACAGGTTAGGACTTTCCTGGAGTGTAGAAGAATGAGTGGAGATTTGATAGAGGTATTTAAGATTATGAGGAGGACAGACAAAGTAAATGCAAGTAGACTTTTTCCATTGAGGGTAGATGAGATACAAACCAGAGGACATGGGTTAAGGGTGAAAGGGGAAAAGTTTAGGGGGAACATAGGGGAACTTCTTCACATGGAGTGTGGAGTGAGCTGCCATTTGAAGTGGTGAATGCAGTCTCAATTTTAACATTTAAGAAAAGTTTGAACAAGTACTTATGGACTGGGTGTAGGCCAATGAGACTAGGCAGAATAATAGTTCTGTAAAGACTAGAAGGGCCGAAGGGCCCATTTTCTCTGTTGTAATGTTCTAAAATGCAACACTGAGCAATATAAAGATATTGAAGCAGGCATTTAAAAATTTGCCCATAGAGCTTGAAGGAAGGGGGGGTGAAAATTTTCCAGATGGAAATTCCTGAGTTAGGCTTAAATAAGTTTAGGATCACCAACTAATGGTGGAATGAGGCAACTGGAGAGAGGGGAACCAAATTAGAGGAACTTCAATTCTGCATGGGGTAGTTGTAGGGTTGAAAGACCAAGGGAGTAGAGGCAGAAGCAGTGAATAATGACTATTTTAAATAAAATGAGCTTCAGTTGGCCAATATTTGATTTAGATTGGTGAGCTGCGTGATGGGAAAATGTGATGTAATCTCAAAATACAGCCAGCAAAACTTAGGATGAATGGAAGTTTGACAGTGAGAGACGGGTCAAAAAGTTGTAATTAAATTCCTATTTGAAAATAAATTGATCAACTGGATTTGTACTTTATTTTAACAAGATTTTCATTTTTATTTAATTTAGTAATGCAAAACAGTAACAGGCCCTTCCAGCCCATGAGATAGTGCTGTCCAAGTACACACTGTTTGGCCAATTAACCTACCAAGAGGTGAATGTACAAACTTCTTACAAACAGTGGCAGATTTAAAGCCGGGTCGCTGGTACTGTAATGTTTCAAAGAAGTAACTATACAGTCTACATCATGTCATGGGTTCCTCTGTCTTTCGCCATCGTCATAATCAACACCATGAAATAAAATCCATTTCCTAAATGTGAGCTCATAGGGCATAGTGTAGAATTACTCCTCAATCCAGTGAGATGTTTGTCAAGTGAGCACCAAAGCAGCAAAACAATTTTCTTTTAGATGTCAGAAATGTCAACCGAAAGCCTGAGGGGACAACATTTGTTTTTGATGCTTTTACCTTTTTTTTTACAAATAGGGTACAACTTGGGTCTTCATCAACTCGAGGTACAGTGTGACATACAATCCAGAACTCTTGAGCTCCACTGAGTTTAGATCAATTAAGGAATTTCTTTCTTTTGTTTACATTTCTTTCTTCTTGAGTACAGAGTATAGTTACTGGTAATTAGAAATTCTGTCTGAAACTCAGCAGGTCAAACAGCTAACTTAATATAGCAAAGATAAAGATACGTAATCAACATTTCTGGCTTGAGCTTCATCAAGGTATGAGCAAAATGTAGGCAGGCACAAAAACAAAATAGTTGAAGGGCAAGGGGAAAAGCACAGTTCCACAGGCGAGGTAATGGGTGAATAAGGAAGGGAGGGCACACCAGCAAATCAGGGGAGGGCAGATGGTTCTGTAAATGGAGAGGGAAGGGGATGGAGGGATGGGGAAGAGAGGGAGAAAGGGGAATAGACTAGCAGAAACTGGAGAAGTTTTTAGTTTTTTTTTGGTTTTTTAAAATTTTTTATTTTTCACACCATAAACCACATTGACCATGATATATACATTTTCCTTTTCAAATATATACAGTGTCATTTTCTCCCCCCATCCTCCCATCCCACCCTCCCTACCTCCCCCCCATCTATTTAAAGTACAAAATCTAAGATACATTAAACCAGTCAAACAATGTTGTCATTCAATAAAAATAAACAAGAAATTCCACTGAGGTCAATTCTTTTCATTTCCTTCTCCTTTCGTTAATTTAGGTGGTGAATGTCCCCAGTAGGTTTTCTCTATTGTGTTTCATGTATGGCTCCCATATTTGTTCAAATATTTCAATATTATTTCTTAAACTATATGTTATTTTTTCTAATGGAATACATTTATTCATTTCTATATACCATTGTTGTATTTTCTAATTATCTTCCAATTTCCAGGTTGACATAATACATTTTTTTGCTACGGCTAGAGCTATCTTAACAAATCTTTTTTGTGCACCATCCAAATCAATTATAATTCTTTGTTTTTTATGTTACTGAGGAGGAAGATCTCTGGATTTTTTGGTATATTGTTTTCTGTAATTTTATTTAATATCTGGTTTAGATCTTCCCAAAATTTTTCTACTTTCTCACATGTCCAGATTGCGTGAATTGTTGTTCCCATTTCTTTTTTACAATGAAAACATCTGTCAGATACTGTTGGGTCCCATTTATTTAACTTTTGAGGTGTAATGTATAGCCTGTGTATCCAATTATATTGTATCATACATAACCTCGTATTTATTGTATTTCTCATCGCTCCAGAACATAACTTCTCCCATGTTTCCTTTTTTATCTTTATATTTAAATCTTGTTCCCATTTTTGTTTAGTTTTACCATTTGTTTCCTCATTCTCCTTTTCTTGCAGTTTAATATACATATTTGTTATAAATCTTTTGATTATCATTGTATCTGTAATCACATATTCAAAGTTACTTCCCTCTGGTAACCTCAGACTGCTTCCTAATTTGTCCTTCAAGAGAGGATCTCAGTTGGTAATATGCCAGCACTGTATCTTGAGTTATATTGTATTTATCTTTCATTTGTTCAAAGGATAATAATCTATTTCCTGAAAAACAATTTTCTATTCTTTTGATCCCTTTTTTCTCCCATTCTCTAAAGGAAAGGTTATCTATTGTAAAAGGGAGTAACTGATTTTGCGTCATTATTAGTTTTGGTAATTGGTAATTTGTTTTATTTCTTTCGACATGAATCTTCTTCCAAATATTGAGCAGATGATGTAATACTGGAGAACTCCTACGTTGTACCAATTTTTCATCCCATTTATATAATATGTGTTCAGGTATCTTTTCCCCTATTTTATCTAGTTCTAATCTAGTCCAATCTGGCTTTTCCCTTGTTTGGTAAAAATCTGATAGGTATCTTAATTGTGCGGCTCTATAATAATTTTTAAAGTTTGGCAGTTGTAAGCCTCCTTGTTTATACCATTCTGTTAATTTATCTAGTGCTATCCTCGGTTTCCCCCCTTTCCATAAAAATTTCCTTATTATTTTCTTTAACTCCTTGAAGAATTTCTCTGTCAAGTGTATTGGCAATGCCTGAAATAGGTATAATATCATTGGGAAAATGTTCATTTTAATACAGTTTATCCTTCCTATTAGTGTTAATGGTAAATCTTTCCAATGCTCTAAGTCGCCCTGTAATTTTTTCATTAGTGGATAATAATTGAGTTTATATAGATGGCCGAGATTTTTATTTATTTGTATACCTAGGTATCTTATTGCTTGCATTTGCCATCTGAATGGTGATTCCTTCTTAAATTTTGAGAAATCCGCATTATTCATTGGCATTGCTTCACTTTTATTTACGTTAATCTTGTAACCCGACATTTCTCCATATTCCTTCAATTTCTTATATAATTCTTTTATTGATAGTTCTGGTTCTGTTAAGTATATTATAACGTCATCTGCAAATAGACTGATTTTATAAACCTTCTCTTTTATTTTTATCCCTTTTATTTTATTTTCTGTTCTTATCAATTCTGCTAGTGGTTCTATAGCTAATGCGAACAATAAGGGTGATAGTGGGCACCCCTGCCTTGTTGATCTGCTTAAGTTAAATTGCTTTGATATATATCCATTTACTGTCACTTTCACCAATGGCCCCTTGTATAATGCTTTAATCCAATTAATATACTTCTCTGGTAAACTGAATTTTTGCAATACTTTTGAATAAATAATTCCATTCTACTCTGTCAAAGGCCTTCTCTGCATCTAAAGCAACTGCTACTGTTGATGTTTTACTCCCTTCTACTGCATGAATTAAGTTAATAAATTTACAAATATTGTCTGTTGTGCGTCTTTTTTTAATAAATCCAGTTTGGTCTAGATTTACCATTTTAGGTACATAATCTGCTAATCTGTTTGCTAATAGTTTAGCTATTATCTTATAATCTGTGGTCTATATGACGCTGGTGCGAGTGGATCTTTCCCTTGCTTTAGTATTACTGTAATTATTGCTGTTTTACATGAATCTGGCAAGCTTTGTGTTTTGTCAATCTGGTTGATTACTTCCAGGAGGGGAGGAATTAATAAATCTTTAAATGTTTTATAGAATTCTATTGGGAATCCATCCTCTCCTGGTGTTTTATTTTTATTATTTGGTAATTTTTTTTATTATTTCTTGTATTTCTACTATTTCAAATGGTTCTGTTAATTTATTTTGTTCCTCTATTTGTAATTTTGGTAGTTCAATTTTAGTTAACAATTCATCTATTTTACCTTCTTTCCCTTCATTTTCAGTTTGGTATAATTGTTCATAGAATTCTCTGAAGTTTTCCTTGATCTTCGTTGGATTATTTGTGATTTGTTTGTCTTTTTTCCTTGATGCCAATACCATTTTCTTAGCTTGTTCTGTCTTAAGCTGCCATGCTAGAATTTTGTGTTTTTTCCCCTAGTTCATAATATTTCTGTTTTGTCTTCATTATGTTCTTCTCCACCTTATATATTTGTAGTGTTTCATATTTTATTTTTTTATCTGCCAATTCTCTTCTTTTAGTTGTATCTTCCTTCATTGCTAATTCTTTTTCTATATTTACTATTTCCCTTTCCAACTGCTCTGTTTCCTGATTATAGTCCTTCTTCATCTTGGTTACATAACTTATTATTTGCCCGCTAAGGAATGCTTTCATTGCATCCCATAGTATAAACTTATCTTTCACTGATTCCGTATTTATTTCAAAATACATTTTAATTTGTCTTTCAATGAATTCTCTAAAATCCTGCCTTTTAAGTAGCATGGAGTTTAATCTCCATCTATACATTCTTGGAGGGATGTCCTCTAGCTTTACTGTCAGTATTAAGGGTGAATGGTCCGATAATATTCTAGCTTTATATTCTGTTTTTCTTACTCTATCTTGCATACGAGCTGATAACAAAAATAGGTCTATTCTTGAGTATGTTTTATATCTACCCGAATAATATGAATATTCCTTTTCCTTTGGGTGTTGTTTCCTCCATATATCCAAAAGTTGCATTTCTTTCATTGATTTAATTATAAATTTGGTTACTTTGTTCTTTCTGTTAATTTTTTTCCCAGTTTTGTCCATATTTGAATCTAAATTAAGGTTGAAATCCCCTCCTATTAATATGTTCCCTTGCATATCTGCTATCTCCAAAAAAATATCTTGCATAAAATTTTGATCTTCTTCGTTAGGTGAATATACATTGAGTAGATTCCAAAACTCCGAATATATCTGACATTTTATCATTACATATCTCCCTGTTGGATCTATTATTTCCTCTTCTATTTTAATTGGTACATTTTTAGTGATTAATATAGCTACTCCTCTTGCTTTTGAATTTTACCACGCTGCTGTTACATGTCCTACCCAATCTCTCTTTAATTTCTTGTGCTCCAATTCAGTTAAATGTGTTTCCTGCAGAAATGCTATATCAATTTTTTATTTTTTCAGTAAATTTAGCAGTTTCTTCCTTTTAATTTGGTTATGTATTCCGTTAATATTTAAAGTCATATAGTTCAGTGTAGCCATTTCATACTTTGTTTATCTTCCCTTTCCGTTTCTCCATCATCACCTTTCCTTCTTATCCATTTCTGCTTTTTTGTTTTGAACACTTTATAAGACAACATTTCTAAAACATCAAACATTTTCCTTATTCTCCTATTTAAAACTTCTTTAACCCCATTCTCCCCTCCCCCTCCTGAGTTGCCCTTTATCCCTTGTCGGGCAACCACATCTCCCCTCTCCATTTGGATTTGCGAATTCACTCGCAAACATCAACTGATTTTGCAGTGACCGTAACTCCTCCCCACCCAGCCCCCCCCCCCCGGAAAAGATTTCAATTTTCATATGTAACAAAGGTCACTCTTTTAATTCCCTCTATTCCCTTCCCTTCCCTTATTAATTCTGATCTATACTCTTTCTATTTTCCTCTAAATACAGATACATTCATATATACACACATACATATAGTTCGTGGTCATTTTTACTCTCATTACATGTCTTCATCTCTCTGCTTGTTTTGTAGTTGTTCTGCAAATTTTCGTGCTTCCTCTGGATCCGAGAATAGTCTGTTTTGTTGCCCTGGAATAACTATTTTAAGTACCGCTGGGCACTTTAACATAAATTTATATCCTTTTTTCCATAAGATCGTTTTTGCTGTATTGAACTCCTTCCTCTTCTTCAGGAGTTCAAAACTTATATCTGGATAGAAAAATTTTTTTGACCTTTGTATTCCAGTGGCTTTTTGTCTTCTCTTATTTTCTTCATTGCTTTCTCCAATATATTTTCTCTTGTTGTATATCTTAAGAATTTTACTAAAATGGATCTTGGTTTTTGCTGCGGTTGTGGTTTCGGGGCTAGTGTTCTATGTAGCCTTTCTATTTCCATTTCTTCCTGTAATTCTGGTCTTCCAAGGACCCTGGGGATCCAATCTTTTATAAATTCTCTCATATTCTTGCCTTCCTCATCTTCCTTAAGGCCCACTATCTTTATATTATTTCTTCTATTATAGTTTTCCATTATATCTATCTTCTGAGCTAACAGCTCATGTGCCTCTTTAACTTTTTTATTAGATTCTTCTAATTTCTATTTTAAGTCCTCTACTTCCATTTCTTGGATTATTTCTCGTTCTTCCACATTTTCCACTCTTTTTCCTATCTCTGATATGACCATTTCTATTTTATTCATTTTTTCCTCTGCATTCTTAATTCTTCTTTTTATCTCATTAAATTCTTGTAATTGCCATTCTTTCACTGATTCCATATATTCTTTAAAAAAAGATATATCCATTGTCTTGCCTTTCTCTTCTTCTTCCATTTCTTTCTGTTCTTCTTCTTCTTCTTCCTCTGGGTTGACCATCTGTTGTTTCCTTGTTTTCTTTTTACCCTCTTCTTTCATGTTGTCGTTATTGTCTGTGTTCTGCACCTGCTGCTGTGCTGCAGGTGTCTCTCTCAGCTGTGGAGATCGACTCCGCAGCTGTTCCCCCCTCCCGTCAGTGTGCTTTTTCATGCGCATCGCGCATGCGCGAGGTTGCGCACTTTTACTCGGCTCTGTGAGCCATTTTTGTAGTCCCGAGCCCGGGACTTCCACTGACCTGAGGGAGCGGGCTTCTCTCTCCGCGGCGGGCCTCCTCGGACAGGTGAGGCCTTCACCTTCTTCTTCTGACGTTCTTTCTTCTTCTCTTCTTCCCGTTGTTTTCGACTTTTCTCTCTTCGCTGCCATTTTCTTCTCATATTTATTTTTACTTTGTTTTAAATTTTAGTCTTGTACCTTTGTGTTTTGTGCGTTTTTTAAAACTTTTCGGGAGAGGGCTGGAATTCCCTGACCGGCCACTACTCCATCACGTGACTCCTCCAGAAACTGCAGAAGTTAATGTGAATGCTGTCTGGCTGGAAAGTGCCCAGATGGAAAATTAGGTGTTGCTCCTCCAATTGACAGGTGGCATTGGTTTGGCAGTGCACGAAGCCATGGATAGACATGTCAATGCAAGAGCGGTGCACAAAATTGAAGTGGTTGGCTACTGAGAGATCCCTGTCACTGATGCAGGCAGAGTGAAGATGCTCAGTGAATCCATCTCCCAGTCTCTCTGATGTAGGGAAGGTCACAATGGGAGCACCAGATGCAGAAGAGGAATCCCCCCAGCTTCACCAGTGAAGTGTTGCTCCTTTACTGGGAAGGACTATTTGGGGCCCTGAAGAGTGGTGAGGAAGGAGGTGCCAGCACAAGTATGACGCTTCCTGTGGTGGCAGGGTAAGGTGCCAAGGGTTATGGTTAATGGGAAGAGATGAGTGGACGAGGGAGAGGGGTCCCTTCGAAAGGAGGAAAGTGAAGGATGTGTTAAGTGGTGGGATTATGTTGTAGGTTGCAGAAATTACGGAGGATAATGTGTTGGATGCGGAGGCTGGTGGGGTGGGAGTTGAAGTCAAGGGGAATCCTGTCACTGTTGCATCTGGGGGCGGAGGGGGTGAAGGCAGATGAATGAGAAATGGAAATGATGCCGGTAAAAGCTGAATTAATGATGGTGGAGTTGAAGCCATGTTTTTGGAAGAAGGAGGATATTTCAGATGATCTGGTCTGGAAGACCTCATCTTGGGAACAGGATTTCATTTGTGTACTCTGACAATATATTTGGGTACACCCATGGAGCAGGCGGGAGGCCGTTTGGCTCCAGAGGCTGCCGGAGTACTAGTGCGAATTCGTAGACACTATTGAATCTGAATTTCATTTCATGAGTCTGCTTCTGTTATTGTTGGGAACATTGGGCTATGATAGTGGTGCCTCCTTGTGTGCCTCAACAGCAGGCATAATTAGTGAATTCTGTGTATTATTACATTTTGTGCATAAGTTCATTAGAATAAAGGTATTCCAATCTTGTTTGTTTGAGAGGTTTTCTGATGCGGGCTAGTGGAAACAGATTCATTTGTAACTTGCAAACTGGAATTGGGTGAATTCTTGAAAAGATAATTCTTTGCTGTATTGCGGAGACCATGCAGGAGAGTGGGAAATTCAATGATTTTTTCTGAGAGTTGGTGCTGGTTTAGTGGGCTGAGTGGTCTCCTGTGGTCATTTTGCTCTTGGATGATGTTCCTATTGCCAGGGTGGCCTGCTGCTGAACATTTAGAGGTGTACACAAATACCATGAAATCATTGAGCATAGCACCTTCCTTATCTTAACCACTTATCAAGGAGAAGCCCAGGCATTAATTACAGAAAGCATCTTCAATTAATCTTTATCTGATTTTTGTGCAAGTTCTTTTGAGAACAAGTGGTCAATTTGTGTCATGATGTTGGGAGTTCTGTGACCCTTCAGAAGTTGGCTTTCACTTGAATTATCTTTTTTTGCTTCAAGTTCCTCCTTTTAGTGTTTTAGGGGGACACATGCAGCACCAAAATCTAATATTACACAATATTTGACTGAAAGCTGACACATCACTGAGTGTAGTGAACAATGTCTGGAAAAATAAGTTCAATATTCTGATATTGGGCTTGAAACCACAATTTTCTGATTTGAGATGAGAGCACAACTAAATGACTTAAGGAAAACACTGGTGCACATTGTAATCAGCAAAAAACTGTTTTAATTTCTTTTGTAGACCACTTTTAAGTCACTTCTGATTCGGCCGATCCAAAACTGGAAGTGGCGTCATAACACTCTTGGCGCATTTCTCAGCTCTGCAGGCTTCGTTCCAGCACCATCTCAGCGTGGGCCCCCAGGACTTGTGGTCAGTCGGCATTACAGGGACAATTTGAAAGTGAGGCCCACCGCGCCCCCCCCACCCAGCTGCTGCTACAATCCTTCTCTCCTATCAACTACATTTAAAGAAATTAAAAAATATTTGTTACGTGAGGTTAAAAAAAAGTGCTTTTACTTAAATGCGTTGTGGTCCGCAGTGGTGGCCTGAGGGCCCCTGTTGAGAATGGCTGATGTAAGGGGAGGGGAATCAATACAATAGCCTTGCCATTCTACATTTCTTCCCTTTGTAAATCTAATGACAATCTGGAACTCTGGATTTCTAGCTCCAGTTCTTTCCCGCCCACCTCTTCTGCAGTCAAGGACCTACATAGTTTCTCTGTTAGTCAGGTCTTTCATTTAAAATTCCCTCAAAAACCCTCTTCTTGCCATCTTTACAACAGTTCCATAGGTCTCCAATATCTCACATGCTTCACATTCTGGGTTTCCATAGCATCCCATAATTTCATTTTCTTAACCATTGGCCTTGAAGTCACGCCAGTTGTTTGTCCTTGAATTCTCACCTGGACCTCTTTACCCTTCCCTATAAAATTGCCCCTTTGGCCAAACCTTTTGCCCTCGGAAGCCTGTTGTTTGATGATCTTCCTGCGATGTCCCTTTGGAGTTTACGACATGGCAGTGTCACACGAAGTCACTCTGTTTTATTATGCTGGTAGATTCTGATTGCTAAGCTTCTAGTGACCTTTGATTAACTTTTAACTCGCAGCCTGACTTTAGAACGAAGTGTTGGTTCTGCTTCAGTTCTTTGGGTTTATTCTTCAATTTTTTTCTGAATGCTTAACTCCCCATTCCTATTCACTGTTCAGCAGACATCAGTGTTGGTGCCTGATGAGAGTATTTGGCACTGTTACTGTGTAGTTTGAGAAACTAATTGCAAATATTTTGCATTGGCCTGCTCAGTGTCTAATTTGACGACTTCTATTTTGTATTAGGCAAAACAGATATTATTGTCACGAACAAGTCATGAAATTCAGGGTTTTGCAGCAGCGTCATAGTGTAAACATTCATATTATAAACCATCTTACAATATTATTCCAAAAATTAAAAATAGTCGTTAGTTCATTGATCATTCAGGAATCTGATGGCAGCGGGGTAGAAGCTGTCCTTTTGCCACTGAGAGCTCATCTTTAGGCTCCTGTACTTTTTCCCGATGGTACCACAGTGAAGAAGGCCTGGCCTGTGTGGTGGGGGTCCTTGAAGATGGGTGCTGCTTTCTTAAGACACCCCCTCATGTTCATGTCCTCGATGGAGTGAAGTCTGGCACCTGTAATGTCATAGGCCGGGTTAACAACCCTCTGGAGTATATTCTTGTTTTGAGAGTTGGTGCCTCCATACCAGGCAGTGATGCAAGCAGTCAGAATGCTCTCCACAGAATACTTGTAGACGTTTACAAGAGTCTTCGGTGACATCCTGAATCTCTGGGTGATGGGGAGGAGAGGAAATAATGATGGAGTCAGTGTTTGGTGCGGGGGGATGGGGGGTGCCGTTATCAAACTGGAAAAACACAAACATATCAGTCATTCCATTGAAAAGCTGCAAGGATGAAGCATGGACTTGTTTGGGTAAATCCCTGTCCTGCTGTGTAGTTAGCTGTATTTACAGAGGAGAAAGGAAGGAAATTATGGGCTTGGCAAGAATATTGAGGTAGCACCCTTGCCTGATACCTTCAAAACAATTAAAGTTAGCACAAGACTGTAAAAGCATCAACGACTGGGGTTAGAATCTGGCACTGTTTGTAAGGAGTTTGTATGTTCTCCTGTGTCTGCATGGGTTTTCCCCATGTGCTCCGATTTCCTCCCAACCTCCAAAATTTACTAGGATGAAGGGTAATTGGCAGGCACGTACTCGAGGGCTGAAAGGGCATGTTAACCTGTTGTTTAAATGTCTAAATTTAAATTTAAAATATGCAGTTCTACTATTTAAACATGAATAGGAGAGTTTTTTCCTTGATAAGAGTCAAGCATGCTGGATCTACTCTTCTATTGATGGAACAAAATTAAGAAGACTCATCTGGGACGTTCTCTTGGGTGTGCAGTCGGTGGGTAACATCTTCCTCACACTATGAAAGACAGGGACCTCTCATCCCAAAAACTGACTTGTGGGAAAATGATACTGACACAGGCCACACTGAAATGCACGATAGCAGATTTAGCCATATGTTCACTTGGTTGAGCTCTTTTTGTAATAACACAGAAATAATGGAGGAACTCAACAGGAAACGTACATCCATAGGAAGGTAAAGATATATTACTGATGTTTCGGCCTTGAGCCCTTCCTTAAGTTTCTCATACCTTGGGAAAGGGCTCAGGCTCGAAACGTCAGTAATATATTTTTACCTCCCATAGATGCTGCGAGACCTGCTGAGATCCTCCAGCATTTCTGTGTTTTTACTATAATCACAGCATCTGCAGACTTTTGTGTTTCACTGAGCTCTCTTTGTCTTGACTGGAAACTTAATTGAAGTTCATTTTGTTTACTTAGATGTTGGACCATAAATCTAAAAGTTGAGTAACATTCATAATTATCTTAGTTCTATAAACCCACCAACTCCCACAGCTACCTCGACTACACCTCTTCCCACCCTGTCCCCTGTCAAGATTCCATTCCAATCTCTCAATTCCTCTGTCTCTGTCGCATTTGCAGCCAGGATGAGGACTTCTATGCTAGATCATCAGAGATGTCCTCCTTCAAACAGCATGGCTTTCCCTCTACCACCATCAACTCAACGCTCACCCACATACCCTCCATTATCCTTACATCTGCCCTGGCCCCCTCTGCCCCCATGCACAACAAGGGCATGACACATCCTTCTCTGCCATTTCCACCACCTACTACATGATCCCACCACTAGACACATAATTACCCCTCCTCCCATCTCTGCCTTCCACAGGGGCTATTCCCTCTGTGACTCCCTTGTCCATTTCTCCCTCACCACCAATCATCCCCTTGGTACTTACTCCTGTGACTGCAGGAGATACTCCACTTGCGCCCATGCCTCCTTCTTCAGCCTCAAATAGTCCTTCTAAGTGAAGCAACATTTCACTTGTGAGTTTGCCGGGGTCATCTACTGCATCCAGTGCTCCCTTAGTGGTCTCTTCCACATCGGAGTGACTTGGCGCACCGATCACTTTGTTGAACACTGTAGCTCTGTCTGCCATGATAGCATGGATCTCCCAGTGACCATCCATTTCATGCCTGATTATCGTCTCATGCACTGCAATTGGGCATCCTCCAACTGGATGGCATTAATATCAAATTCTCTGGCTTTGGTTAATAACACCTTTTGTTGGTCTGGATTCCAGCAAAACCAGCATTGTCTGAATTCTGAGATTTCCTGCTTAAGGTTCAATCTGATTATTCCTTGAAGAAGGGCTCAGGCCTGAAATGTTGACAATCTGTCTTTGCTTTTTATGGATGCTGAAAGAATGGCTGAGTTCTTTCAGCATTTCTGTGTGATTTTACTACAGTCACAGCATCGGCAGACTTTTGTGCTTCCTCTATCTTAGTTCTTCACTCACATTCCTTTCTTGAGACTGTTAACCCTTGGAATCATTATAATTGAGACTAATTTTAGGCAGTCTTTGGAATTTAATTTGTGACTGGCCTTATCTATTGATATGTTAGATTTTTGCCTCTCTTTTTAATTCAACTTTTGATAATGGGGGGGTGGGGGGGAGTCCAATCTTAAAAAAGTTTGAGCCAGTCCTTTTAAGATGCTCTTAACTATTCTGGAAGCTAAGCAGGCTTAGGCCTGGCCAGTATTTAGAGAAGAAACTGCCTAGAATCATCAGGTGCTATAGGTTTCTGTGAGGGGTGCTGGGCAAAGCAGCGACCCTCTATCAGCCTTGCGGTAGAAAAAGTCAAAGAATTGTATGTATGTTATATTCTAAATGTAGTATTATGTGACAGTAATGGAACCTTAACCTCACTTGTAGTGATGTACTAATGTGAACTTCCTTCCTCAAAAGGTTGTTGAAGTTTGAATTGAATTAAATTGATCAACATTTTGATTGACACACTTTTATATTGAATACTTTTTCCTTCCCTGTTCAGTCACTGTTTAGTTAAAGAAGAAATTCTACAGGTGCGAGGGTCACATGCAATACACAGACATGCTGGAAAAACTCAGCAGGTCATGCAGCATCCACAGGAAGTAAAGGGTAACCAACATTTTGGATCTAGGCCCTTCGTCAGATATTAATCTCTAGTGATTGCCCTTCTGAGCACACTTTGTTTCAAATACAGAACCAAAAAACTCTTATTTACCCCAAAATGTTTTGAAAACTCAGAAATGCTGGAGGAACTCAGCAGGTCTTGCAGTGTCCATGGGAGGTAACGATTCAAGCCAACGTTTTAGGTCTGAGCCCTTCCTCACGGTAAACATTTTCCAAAATGAAGTAATGAAACAGAAAATTCCTACATAAGGCAATTATGATTTTTGAAAGAATTAAACGTATTCTTTAAAAGTTTGCCTGTATCATTTGAGTTTGTGAAAGCTGCGTCTGTTTAAAAATGGATTTTAAATTGCATCAATCAAACTTTTATTTGTGTTTCAACCAGCCTGTGTTTGAAGGGGAGAAGTAAGGTAGATAAAAATTGCACATTATTTGCTTGATCAATTGGAGGCTTTAAGTAACATTAGGAATTTTGAAGGGGAGGGAGGGGGAGCTTGTCAATAGATCTTTTGTGTGTGGTCATTAAAATAATTAGAGCAATTTGTGGTGCAATTTTTGGAAATGAGCTTTGCTGTTTGTCGCTGCTTCCTGTTCCCTTTTGCCACTGGGGCTTCAATTTAGAACCTTTGTAAAGACTGCTCAGTGGAAGTCAGCTGTGAATAGGTATAGCAGGGCATATTGACTTGGGTACCAGGGGATGCAGCTCAAGGCTATAATTACAGGGTTCTGTGCCATGCAACACAAGTATGGCATAATTGCAGCATGTTGCAAGATAAATTTAACATTTATTTATAAAAGATCTCTTGTCGGTCGGATTAACTCTTTCAGCAGCACCATCCTTTATTTAAGGAAGGAATCTTGCCATTTGTTAATAAAAATATCTTTGTTCTGAATTACAATTAAATTAATGTTATTTTAAAATTGTGTCTCTTGTGGTTATAAATTAGATTGAAAGCTAATGAGATCATTGCAGATTGGCTGGAGGAAGATTTGAAAGTGGTGGATTAACTTCAGTTTGAAAATTATGCAGCCCATGCTGTTCCCACTGATAGCAGCTCAGCCCATAGTCCATTAGTCAGTAACTGCTCTAAGTTAGTTTCCCTGATATTCTCATTGGTAGGCAATTTTGTTTGCAGCTTACAAAACAATTTTGTTTGACACAGGAGATAAATCTTTGAATTGTTCTTGGGTATTTTGCTGATGGAATATCTCTGCACCAAACATCTCCCTGACCCATTTCAACCTGTGATCTGTTAGTATTTTTAAAAAAAATTTAGACCTGTAGCACAGTAACAGGGCCCTTTGGCCCATGTCTTTGGTGCCCAATTACACCCAATTAACCTAAAACTCCCATTAATTTTGAAGGGTGGGGGAAAACCAGATCACCTGGAGGTAACCTACACAGACACGGCCAGAACGTACGAACTCATTACACACAGCACCAGATTGGAACCCGGATCACTGGCACTGTAACAGTGTTGCACTAACCATGCCACCAATTATTACTAGTCAGTATTATTGAAGAGCCCAGCAAATATTGCACAACCCAAGTTGCCCTTGATAAGTGGAGCTCCATATACTCTTCTGTCTGATGAAAAAGCTGCTGGGCAGTTGTCAACAGAATCACAGATGGCAATGAGGAAGCGTACAGGAGTGGGGTGGTTGAGTGGTGTCACAACAACAACCTTGCATTCAACCTTAGAAAAATCAAGGAGCTGATTGTGGACTTCAGGAGGGACTCGGAACACAAACCAATACTCATTGAGGATTCAGCAGTGGAGAGGGTAAATTACTTCAAATTCCTGGGTGTCAACATCTCTGAGGATCTGCCCTGGGGTTTCCATGTCGATACAATCATGGAGAAGGCTCCCCAGCTGCTTTTCCGTGAGGAGTTTGAGGAGATTTGGTAGGTCACCAAAGACTCTAGAAAATTTCTGCAGGTGTACCGTGAAGAGCATTCTGTCTGGTTTCATCCATGTCTGGTATGGACGTACCAATGCATAGGAGAGGAAAGCACTCCAGGGAGTTGTGAGCTCATCCAGTGACTGTCTTCAATCCATTGAGGACATCCATAAGAAGCGGTGTCTTAAGAAAGCATCTTCTATACTCAAGGACCATCACAACACAGGCCATGCCCTCTTCACATTGCAACCATCTGAAGTGTGGTAAAGGAGCCTGAAGACAAACATAAGGACAACTTCTTCCTTGCCGCCATCAGATTTCTGAACAGATAATAAACCACAGACACTGCTTCACTTGCTCCTATTTTCTTGCAATATTTATTTATTTTGCAATGTAATTTATAGAAAAATTGCATTGTGGTACTGCTGCAAAACAATGAATTTCGTGACATGTTCAAGACAATAAATCCTGATTCTGAGGTTCTTGAACTTTGAACTGTGGTGATAAGTAAAGAGAAGTGTCAGCACCAGGATGGCATGAAATCCAGGGAAGAATTTGGCAATACTGACATTCTCAAACACTTATTTCCCCCTCCACTCCTTGTCGATGAGGCATTTGCGGGCTGGGATTTGATGTTTGTGAGATGTCAGCATACTGTTCGTAATCCTCCTACCTTGTAGTGTGGGCCAGCCTGTGGGCCAGCTGGTCTTTTATTCGCTCAGTGCTAACTTGTTCAGCTTGTCTTGTCCTTGGAGCATTTGAAGGACCAAATTTCAGAGATGGTTTCTTGGCCTGCTTAAATATTAGTGAATGGAAAAATAATCTAATTGCTTCATTTTTTGTTCAGTCCATCCTTGCTACATATCCCAAGGCCATTTTGCATCATAGGTCTGTATATATTGTCCATGGTTGGTTGCACAGAATAGCAGCAGGTAACATCTTTAAGTCTAATTGAACCTCGTAGACCTTTGATCATCCTTTTTTGCTAATGCATCTTCCCACAAGAATGTGAATGTTTGCATTGAACTCATTTGTCTGGAAAATGAAAGTCACAAATCATAACAGTTGGTAGGACTGGAACAAGAATTGGATTGAATCTCGTAATCATCAAAGACCCACCCCACCCAGCACACACTATGTTCTCGCTGCTGCCATCAGGAAAGAGGAATAGGTGCCACAAGACTCACCACCAGGTTCAGGAACAGCTGCTATTCCTCTACCATCAGAATCCTCAACAACAAACTCAAATCAGAGATGCATTTAAGGACTCTTACATGTGTACTTTATTGATTGATTTTCTTTGTTCTCTCTATATTGCACAGTCAGCCTGTTTACATTTGTTATCTGTTTACAGTTCTTTATTTGTTTACATGTTTACTCTGTGTACAGTTTAATTTTGCACTACCATTTAGGGATAATTCTGCCACGCCCACAGAAAAAAATTAATCTCAATGTGGTATGTGATGTCATGTATATAATCTGACAATAAATCTGAAGCCAGGATTCGAGGGGTTGCCGAGGGCAAGGAGGGCTGCCGGAGCACTACGAGTGCTGAAAGCTTCCTGATCATATCGGAGTTTTGGATCTGGGTTAATGGTTTGAACAGGAGTCTTCAGCTGTAGAGACTGTGGTAGCACTGGAGGTAAATCCGTGGACAATCAGTGCCTCTGAAGGGACTTTCTTTTGATTCTCTTTTTCCTGTTGTGTGAAGCACTGACCAATGCTCATGGCAACTTATAGTTTGCCTTACGACAGAAAAAAGTTGAAATATATCATGTGTATTACATTTTTATCTATTATTACGTTACAGTAAAAGGAACCTTTGAAACCAAAATATAGTTTCATGTGTTGATTGTGACAGAATATGATGGAAAAATATTTAAAATAATAACTTTAAAGAATTTTTTAAAAGTATTTTTTAATAAAAATTCATTCAGTGATGCCAGTATGAAAAAAGGTTGTGACTTTTTATTTGTATTAAGAGCTGGTTGAAAACTCAATGGTTAATTTGCTTGGTAGCCATGGAAACTTCAACTTAGCAGAGGATATATTTAAACTGCTGAAATACTTGGCTTGGTCCTCTATAACCAGTGTAGTTCAAGTACGAAATCAGTCTTACTTTAATTTTATTAAAACAATCTATGTAATTACATTCCTCTTCTTTTGAGCTCTTTCATAATTTTGCAGTGTACCATTGGCATCCCTTCTTTTCTTAAATGGAGTTCATCTTGTACCTTTCCATGGAAAAGCAAGTGAAATGTGGTGTGAGGAATTGCAACCATGGACATGTTCGATCTCCTCATTACCTCACCATATTTCCTCTAGCCCTACATCTCATCATCTTTGAGCTACTCTCATTGGAGTTCTCTGCACATCTCTTGTTTTCATCACTCTGCTGGCATTGTCGTCGAGAGATACACATTGAAGCAGGCCCTTCAACCCATACCACCAAGTAACCATTTACATTATCATACTAATCTCCTTTCATTCTATCCAAATCCCATCAAAATCCATTCCCCACCAACCACCCCCCCCCCACTCCCAACCTTTCAGTTACATACTGAATGGAATCTCTTGTGGCCGATTAACCCACATATCTTTGGCATGCAGATAGAAACTGGAACAACCTGAGAGAAACCTATACAATCACAGGGAGAACACGTAGTCTTCACATGGACAGAACTGAAGAGTTAAGTCAAGTCAAGTTTATTGTCATCTGATGGCACAGGTACAACCTGACAAAACAGTGTTCTCCAGTCCTCGGTGCAAAACATGCAAACACACAACCAGACATACACACACACATACAGGCAAACAATTCATATCTACAAATAAATATTGTTTCATGAATGTGAGAGTCTTGGATGGTGGCTGTGAGCAGTTCCTTTGGTCGATCAGCATTCTCATTGCCCATGAGTAGAAGATGTTCCTCAGTCTGGTGATACTGGTTCTGATACTCCTGAATTTCTTTCCCATGGTAGCAGCTGAAAGATGCTATGTGTGGCGTGGAAGAGGTTCTCAATGATTTTGTTTGCCCTCTTCAGAGAGCGATCCAGTGATCCTCTCTGCCACTCATGGCTCTTTATATTTGACCTCTAATCCATTTCTCTACAGCAACTATAGCACACTGATGCAGCTGGCCAGGATGCTCTCAATAGAGCTTCTGCAGAAGGTTGACATGATGGTGGACAGTAGCCTGCTTCAGTCTTCTCAGGAAGTGCAGTCGCTGTTGTGCCTTCCTGACAAGTGAGGAGATGTTGAGTGTCCATGATAAGTCACTAGTTTAGTGGACTCCAAGGAACTTGGTACTCTCCATTCTTTCCACTACAGAGTTGTTGATGTGCAGTAGAGGGTGGTTGTTGTTAGTCTCCTGAAGGTCATGATCATCTCCTCCATCTTGTCCACCTTGAGACCCAGATTGTTACTCTCGTACCATCTCACGAGATTTTCCACCTCTTCTCTGGAGTCCAACTCATCATTGTACTGATGAGGCCGACCACTGTTGTTATCTGCAAACTTGACTCTGTCGGAGCTGGATCTGGCAATGCCGTCGTGCGTCACATTCAAATTTCAGATTTATTGTCAGAGCACATACACGAGATTTTTTTTCTTGTGGGCAAAGCAGAATGACCATTTATTGCCAGAGCAAAAAAAAATTGACTCAATGTATACATGTAAACATTGTACACATGTAATGCAGAGAGAAAAAAAATCAATAAAGTGCAAAAGTAAAAGTCCTTTAATGAGTCCTTGATTGAGTATGTCATTGAGGATTCTGATGATGGAGGGATAGCAGCTGTTCCTGAACGTGGTGGTTGAGAGTTTTGTGGCCCCCAATACCTCTTTTCTGATGGTAGTAGCGAGAACAGAGGGTCTGATGAGTGGCGATGATCCTTGATTATCCCCTGTAGATGTTCTCGATGGTGGGGAGCATTTTTACTCATGATGTCTTGGGCTGTGTCCACTCACTACCTTTTGGAGAGCTTCATCCTCAGGGTCATTGGTGTTCCCATACCAGGCCGTGATGAAGCTAGACTCCCACTTTCCACCACACCTCTGTAGGAATGTGCCAGTTTCTGATGTCAGAATGAATAGGAGTGGGCTGAGCACACAGACCTGAGGTGTGCAGTGCTTGGCATGATGTTCTGCTTTCGACCCAGACAGGCTGTGGTCAGTGAGTCTAATCAGTCCTGTTCACTGGAATAGTGAGGCAGCCATTCTACTAGTTGCACCCTTGTGCCACTCATTTTTCTAATGCTTTCAGTTGTCGGAGGTCTAGAGCTGGGTAATTTCCTTATTGTACACATCTATCCGCTTCTCTTTCTTGCTCTTCTCCTCTGATAAGCTTAAATTGTACATCTTTGAAGTTTGATGTCAGATTTGTCTGATTAAATATGAATGCTTCTTCTCTATAGTGCAAGATGTAATTATAGATCATCACGAAGATCTCCTAAATATGATTAGATCTTGGTTTGATGCAAACATCAAATACTTACCCAGATTAATGGATGAATGCCCCCAATACTCTATGGGCTAAATCAGATTTTACTCTGGTCGGTTATCAGCTGGAGGACAACTTCAGATTAAACCAAAAGGTTAGTTATTGTATATTGTTGTTTGGCTTTTGGTAACTAGTTACCAGTGACTGAAGACAGGATAACCGGTCATGATTATCGTAGCACTTTTGATTTGCTCAAACCGACTCAAGCCATCGTGTGACATTTGTGGCTTTCTATTCTGCTGGTTGAAAGTTGTTAAATTCTCGTATGATTGCTTCTTAGAGCATGCAAAGCAACAGGCACTCAGTGATGTGGTTTATAATGAAGAATTCCATATCCATGTTCCAAATGTGTAATGGCTCAGAATTTATCTCGGACACCGTATCATTGGTTGTCATTTGTATACCTCACAATATTAATTTCTTATGAACAGAGTGCAGCACTGTTGGGCTGACACAAACAACTAGAATAATGCAGTACACAAAACTGCTGGAGAAACTCAGCATGGCACGGACCACTGATAGTAAGTAAAGGGAAAGCAGTGTTCTAATCAGAGGGTTGTGGATCTGTGGAACTCACTTCTACATATAGTGGTGGAGGTCAGATCATTGGGAGAATTTAAACAGGAAATTAATAAGTATCTAATTAGTAAGGGATATGGGGAAAAGGCTGGAAATTGGAACTAGGTGTGAGCATCGTTTAGCTTAATGTAGAGTCACAAAACAGACTAGTGACATGTTTTTGTTCTTTTATCTTGTGACCCGAGTCTTTCATCAAGGTATTAGCAGAAAACAAGCAAGCATCTGAATAAAAAGGAGGGGGGGGGGGAAAGGAGAGGAGGAAGCAAGGGGCAGGTGGAGGAGTACAGGCTAACAGGTAAGAGGTGGATATAACTAGGAGGGTAGAAGAGAAAAAGGCTGAGAAGTGAATGGGCCAGGGGTAGCTCTTTGCACATGATTATAGAGCTTGAGATCAGCAGGGCGAACAATGAGAGAGACTCTCACAGAGGTCTATTTCAAGAGGAGGAGGAGAACTTATAGGTCTATGTCGAGAAAGCCATGCCAAACTATCAACCTGCCGTACCTGAGGTCCACACATACTTGATTACTACTACACCAAGATAAGGAAGCCCAACCATTGTTTCCCAAGACTGCACTTTGACAAGTCTGATCAACTGGCTGTGCTCCTTCTGCTATCATACATAGTCTAAAAAGAGAGGCTCCTGAGGTCAGGACAACTAGGAAGTGGTCGCAGGAGGCTGAAGAACAATTACAGGACTTCCGCAAGACAAGGGATTGGGTGGTGTTCAAGAACTCTGCTGAGAATCTGAATGAGTACACTGCGCTGTCACATTTTTATCAAAACAACTGTTTTGTGTCCCCACCAAATCATTCAGGGTTTTCCTCAACCAGAAGCCCTGGATGAACAATGAAATCCAGACCTGCTGAAAGCCAGATCACAGGCACAGCAGGAGCAGGTATGATCTGCAAAAGGCTATCTCCTAGGTGGAGATTCTGGATGAAAATAGAAATGAGGGCCACCTGGCAGCTGTTACAAAACCAAATCTGATAAGGTAGCTGACAGCAAAACTTTTCCAGAGGAACTCAACGCCTTCTACTACCGATTTGATGACAGTAGCAATGAAGAACAACCCCTCCACATCCACATCCCCAGATGATTCCATCCTGTCCATATCTGAGGATGAAGTGAGTGCTTCCTTCATGAGAGTAAATCTGAGGAAAGCATCTGGCTTGGATGGAATACCTGAACGAGAATTAAAGATCTGTGTTGATCAATTGACCCACCTATTACAAACAGGCATCAATCATACCAGTGGCCAAGAAGAGTGCAGTGACCTGTCTTCACGACGATCAACCAGTAGCACTTACATCAACAGTGATGAAGTGTTTTGAAAGGCTGGTGATGAAGCAGATCAGCTTCTGTCTGAGTGATGACATGGATCCATTCCAGTTCACCTATCATAGAAACAGGTCTACGGCAGATGCCATCTCACTGGCTCTACACAAAGCCCTGCAACACCTGGTCAGTAAAGATACATACATCAGGATGCTCTTTATCGACTACAGTTCTGCATTTAACATCATCATCCCCGTAAAACTGATCAGCAAACTCCAATACATGGGAGTTAACACTCCACTGTGTAATTGGTTCATGGATTTCCTCACCTCCAGACCTCAATCAGTGAAGATTGGTAAGAACATTCCATCAGTACTGGAGCATCACAGGGCTCTGTTGTTAGCCCCCTGCCCTACTCAGTTCACACCTACGACTGTGTGGCTTGGTATGACAATAACACCATCTACGAATTTGCCGACAATACCACGTGGGTTGTTTAAAGGAAGGGGATGAGTCAGCGTACAGGATGGAGATTGAAAACTTGGCTGAATGGAGCACCAACAACAACCTTGCACTCAATGTCACCAAGACTAAGGAGCTGGTTGTTGACTTCACGAAAGGAAAGCCAGAGGTGTACGATCCAGTGATCATTGGGGGATCAGAGGTGGAGAGGGTGAGCACATTTAAGTTCTTGGGAGTCACTGTCTCAAAGGATATTTCCTAGACTCAACACAGCAATTATATCATGAAGAAAGCACATCAATGCCTCTACTTCCACAGGAGTTTGAGGAGGTTTCGTATGACACCAGAAACCCTGGCAAATTTCTACAGAGGTGTGGTGGCAAGTATGCTGACTGGCTACGTCACAGGGAATGCTGCCATCGGAAGGCAGGAGCAATCATCAAAGACCCACACCACCCACCAGTTCTCACTGCTGATAAAAAAGGTATTGGTGCCACAAGATGCACACCACCAAGTTCAGGAACAGTTGCTACCCCACCCCCATCAGAATCCTCAAAACAACGTCAATCAGAGACTCATTTCAGGACTTACTTGTGCACTTTATTGATTGATTTTGTTTGTTCTCCCTGTATTGCACAGTGAGTGTTTACATTTGTCATCTTTTTACAGTTATTTTATTCGTTGACATGTTTACACTGTGTACAGATTATTTTTGCATTATCAATTAGGGGTAATTCTGCCACGCCCTCAGGAAAATGAATCTCAGGGTTGTATGTGATGTGATGCATGTACTCTGACAATAAATCTGAATCTGACCTGCTGAGGCTCTCCAGCGCTTTTGTGTATCGCATTGCAACCCCAGCATCTGCAGACTTTGATGTTTAGGTCCATTTAGAGTAGCACCTTTTGCACTGTGTGTGCATGGATACATGTAGATATATAGATTTTATTTTCTTCCCACCATTGCATGTAGCTGAAGTAAGTCCAAGCCAGGTTGTGGATATGAATTGACAAGGCTCTAGGGAGAGACTGCATTAGGAGAAGCACAGACTGGATGATTAAACATTATGGCATTATCACAGGTTGACCTGCACTCGTAAATTACTGTGGGGGGGGGGGGAATACCCACGTGATAGCAGTTTGTGAGGGAGCAATCAGCTTCTCCAATATTTTTCAAGTTAGTCCGTCAGTGTTTGAATCAGCTTATTGCAGGACAGTTACATGTAACCTTTGCTGAAAATGGGGAAAATAAAGTGCTGTAGTAGCGGCTACACTGCTCCTGCAATAACACACGCAACCAGATGGGTTGACTAGTCAGTGAGCTGACTAGTTTATTGCAGACTGCTGGGCTGCACTTATACCGCGCTGGAGGACGCTGTGCGGGTTTCTGAGCCCTGAGCTGGAAGGAAGGGAAACCCCCACCGGCACCATTTTGGCCGGCTCCCCCACCACGTGGCTTACAAGCGGGGCCTGTTTGCCTGCCCTGTGGTGAGCCGCCACAGTGCTTTAGTTTCCAAATACTTATTATAGTAGAGCATGTGCAGAAGCCTAATCTTCATTTAGATAGCACCTTTTGTGACCTTGATCGATATACCAGCCAGTTTAAAAATTCTTGATATGTTGTGGTATAAGGTCCGTTTTTAAACATTACAAGATGTAATTAATGTGCTGAGGAGTCAAAGAACCAATATTAAACCAAGGGCACTTAAAGCTGCTAGTTTATGTAAAAGCACAAAATACATAGGAGGGAAAGAGATATATCTGATGTTTCGGGCCTGAGCCCTTCTTACAACATATAAACAAAAAACAGTCAGGTGATTGAATAAAAAGGCTTCTAAGGTATGAAAACTTGTTCTTAAAGTTTTTCTTCTGACTTATTGTTCATTGTTCAAGCTGCAGAGCAAAGGACCTGGGGCAATATTTGCCAGTGTGGTTGTCTAGGTCCTGGGTAGGATTTTACTGCAGTTTGGAGTTTGGAAGGGGCTTGATACTGAGCTCAGTTCGAACATCTTGCATTGTTTTTCTCTGCCCTTGCTGCTCAACCTTCGTTCTCCCATTCTTCCTGTCAAATTCTCAATTTTGGGATTAATAGGCAAAAGAAGCTTTAAAGGAGTGTTATTTCAAAATTTACAGAATTTAGACATACACGCCATTTCGGCCCATGATTCCGTCCTGCCCAATTTTACATCCTATGAACCTACACTGTTGGTACGTTTCGAACGGTGGGAGGAAACTGGAGCACCTGGGGAAAACCCACGCACACATGGGGAGAATGTACAAACTACTTACAATCAGAACGGGATTCAAACCCTGACCCCAATCGCCAGTGCTGTAAAGGCTTTGCACTAACCGCTAATGGTTGGTGCCTTTTAATGAATAAAGTTTGTGATAACAACTCTGGACACACTTTGTCATATTCATTCAGATTTTTGTTCTCTTTCTCATTTAGTGTAGTTTATGCATATTTTCTTTGGAATAGTAAATACATGGTTGCAGTGGCAATGCTGTAATGCTTCAAGTTCTGGAAGTGACTTTTTGGTTTATCTTATCAGTTTTGTTTTGTGAATATTACACATCATTAATTGAATCCTTCAATGTACCAGAATTAACTCTATGGTTATTTTCTACAAAGCATTTGTTCATCAATTTTTTTCTTGTCATGTTTTTGGACACCAGTTTATTTTGACTCCCTCTTGGATTACTTTCCCTATCTCTCATGAGAAGCAACATTTTATGTCCAAAGTCTGCAGCTGTACATGTAGGCCCTTTTAGCTCAACTAAAATGTCATTCCAGCCTGAGCAAGCCCAACCGATCCACTGAGGCAGAAACCATTGCTTCAATATAATAATTCGAAATTCGGTCTGTGCACCCATTGTAAAAACATAACCAGAATAGCAGAGTGAGCTTAGGAGCAAAGAGATCAAAGTTTCTGCAGAGAGTGGCTGTGGAAATAAATTAAATGGTAGATATCAAATTAGTGGGTAACCAGGGCAATTGCATCCACGCATGAATTTAATCACAAGTGTGGCAATAAATGACAGTTGTCATTTCCCAGAGCAAACCCACGCTACTGTGAAACAAGTGATGCTTCCCCTCCCCCACTCCCCACCCAATCTTAACTTTAAAGTTTATTACTAGGTTAGAGCATTAAAACTGCAAGTTGTTCTGCTACAAAATTGACATCAAACTACTGAAAGGGGAAGCTTGGCAATAAAGAGCTTGTCAGCAAGTCCCTTGAATCATTTTTTTCTTATATGCACTACTGATGAAGATGCATACTTTCTCATGACCCACTAAATCTGTTTATCAATGTGTGATCAATGTTGTTCTTTATATTATTAAGTCTGTTGCATTTCCTTGTCATTCAGTGTGCTGTGTTTCTCTTTTATCTGAATTCAACACCAAAATGAGTATGCCGATTATCAGTTTTATAAATGTGCATAGGTTAGTTTTTTAACTAATATGAACCATATGTTTATGGGTCTGGATCTACTCTGATGGATGACAGAGAGGGTTGCAAATGGGATTTGGGTGGATCTGACGTCCAAGGAAACCCTGAGAGCAATTTATAAACTGAGATTGAATTACTGTCTTAAATGTGTTGACAGATGTTTGTTCCTTGTTAAGTGTGGGGATTGTTTTATTTTCTTACTGTTATTGAACATCAAGCTGAGGGTGATTAAGGTGATGTGACTGCAGAAGGTGGAATTAAGCCTTCAGTGACTTGCGGGTTTAGGCAGCGAGACATCATGTGAGTGATGCCGGTATTTTGAGTTATTTTTCAGATTATTAATCACATCTTAATATTCATGCTGACTAAATCTATTCTGATATTCATAAATCAAAGGTCATCATTATACCCTGGGATGCAATGAAAATGAAAGATAAAGTGGGACTTTGTTCATCTGTACAGTGGGCTTATCATTGGTTTGTCTCCCTTGTTCAGTGAAATGAGCTTTTTAGAAAAATAGTGAAATATTCCTTAGCAGGGAATGCCAGGAGAAACTCTTGAGAGATTCTACTGTAGTTTTATGAGCTGAAGGTTGTTGTATAAATTTGAGAAAATAACATTGTGGAATAGTGGCACGGTTGACATACTGGTTAGCGCAACACCTTTACAGTGCCAGTGGTCAGGACTGGAGTTCGAATCCCGTGCTGGCTGTCAGGAGTTTTGTATATTCTTCCCATGTCATTGTGGGTTTTCCCAGAGGGCTCCAGTTTCCTCTCACCATTCAAAACGCACTGGGGTTGTAGGTCATTTGGGTGTAATTGGGTGGCATGGGCTTGTGGGCCGGAATGGCCTGTCACTGTGCTGTATGCCCAAATTTATAATCTAAATTTAAATGTATGCCAGGGTAGCATGCGCGCTACGCGAAGTAAGGAGTAAGAACGACATAGTCGAGTCAAGGTTGAAGACTGATTTATTGCTCTGCCAGCTTTGTTTATATTTACTCCCTGCCTCTGACAGCTGGAGTGACATCATTGCAGCGCCGGGCTCCAACTGGCCAGCATTCCCACTGTTGCCTGCTGTTCCTGCTGAACAGGAGTCACGTGGGATGATGGCCATTGGCCCCTGTGTGGCCCTCATAATCACCGTGTTTGCCGGCCATCTTGTGAGCCAGGTCGTGACTCTTCGCGGGTCGCTAAACCAGCATCCATTAATTTGTGGAAGTTAACTCCAATTGATACCATTGCACCACCCCTGCCATCCCCCTTTAGGCAGATGTTTAAAAACAAACTTTCAAACTCAAAGATAGCTTATTTCCTGCTTTTTTCAGGCTCTTGACTGGAACTCCCATTAGTATAAGATGATGCCTGGCACTGTTTAACTGTGCTTTTACTCTTTAAAAACAGCACCTAATAGCATGAATATGCTTGGGATTGTCTGATCTCGGAAACTAAGCAGGGTCAGGACTGGTCAGTATTTGGAGGGGACACAGCCTTGGAAGACAAGAAGTTGTAGGTTTTTCTGAGGGGTTCTGGACAAAGTCGTGACTCTGTGCACCTTACAGTAGTCAAATGTTAAAGAATTTCATGTAATCTAAATGTAATATTTCGTGACATTAATGGAACCTTTACCTTTTAAACTATTCCCTGCACTTTTGTTTTATGGTAACATTCTGATTTTGAACTTATTACTGCTGAACTTGTTACCACCTGCTTACAAGCCAAGGTTACATGTAGATTGGAGGAGCAACACCTCATATTCTGTCTGGGCACTCTCCAACTGGGTGGGATTAACATTAGCCCCTTTCACACTTGCAAGTGATCCCAGGAATCAAATGCCAATTGGCCTTTAAAGTGCCAAGACTGAAAGCAAAATCAGCTCAATGCCGGCGTCAGATGATGTCATCTCATGCCGGGGATTGGTGGCATTAATTCCTAGTACCATCTCCGGCATCTGCAGACACCGGCTTTGCAATCAGGCAAGTGTGAAACAGGTAATTACATTGTGGAATTGAAATACCCAAGTTTTTGCGTGAGTACAGGAAGGTTAAAATGAAGGTATAAACTTTGTCATGGGAAAGTCATGGGGGGGGGAGGGGGAGAGGAAATAAATAGCAATAAACAGAAATAAATAGCAATAGTGGACAATTTTTAAACAGCGTGGGAAAATTGGTAGCGCTATAGCGCACATTTTATAAAGACTGTGGGGAGAAAAGCAATGGCAGACATGACTTCCCAGGATGCCATGCGGCCAAGAAACCTCTCTCTGACTGCTCCATACATACAGCCGGGCACACAGCCCTTTCTCTGCTGCCTGAAATTCTGGGAGGGCAGATCCATCATCGCTTTTCCCCCCAAAATATTTATAAATTGTACACGATAGTGCTACCAACTTTCCTACGATGTTTAAATTGTACGCAATATTGTTACAAACTTTCCCACATAATACAAATTGTGCATTATAGCGCTACAAACTTTCCCTCACTATATAAATTGAGCGCTATAGCACTACCAACTTTCCCACCCTGTTTAAAAATTGTCCGCTATTACTATTTATTCCCAGCACTTTCCCACGGTCCCATATAAAGGTTTATATAAGTCGACACAACAACAGCAGGGGCTGAAGGGTTCATACTGTGCTGTACATAAAGCTTAATTATATTATAATTATGCATGATTAATTTTGTTCAAATATAAAATCATAAATACATTGATCAGGATTTAGGGCAGGTTCACCATCACTCAATGTGTCATGACGTCACCAGTAGAAGGTAGAACAGTCCTAATCCCCAGGGATGGCTCCTTGCAAGTGTGAAAGCATTCAATGTTCTAGTTAGGAGTGGTCAAATGTGAAAAGCCAAAACCCCCCCCCCCCCCCCATTCCTATCGCAGGTCGCTGAATGGCCAATTTAGTAGGATGCAAGTGTGAAAGGGGCTATTGACTTGTCCGTTTCTGCTACCCCACTCCCTGTTCTCCCTCTCTTCTTGTACCCCTTCAGCCAGTTTTGAGCCCCTCTAGCAGTCCATAGCCTGGTGTAAGTCCCTTGTCCGCAGTCTCCAACAGCCCGCAGCATGCACGGGTTCCTCACCTTGAGTTGCCAATAGCCCACTTCCTGTGTTTATTTCAGCTGCAGAAACCTTCACTGGTCCACCTCTCTGGTCACCATACCATGGGTCATCTCTGCTTCTCCTTCTCAAAGCTGGGGGGGGGGGTGAATTGTGTGTGGTCTCCCTGTTTTCTGGTGCTCTGCACCAGTCCTCCTCTTCTCCAGAGTCTGTAACTCCTCATGCTTGCTGCCAATCATTGCTACTGCTATCTTGGGCATATGATTTTAAATAAAACTACCGTAGGCTCCTTTAACAGGCCGTTCAAAGCCTGTACTGAGCTGACGTCAGTCGGACTGGGCGGTTGTCTCTGCCCCCTGTTTCCGTGAGTCCGCACCAGAGCTGCCGTTATAGCAACTCCATTTTTGCAGTTGCCTGCATTTTGGTCATATTTTAATGAAGGTCTCAGGCCCGAAACATTGGTTATGTTATTGTATTTTGTAGTATAAAGTATGCTGATTAACGTTGAGTTATTCTAGCATTCTGTTTTTACTTTAGTCCCTGGATTTGCAGACTTTCATGTTTTATTCCTACTTAATTATGGGTTGACTTGCCTGGATAGCATGCACACTTGACAGTTTCTAATTCAATTCAGTGACTTAGTATGATGATCTGCAGATGAATTTGTTTTGCAGCCAATTAATATCTAATATTCTAATTAATATCAAACCTTTGCTGTGAATTCTGTGCAGGGCAGAGGCTGAGACTCCAGTGGATAAAACAAGTGTAATGCTTATGCTCATTTTCCTTTGGATGTCTTGATGTTAAATATCTTGGTTTAAATCCTTTGTGGGCTTTTCTTTTTCCCTCTTAATGTTTGATTGACTAGCTCACCGTGCACTGTTTAAAAACTGCAGCTCTTAATTCTGTTGCCTTCAGGATATTACATTGTGAATTGTGCGTTATTCAACAACTCAGTAAGGTCATTGCAGAGGTTCTGAAAGATCTGGCACAGATTGTTGTGTTGAAACTAATTGTTTACTTGTCAATACCCAGAGATTTGAGCTTTGCAGATCTGAAAAAACTTGCATGTCAAATCTCAACATGTTGGCAAAAGACTGTAGTCAATAAATTATTTTCTGAAATGTAGTCACGGTTGTAATGAAGGAAATGTGGTGGCCAGTTCATACACAGCAAGACCTCACTTGGAACTGGACAGATTACAGTGTGCACCTGATGATCATTCTCATTTGAAAATTATTAGAAAATCCCCCTGCACTTCACTCATGTCAAGGGACCTGCCCACAGTCCTGAGGGTGGAATTAACTGTGAATTTTCTTGAACAGGGTCCAATGTAAAAGGAACACTGTCCAAACGCTGATGTCAAATGACATAATTTCATTCTGGGGATTAACCTCCTCTACCCCTACTCATATCCCCGGTGTTTGCTGACACCAGTGGGCTGATAAAACCAGTGAAAAAAGGGACTGCAGAAAGTCACCTGATCCCCAGTGTTCAGTGGAAAAGCAATTGGTGGCCCAGTCGGAACGGCACAAAGGGCTTCCTATCCCAGGATCCTGCACAGCCAATTAACTGAGATGCCAATGGAAAAGGGGATAGATGACCTGGAAGTTCCAGCTGTGTGTGATTGCACTTGACTGCTTTTATTCGTAACTGGTTTCAGGTAAAGGTTCACTGCCGAACAGACTCATCCAATTATGTCTGGATTTATCAGCAATAACCTCGTCCTCTCACCCATATTCTGTCCCTTGCCACCATCATTCAGTAATGTTGTAAATTTTCTCAAGTATGTTAATGAAACCCAGTTCCATGAAAGTTCATTTCCTCAACCTTTTCCTCCATTGAATATTCTTTGCACCCTACAGCTTTTGACCAGCTTTGACCCCACTATCTCTTTCTACTTTTCTGGTTTGTTTTCGTATACAGTACATTTCCTCTCATCCGAAACGCATGGTACCGGATTTTTTTCGGTTATCGGAAGAATGACTTTAAACAGCTCAGTAGTATCAGCAGAATGAATACTTGTATCAACGGTTAAACAACAACAAAAAACAATGGCAGGCTGAAATAATGTTTAATACGTTCCAAAAACTAACGATCTATGTTTACCACAAACCACAAGAGCTCTGCTGTTATCAAAATGGAACCTCAGAGCCCCACACGGGCAAGTTGGATGATAAATTTTTCAACTTGTGATGCCATGTTGGCTCTGCAAAAAAAGTTTGGTTAATGGAACTTCGGGTAAGGGGAAACGTACTGTATAATAGAGCCCTTTTGATGAAATGTATTAGCAAAGGCAGCTCTTAACACTTTATTCCTTGAAGAAGGGCTCAGGCCCAAAATGTCAGTATTATATCTTTACCTCTTCTGGACACTGCAAGATCAGCTGAGCTCCTCCACCATCTCTGTGTGTTTTTAACTACAATCACAGTATCTGCGTTTCACCCGGCTTTTAACACTTGCTGTGTTGCTTTCTTTGGAACAGATTCATGTGCTGCAGGGGGCAGTGTGATATTATATTTAGTAGCATTAACTGTATATTTTTGGTAGACACCGCAATGAAGTAACTAATGTGCATCCCATGGAATTATTATATTCTGGGTCAAAGTAATTAGTTTATCTGTCATTCGATTTGCACGGTAATGTAATTTCATGAAAATAACCTTCACCTTTTTTTCTCAAAAGAATTATTTTATGTTCAAATAAACCAGTCTGTGAAATTTTCTCTTCTACATTGTGTTGTTTGCTTTGATGCTGTGACAGTTTTATACCTGCCATTCTTCCCGTTGCAAAATATAATTTACAACTGCCGGGTGACAGATACAGATTGAGGTTTGTTACTCATTTGTCTGACTTGTTCAATGGGGAAGATTGATTGTCAGTGGAGAAACTGGGACATGTATCGGCTTGGAGACAATGTGAATGAACCATCTTGAGGCATACATGGTCACTATGAGATTCTGCTTATAGTACGGTGGGATCAAAAGTTCATTACGCTCGTTGCAGGCTTCCAACGTTGAGCCAATGGATTGCCAATGGTCTTCCCTGCTGTTTTGCTTCCACTAGTGGGTAATCGTGCTTTCTTTGCAGCCTCTCAAGAAAATGTGCTTGCATATCTGGAACAACCTGTACTGTTTTAATAGATGGGTGGCAGACTAGTGCAGCAAATATTGCCAGTGACCTGGGTTCTATCCTTACCTCTGGTACTGCCTGCATGGAGCTTATGAGCATGTGGACATCCCCTGGGTACTCCAGTTCCCCCCTTGAACCGTATAAGCATGCTGATTGGCTGATAATTGTTTATTATCTCGCACAAAGTGGCAGGAAAATAGGGGGGAGGGGGACTTGTGAGGAATGGCAGAGCATGACAGGCAATGTGGAAGTGAGAGAAAATCAGATGCAGGGAATGCTCATAATGGAAAATCTCTGTCATGAGAAATTTGAAAAAAAGGAATGAAGAGTTTATTGTCATATATGTCAATACAATGTAGAGATACAATGAAAGACTCCCTTGCTGCAACTTCTCTGGTACATAAAGCACACTGATAATGTAAGTATAATTAACACAGGAAGAGAAAATGTCCAGGTGAAGTTTGTCACTTCCCTCTTTGACGGAAGAGATCAGCCTTCATGGGTAGAAATTAAACTTCACCAAGTCGGGGAGAGTGGCAGAAGAATTTATATGTAAATGGGCTGTTATCTTTATTTTTGATGGAAAAGAAGCACCATTAATAAAACACATTTTGAATATTTGGTATAAAATTAATAATTTAATTGCATTGAAGAAAAAAATCTCCAAAAACACCTTTGTTTCAGAACAGATTAATTCTACATGCCTGGTTCCAAAAAGGGATCAGATATGTAAAAGATAGGTGGGTACAAGGGCAATTGATGATGGTGGCATCACGAAGATCCTGAGGCAGTTTTCCTTGGTCCCAACAAAGCTTGAAAAACTCATGCAGTTTGGCCTGTACAAAAACAAAGGCGAGAAATCAGACTGCTCAAACTACAGGGGAATCACGTTGCTCTCCATTGCAGGCAAAATCTTCGCTAGGATTCTACTAAATAGAATAATACCTAGTGTCGCCGAGAATATTCTCCCAGAATCACAGTGCGGCTTTCGCGCAAACAGAGGAACTACTGACATGGTCTTTGCCCACAGACAGCTCCAAGAAAAGTGCAGAGAACAAAACCTTTGTTGACCTCACCAAAGCCTTCGACACCGTGAGCAGGAAAGGGCTTTGGCAAATACTAGAGCGCATCGGATGTCCCCCAAAGTTCCTCAACATGATTATCCAACTGCACGAAAATCAACAAGGTCGGGTCAGATACAGCAATGAGCTCTCTGAACCCTTCTCCATTAACAATGGTGTGAAGCAAGGCTGTGTTCTCGCACCAACCCTCTTTTCAATCTTCTTCAGCATGATGCTGAACCAAGCCATGAAAGACCCCAACAATGAAGACGCTGTTTACATCCGGTACCGCACGGATGGCAGTCTCTTCAATCTGAGGCGCCTGCAAGCTCACACCAAGACACAAGAGAAACTTGTCCGTGAACTACTCTTTGCAGACGATGCCGCTTTAGTTGCCCATTCAGAGCCAGCTCTTCAGCGCTTGACGTCCTGCTTTGCGGAAACTGCCAAAATGTTTGGCCTGGAAGTCAGCCTGAAGAAAACTGAGGTCCTCCATCAGCCAGCTCCCCACCATGACTACCAGCCCCCCCACATCTCCATCGGGCACACAAAACTCAAAACGGTCAACCAGTTTACCTATCTCGGCTGCACCATTTCATCAGATGCAAGGATCGACAATGAGATAGACAACAGACTTGCCAAGGCAAATAGCGCCTTTGGAAGACTACACAAAAGAGTCTGGAAAAACAACCAACTGAAAAACCTCACAAAGATAAGCGTATACAGAGCCATTGTCATACCCACACTCCTGTTCGGCTCCGAATCATGGGTCCTCTACCGGCATCACCTACGGCTCCTAGAACGCTTCCACCAGCGTTGTCTCCGCTCCATCCTCAACATCCATTGGAGCGCTTTCATCCCTAACGTCGAAGTACTCGAGATGGCAGAGGTCGACAGCATCGAGTCCACGCTGCTGAAGATCCAGCTGCGCTGGATGGGTCATGTCTCCAGAATGGAGGACCATCACCTTCCCAAGATCGTGTTATATGGCGAGCTCTCCACTGGCCACCGTGACAGAGGTGCACCAAAGAAAAGGTACAAGGACTGCCTAAAGAAATCTCTTGGTGCCTGCCACATTGACCACCGCCAGTGGGCTGATATCGCCTCAAACCGTGCATTTTGGCGCCTCACAGTTTGGCGGGCAGCAACCTCCTTTGAAGAAGACCGCAGAGCCCACCTCACTGACAAAAGGCAAAGGAGGAAAAACCCAACACCCAACCCCAACCAACCAATTTTCCCCTGCAGCCGCTGCAACCGTGTCTGCCTGTCCCGCGTCGGACTTGTCAGCCACAAACGAGCCTGCAGCTGACGTGTACTTTTACCCGCTCCATAAATCTTCGTCCGCGAAGCCAAGCCAAAGAAAAAGACAAGGGCAATTAATGTCATTTGAACAATTAAAAAATGGATACAATATTTATAATAATACAATATTTTGTTAATTTCAATTAAGACATTTTCTGAGAGAAGAATTAGGACTGACTATGATGTTACCAGAGTGCATTGTGAAATGGAGATGCTAATTTGAAAGGGAACCAGAAAGAAATTCACATCAGTTACGTGTTCTTTATTTCAATTGGGTACTCCTAAACAGGAGTTGTATAGATCAAAACAAAGATGGGAATCAGGCTTGAATATTAATATTGATGACAGACCTGGTCAAATTTATGTCCTGATTGAATGACCAATACCATTAATGTAAGGTATAGGCCGGTGCAATATAATTTTTTTTGCATCAGCTATATCTTACCTAGCAAAAATTACATAAACTCTAACTTTTCCGATATATGTTTTAGGTGCAGGGAAGAAAGAGGTCATTTCAGACATTCTACCTGGTCATGGTCCAAATTGAAACCCTTTTGTGAAAATTTGAGAGTTTTATTAGATCAAATTATTGGGAAACAATTGCCTCTAAGTCCAGAATTGTTTCTCTTAGGAAATATAGTGGACATAAGACCTAAAATGAGTACCAAAGAGAATTTCTTAAAATTGCATTGGTCGTGGTCAGGAAATGGATTTACCTGGAAGTCTGTCTGATTCTCTTTTGGAAATACCCCGTTGGAATATTGAAATGCATAGTTGTGTTCCCCAGGAGAAAATTACTTACAATTTAAGGAATAAGTACAACACATTTTTGCAGGGCAGGAACCTTACCTGCAATGTGTAGGGTTGAATAATAAATAAGATATTAATTCTATTTATTTTTCTTCCTTTTATTGAGATTTAGACAGAAATAATTGGGCCCCCTTTTTGTTGAGTTGGGTTCCAAATCTCAGCAGCTCCTCTCTTTTTTTCCTCTTTTCCTTCTTATTTTCTTTTTTCTGTCCTTTTTTCTTTCCTTTCTCTACTTATTTGGGGTTTATTTGGGGAGGGTGGATGGGGTTATATTTGGAAACATTCACATTTAATTCATTTAATTCACATTTAATTAATTTATTTGTGATGGTAATTTTGGTACTGTTGATAAAAATCAATAAAACATTCAAAAAAAGAAGAGAAAAAATAATATAAAAGAAAGAGAAAAATAATTATAAATATTCATAGATGGCTGATAGTGCAAATAATGTACATTATCAATGGTGCAAATAGATCTTTGGTAACATTGGAGTAGTGCTGTGGTTAGGGTGGTTCAGGAAGATTCAAAAACATGATGGCTATTGTGCAAAAAAAGTTCTTTAACCTAGAGATTTTAATATTAATTTAAACATACAGCACGGTAACAGGCCATTTCAGCCCATGAGTCCATTCCACCAAATTTACACCCAATTAACCTACACCCCCAGAACGTTTTGAATGGTGGTAGGAAACTGGAGCTGTTGGGGGAAACCCACTCAGACATGGGAAGAATGTACAAACTCCTTACAGCCCTTGCAGATGCAGGACCTCAGCCTCCTCTGCCTTCTGCCTGAAGGGAGTAGTGAGAAGAGAGCTTGGCTAGGGCTATGGGGGTATTTATTGGCTGTCTTCTTGAAGCAGCACCTCACGTAGATGCTTTCAATGCATGGGAGGCTGGTGCCTGTGGTGGACTTGACAGTGTTTGCCACTTTTTGCAACCTTCTGCATTCCTGGGCATTTGTGTTTCCAAACCAGGCTATTGTGCAACCAATCTGTGTACTTTGAACAGTACACACGAAGAAGATCAATGCTGAATATCCTCAAACCTCTTGAGAAAATACATGGTTTACTCGATGTGCTGACCCCACAATAATATAGATAAAAGCTTGCATTCGTATATTCATTTCACAATGTTGAGACATCCTCAAACTCTTTGAAGCTACATTTTATTAAAATCATCTTGCTGTTGCAACACCAGACTCACAGAGGTCAGTGGTGCATGGAAGTGCACTGAATCATGAGTGGTGAAGAGACCACAGGTGGGTGGAGCTAAGGCGCACCTGCAGATGGTCTCATGGCCTTCTGACAGTACATATTTTTCTATTTACAAATCAAGAGACAGCGATAGTTGAAAAATGGCTTGAATAATAACTTAATCATTTAACATCAGGGTGGAAGGGACTAGAATTTGCTGTCAAGGACAGTGGTGGAAGCAGACATGATATGTCAAATTTAATGTCATCTGATTGTACCAGTACAACCCATTGAAACAATGCTCTCTGGTCCTTGGTGCAAAACATGCAGACACACAGCCAGACATAACACACATGAAGGCAAATAACACATATGCGGGACAAGTATTTCATCAATTAAAAAAAATAAACAAATAAATATTGTTTTGTACAAATGAGAATCTCAGATGGTTAGTGTGAGCAGTTCCTTTGTTTGTTCAGCATTCTCATTGCCCATGATAAGAAGCTGTTCCTCACCCTGGTTGTGCTAGCTCTGATACTCCTGTATTTCTTCCCAATGGGAGCAGCAGAAAGATGCTTTATGCAGGGTGGAATGATTTTGCGTGGCCTCTTCAGACAACAATCATGGTAAATCATGTCAATGCGGGGAGGGAGACCGTGGAATGACCTCCGATCCATTTCTCTGTATGCAGCCGGCCAGAACGCTCTTGATAGAGGTCCAATAGAAGATTGACTTAATGGTGGCCGGTAGCATTGCCCGCTTCAGTCTTCTCAGGAAATGCAGTCGCTGTTGGACCTTCCTGACAAGTGGGGAGATGTTGAGTATCCACGATAGGTCACTCCAAGAAACTTGGTGCTCTCCACTCTCTTTATTAGAGAGTTGTTGATGTGTGGTGGAGGGTGGTCATTCCTGGTCCTCCTGAAATTCACAATCATCTCTTTCATCTTGTCCATGTTGAGACTCATGTGGTTACTCTCACAGCATGTCACGAGATTTTCCAGCACTTTTCTGTAGTGCAACTTTTCGTTGGAGCTGTATCTGGTAGGTCAATAACATGAATAGGAGCAGGCTGAGCACACAACCCTGAGGTGCACCAGGGCTCAGAATGATGATGCACAATATTCTGCTACCAACCCTGACAGACTGTGGTCTTTCCATTAGGAAACCCAGGATCCATTTACAGAGTGGAGAGTTGGATCCCAGCGAGGACAGCTTCTCCATCATTCTCTGGAGAATGATTGTACTGAACATTGAACTGAAGTCAATGAACAGCAGCCTGGCGTATGAGGCATCGTTTTCCAGGTGGGCCAGGACGGAGTGAAGTGACAAGTCTATAGTATCATCTCTGGAACGGTTTCTTCTATAGGTGAATTGAAATGGATCCAGCTCCCCTGGGAGGTGTGCTTTGATGCGTTCTGTCATCAGATGCTTGAAGCATTTCATAATGGTGGAGGTCAGTGCTATGGGGTGGTAGGTAGTCATTGAGGCCTGTTATTGTCTCCCTCTTGGGTACTGGGATGATGATGGCTGTCTTGAACCCTGGAGGAACAATGGACTACTGCAGTGAGGTGTTGAAGATGTCCGTGAAGATCTCTGTCAATTGGTCTGTGCAGTCCTTCAGTATCCGACCAGGTATGTTTTCTGGTCCTGCCACCTTATGTTGGTTCATGTTGGGTAGGCAGTTGAGAAGCTTCCAGATCTGCACTGACCAACTTACCAAAGTATTCACGGATATCTTCAATATCTCACTCCAGCAAGGCGTGGTACCCACCTCTTTCAAACTGGTGTCATTCCTTCCGGTGCCCAAGAAGAGTGCAGTAACCTGCTTTAATGAACCTCGACTAGTAGCACCAACATCAACAGTAATGAAATGTTTTGAACGGCTGGTGTTGAAACGTATCAACTCCTGTCTGAGCAGTGACATGGATACGTTCCAGTTCACCTATCGTAGCAACAGCTCTACGGCAGATGCCATCTCACTGGCTGTACACAATGCCCTGGAATACTTGGACATTAAAGATGCAGACATCAGTATACTCGTTTTCCACATTTTAACACCATCGTCCCCTCAAAACTGATCAGCAAACTCCAAGACCTGGGACTCAACACCCTACTGTGTAATTGATCACCTTCAGACCACAATCAGTGAGGATTGGCAAGAACATCTCTTCCACAATCTCTGTCAGTACCAGAGCACCTCAGTTCTTGTCCATGTTGTCATGGACCTTCAGCACCTCAGTCCACTGGTCTACTCATTTTACATCTACGACTGTGTGGCTCGGTACGACGATAGCACCATCTACAAACTTGCCAATGATATCAGTGTAGTGAGTTGTGTAAAGGAAAGGTGATGAGTCAGCATACAGGAGGGAGATTGAAAACCCGGGTGAATGGTGCACCCCAGCAAAAACTTTGCACTCAATGTCACCAAAAAAAAGGGCTGATTGTTGACTTCAAGAAAGGGAAAACGTGAAGTATACGATCCAGTGATCATTGGGGAATCAGAGGTGGAGAGGGTGAGCAAATTTAAGTTCTTGGGAGTCCTTATCTTGGAGGATCTTTCCTGGACAGAACACACTAAAGGCATCATAAAGGAAGCACGCCAGTGCTCCTACTTCCTCAGGAGTTTGAGGAGGTTTGGTATGACACCAGAAACCCTGGCAAATTTCTACAGAGGTGTGGTGGAAAGTGAACTGACCAGCTGCATCACAGTCTGGTAAGGGCGTACCAATACCCCTGAGTGTGAAGCTCTGCAAAAGGTGTGGACACAGCCCAGGGACATCACAGCCAAACCCTCCCCTCCATCAAGGACATCTACAGGGAAGGCTGCTGTCAGAGGGCAGCAGCAATCATCAAGGATCCACCCCATTCAGCATACGCTCTGTTCTCGCTGCTTCCATCAGGAAAGAGGTGCAGGTGCCACAAGATTTGCCCTAGCAGCTTCAGGAACAGCTGTTCCCCCACCTCCACCATCAGACTCCTCAACCACAAAGTTAATCATTAAGGACTCTTGTGCAAGTTATTGATTTTTAAAATTCTCTCTGTATTGAACAGTCAGTTTGTTTACATTTGTTATACGCTGTGTAGTCGATTTTGCACTACCAAGACGTGGTAATTCTACCCGGCCCACAGAAGAAGAATCTCAGGGTTGTATGTGATGTCATGTACCTGTATGTGCTCTGATGATAAATCTGAAATCTAAATCAGATGGGCATATGAGTATGGAGGAATCTTAAGCAGATAGAAAAAGTTATTTTAATAATCATGTTTTTGCCCAGCATTGTGGGCTGAAGGGTCTGTTCCTTTATTCTACGCTCTATGTTAATGGAAAAGCATTGCCAATGTAAACTTATTTTAAATCATTAATGTTCAATAAACAAGCATTCAACCACTTAACCTGCTTTTAACAGAGATTGGCAATCTCTTTCAGCTATGGCTGAGTTAGGCTGTGTTGCAATAAGGACTTGGCAAATTGTCCTAGTGATGCCTGCTGAGGGCTAAATATTCGCGGAGGTTTTGGAACAACACTCCTTTTGATTTTCAGATACTGTATGTGGAATTGGTCTTCTCTGTTCACCTGAAAGGACAGATGGGGCTCGTTTTAAAAGCCTATAAAAGGCACTTGTGTCACCTTATTTATGTTGTTATGTTGACATCAATAGCAACATTGTCATTCAAATAAAATATTTTTGTTATTTTGGCTGTTGCAGATGTCACTTGCTAATTGACAGGAAATCATTTCCAAAACAGATAACTGCTTTAATTGTATTAAGTTTTTCCCCTGATCTTATCTATTCAATTTTGTCAGCAAACATTGGATGTTTTCAGCAAAAATTGTGATATGTCTATTTTTTTCCCCCGTTTCCTCCTTGAGGTAATGGAACTCCTGTCAATAAACTGCAACCCTTCGGCAGTCACATCGTGTGGAACAGGCTTTTTGGCCCAACTAATTCAAGCCAGTCATGATCTGGAACCATTTTTGATGTAGAATTCAGTGCGTACACAAAAAAGTACAAATGAATGTCATTTCCCACAATATAGTTGTCATGGATAAACCACTTGAAAAGCAAACATTTGTGTGTGATTTTCCATGTTCAGTTTAGCTTCAATCCTGGATTGTCAATAAGTTGCATCAACCCTGCCTTATCTCCCTGTTTGACGTGAATGGATAGCTGAGATTTTTTGTTGAGACTCTAAATTTTAAATTTAAATTTTAAATGTTATTTATTTACAGTACAGTAGAATATGATTCCACCCATTTAAACCTGTGCTGCGTAGTTACACCAAAATTAACTTCCAACCCTGTACGTTTTAGATGGTGGGAGGAAACCGTTGCACCCAGATGATCTTCATTCTCCCTTCAAGCTCTAGGTGAAAGGTGACTGTGTTGTGATCTCACTCCATGCTGACTATGGAGAAGATCTTTGGCTCATTGTGCTTGTGCCAGGTCTTTCTAATCATTCTATCACCGTGCCCCCTAGCAGTCACCCTACATTGTTTTTCCTTCTGTCCTTTCTATTCAATTTCTGTTAAATTCTTGCACTATTTTCGGCAAGTCATAACAACTTACAGAAATTTATTTCGCACTCTTGAATCTTCTGCCAACTATTAAGTCAGTGAGTCTTCTATCACAAGACTCTTTAAGAAAACGATTCATAATTTTGAGTGCGTCTATTATTTCCTTTTTTAATTAAAAAAAATTAGACATGCAGCATGGTAACAGGCCCTTTCGACCCATGAACTCATGCTGCCCTAGTACACCAATTAACCTACAACCCTAAACATTTTTAGAGGATGGGAGGAAACCCATGCAGACAAGGGGAGAATGTACAAACTGCTTACAGAAATTGCCAGATTCAAACCCAGGTTGATGGGTGCTGTAATAGTGTCGCACTAACCGCTATGCTAACGGTAACTGCGCTGCCCTAATGCTGACTGTGCCACCTTGCCCTAACCATGCCGCCCTACACTAACCATGAAGCACTACGCTAACCGTGACGCACTACGCTAACAATGTCAACTTTACAATAACCATGCCACTCTATGCTTTCCAAGCCTGCCCTTCACTAACTGTGCCACCATACACCATCTGACAAAGAATTGCTGGTGGAACTCAGCAGGCCAGCCCATCCATGATCAGTCCCTGTGTTGGGTTGTGAGCTCAGTTATTGCTTTTGTGGTGTCCTCAGGAAAGTTCCCCTTCCTTGGTACTGTCCTTGTAAACCTCCTCTGCAACCTTTCCAAGGCCTCAATGTCATAGAGACATGTGATACACTATGGGCCCTTTGATCCTCCTCCTCCAAATATATCTGCACTCATCCCATTTGCCTTCATCAGCATCATATCTTGACCTTTAATTTTTTTTCTCTAAATCCCTCAATGACAGTGGTTCTAATACCACCTCAGGCAGAATGTTCCAGATAATCAACCACTCTGTTTAAAATAAATAAAAGACCCATCAGAATCCCTTTAAAACTCCTTCCTCCCATGTTACCATAGGGAAAAGGATTTTGCTTAATGGCGGTGATGGTGCGGTCTCGGATGAGGAGAGATATGGTGCTGCTCTGAAGGGTTTAATTGCCCAGAACTAATGCCAGTGACAAGGACCCAACATTGTTTGGAAGTAAAATCCTGTAACCGTGGAGTTTATGTCCAAGATGGCAGCATATGTGCTTGGCAGTGGCTGCAAGGGGTTGCAGACTCTGGTGGAACAGTGCAGGGCACCAGATACGTGGCGAATAATCCCATTTTGAAGGAGAAGCAGTGGAGACGACCCTAAAGGACTGTGACAGCAGCACACTAGCTTAGAAGCTGAGGGACCCACACAGCTGCAGGTGATGCGGTTGGGGGACTTGCATGGGCTATGGGCTACAGGAAACTGGCTCATGGGAACAAGGTATCAGAGCCGGGATTTGAGAGGGCAAGAAGGGCCTCGGGTGCTGAAGGCTTCCTGATCATATCAGAGGTTTACACCTCGAGTTCGGGTTGGTGATGAAGCAAACAGCAGTCTGTGTAGCTGTAGGGGCAGTGGGAGCACTGCAGGTGAACCCACAGACACTCTGTCTCTCTCTTTTCCTTCTCTTTATCTTTTGCTTTTCTTTCTCTTTTACAGCAAGGGGCACTGCGCAATACTAATGATAACTTTTACGGCAGGCAGAAGGCAGTTTCATATAATATTACACGTTGTGTATTATTACATGACAATAAAGGAATCTTGAATCTGTATCTCATATATGTCCATGAGACTGGGGAAAAGAAACCCATTTCTCCAATCCAGGCCATATGCTGGTGAATCTCCTCTGCATTTTGCCAGTGCAGTCACATCTTTCTGGTAGTGTGGTGACCAGAACTGCACACAATCCTTCATGTTTGGGCCTAACCAATGTTTTGCAAAGTTGCTCCAAAACATCCCAGTTCTATGCCCCAAGTCTATGAAACCAAGCATGTGACTGCTTTACCATCCTATTGATTTATGTTATCAATTTCAAGTAATAATGGTCGTGGACCCCTAAGGTTCTCAGTTCTTCAGCATTCCTGAGATCCCTATCTTCCAAGATGCGGTTCTGATACTTTTGCGCGTTGGTGCGGTGTCAACAAGTTTGTTACATTGAGGTCTGCAGAATTTTCCCTGAGCCTTTCTGGAAATTGCACTGGACTTACTTTGCCACCTGTTTTTCAAAATCTATCAAATGAGGGTTTTTATTCAATTCACTGTTAGTTCAAACAGAATTGTAATTCTACGTTCATACCCAGCCAGAGGCTATCTTAACTACCTTACATTCTTGCATAATAGGCATAAAATACATTATTTGTCTGTGACATTAAGCAAAATTATTTGTATCACTCCTATCTACAATCTGAACACTCAATTTCACTAAGGACTGGTTTGTCAGCAAACAATATATAGAGTATCTGAGGCAGCCTTAATAACTACTGTTCTCAGAACACTGTCATGTTTTATGCATTGCTTTTTGATTCATGGTTAATACATTTGCTTGGATACATTGGTCCTGAATTTTTTTTTCTTTGTGTAAGTCCAGAACTTTTCATGTGGAAGCAATCTGATTTTGACTTCATCGTTGCTGGTCAATCGAATTTGTCGATGGAACAAAAAGGCACAACTTGCTTTCTGCTGAGTTTTGGATAAATTCTTTTCATCTTTCACGGTTCAAGAGTGACAATTTGAAAGTAGCCATTAATGTCTCCAGTTCTAGGATTTTCAATTACACTGCATCTTGTTTCAAATTGTTAACTCCATACACAGTAATAAAAAAAAATTGTAGTTCATATCTTGAAGGTGCAATGGTAATTTGGATCAAAGGGTGATAAAAATTGTGGTGGATGAAAAAGTGATTTGGAAGGAGATGGGAGAGTGAGATGTGAAAACATGGCTGAAAGGAAGCTCAATTATAACCTCAAAGGCCAATGTAGGAAACCATATACTGAGGTCTAATTCCAGTGAAGCCCTGGATGTTTTGTGATGGGTGTTGCATTAAAAGGGATTTGAACAGCTGCCATTTAGTAAGGGTTTGGCGTTTTGATGTAACTGCATATTTGTGAAAATGCAGTCTTTGATGTGTAGGGGAGACTATACCGTCTCTCTCTCTCTCCCTCCCTCTCTCTCTCTCTCTCTCTCTCTTTCTCTCTTAAGGTGGTGGAGTGTGGTTCCATACCTCCACCCTGATCGCTATGAATTTGCTAAGATCCTCAGCTGAAAGAAGAAGAGAAGCACAACACTACAGACGCTGAAGTCCTGAGCAAATAATGAGCTGGTGGAGAAATTCAGCAGCATACTCAGGTGGATTTGGTCAGTCAATGTTTTCGGTTAAGAGAGACGAGATAACGGGTCCAAACCTGAAATGGTGACAAACATCTGTGGAAGAGATCGAGTATCCCGAATGGTATGTTGCCTTCCTGGTGCCAGGGTCCGAGTTATCTCAGATCGAGTTCACAGTATGTTCAGGAGGGAGGGTGAGCCGCCAAATGTTGTGGTCCCAATAGGGACCAATGATGTAGGAAGAAAAGGTGCGGAGGTCCTGCAAGAGGATTTCAGGGATTGAGGCACTAGGTTGAAGGACAGAACATCCAGGGTTGTGATCTCAGGATTGCTACCCATGCAACATACTGAGATTAGAAATAAGAAGATAGTGCAGCTTAACACATGGCTAACGTCATGGTGCAGGAGCGAGGGTTTCTGGATCATTGAGCTCTCTTCCAGGGAAGGTGGGATATGTTCCAATGGGACTATTTGCTTCTGAACTGAAACAAGCCATGAAAGACCTCAACAATGAAGACGCTGTTTACATCCGGTACCGCACAGATGGCAGTCTCTTCAATCTGAGGTGCCTGCAAGCTCACACCAAGACACAAGAGCAACTTGTCCGTGAACTACTCTTTGCAGATGATGCCGCTTTAGTTGCCCATTCAGAGCCAGCTCTTCAGCGCTTGACGTCCTGTTCTGCGGAAACTGCCAAAATGTTTGGCCTGGAAGTCAGCCTGAAGAAAACTGAGGTCCTCCATCAGCCAGCTCCCCACCATGACTACCAGCCCCCCCACATCTCCATCGGGCACACAAAACTCAAAACGGTCAACCAATTTACCTATCTCGGCTGCACCATTTCATCGGATGCAAGGATCGACAACGAGATAGACAACAGACTCGCCGAGGCAAATAGCGCCTTTGGAAGACTACACAAAAGAGTCTGGAAAAACAACCAACTGAAAAACTTCACAAAGATTAGCGTATACAAGAGCCTTTGTCATACCCACACTCCTGTTCGGCTCTGAATCATGTGTCCTCTACCGGCATCACCTACGGCTCCTAGAACGCTTCCACCAGCGTTATCTCTGCTCCATCCTCAACATTCATTGGAGCAACTTCATCACCAACATCGAAGTACTCGAGATGGCAGAGGCCGACAGCATCGAATCCACACTGCTGAAGATCCAACTGCGCTGGAAAGGTCACGTCTCCAGAATGGAGGACCATCGCCTTCCCAAGATCGTGTTATATGGCGAGCTCTCCACTGGCCACCGAGACAGAGGTGCACCAAAGAAGAGGTACAAGGACTGCCTAAAGAAATCTCTTGGTGCCTGCCACATTGACTACCGCCAGTGGGCTGATATCGCCTCAAACCGTGCATCTTGGTGCCTCACAGTTCGGCGGGCAGCAACCTCCTTGGAAGAAGACCGAAGAGCCCACCTCACTGACAAAAGACAAAGGAGGAAAAACCCAACACCCAACCCCAACCAACCAATTTTCCCTTGCAACCGCTGCAACCGTGTCTGCCTGTCCCGCATCGGACTTGTCAGCCATAAACGAGTCTGCAGCTGACATGGACATTACCCTTCCATAAATCTTCGTCCGTGAAGCCAAGCCAAAGAGTAATATCCTCGTGGGTAGGTTTGCTAATGCTGCTCCACTGGGTCTAAACTAAATTTGCAGTGGGAGGAGAACCAGAGTGCCAGAGCAGATAGAGGAGTGGAGGAGGGAAAAGATTACAGTATGTGAAAATTGCATGCACTGTTATAAGTCAATGTGATGAAAATTTTCTGAAGTGCATCTGTTTCAATGTAAGATTGTAGGAAAGGCAGACGAGCTTAGAGCATGGATTGGCATATGGAATTGTGACATTGTGGCCATTAGTGAAATTTGGTTGCAGGAGGGGCAGGACTGGCAGTACAATATTCAGTCCGTGGCTTTAGACGTGATAGAACAGGGTGGGGGAATGAAAGGGGGAGGAATGACATTGTCAGGGAAAATATTACAGCTGTGCTCAAGCAAGACAGACGAGAGAGCTCGTCGACTGAGGCTACATGGTGAAGCTGAAGAGCAGGAAAAGTATGACTACACTCATGGGGTTATAGTATAGATTGCCCAATAGTCAACGAGAATTGGAATGGCAAATCTGTAGAGAGATAGCAGACAGCTGTAGGAAACAAAAGTTTGTGATCATTGAGGATTTTAATTTTCTACTTATTGACTGGGACTCCCACACTATAAAAGGGCTGGATGGCTTGGAGTTTGTCAAATGTATTCATTAAAGTTTTCTAAGTCAATATGTAGAGGTGCCAACTGGAAAGAGTGCGATACTAGATCTCCTATTAGGGACAAGACAAGTGACAGAAGTACGTGTAGGGGGACAATATGGGTCCAGTGATCATAATGCCATTAGTTTCAAGTTAATTATGGAGAAGGATAGGTCTGGGCCTCGGTATGAATTTCTAAATTGGAGAAAGGCCAACTTTGAGGAATGAGAAAGGATCTAGAATGCAAGGATGTGCGAGATAAGTGGAGGACCTTCAAAGGTGAAATTTTGGGAGTACACAGTTTGTACAGTAAAACCTCATTAGAATGCGGTAGTTGGGGTCCAAGATTTCATACCGCGTTACAGATGAGTCGCAGACTATGGGGCTGGAGTGGCAGGCGCAGGATGTCAGGGGCTTGAAGTCCTGCACCGGTCGCCCCAGCCCTGATGTCCTGCACTGGGGTCTGTCAGGCAGTGCGGAGGGTGGCTGTCGGCAGCGGGGAGAGTGGATGTCGGCAGCGGGGAGGGTGGCTGTCAGGTGACTGCCCCTGCCCCGACTCAGGAGCCGGTGTTTGCTACGCGGCACCTCCCCCCTCTGCAGACCTTTTTCGTTGCAGAACACCGCCTTCAGGGCTGCCACCTGAACGTCCCTCGCAGACACCCGCAGCTGGCTCCGGAGCCTCATTCTCCAGGCGATTCCACCTGAAAGTGGCTTTTGGGGTCCACAGACACCCGTGCTATAAGCAATTCTGCGGATTAACAAATCACGTTCTAATGAGGTTTCAGTTTATGTTCCTGTCAGGATTAAAGGGAAAGAAAACAGGCATAGTGAACCTTTGTTTTTGAAGAATATTGGGGATCTAGTTTGGAAGAAGAGAGAGCTTTCAAAAATTTAGCTCCAATCCAATTGCAGTGGGTGCAGAGCAGCCAATGGAAGCGGCTGTCTACAACGACCTACCACACACAAAGCCACGCTGACTATCCTTAATCAGCCCTTGGCTGTCCAAATCCATATCCTATATCACAGGACATCTTCCAATAATTTACCCACTACAGACATCAGGTTCCCTGGACTGTAATTTCCTGGTTTACTTTTGGGCCTCTTTTGAATAACATGAGCTACCCTCCAGTCCTCCAGTACGTCACCCGTGGCTAAGGACATTTTAATTATTTCTGCCAGGGCCCCTGTAATTTCTACACTAGTCTCCCTCAAGGTCTGAGGGAACATCATGTCATGCCCGGGGATTTATCTACCTTTATTCACTGTAGTCACTACTGCTTGTTTCCCTTGTTTCCTTATACACCATGCCAGTTTTCTGAGTAAATAATGATGTAAATAAACCTTTTAAGATCTCCCCCATAGACCATTCTGATCTTCTTGGAGTCCAATTTTGTCTCTTACTATCCTTTTACTCTTAATATTCTTCAGCTTTATCTTCACATTATCTGCCAAAGCAACTTCATGTCTTCTTTTTGCCTTCCTGATTTCCTTAGTATTTTCTATACTCTTCTAGTACCTCATTTGCTCCTCATTTCCTATACCTGCTATTCGCTTTTCTCTTCTTCTTTAATAGATGGCTAATATCCCTTGAAATCCAAGATTCCCTATGCCTGTTAACTTTCCCTTTAATCCTAACAGGAACTTTCAAACTCTGCACTCTCAAAATTTTGCCTTTGAAGGCCTTCCACTTACTGATGCCATATTTACCAAACAACAACTTATCCCAAATCCACTCTTCTAAATTCTTTCTTATTTCCAAAAAAGTTTCCTTTCTCCAATTCAGAATCTCATCTTGAGGACCAGACCTATCCTTGTCCATAATTAACTTGAAATTAATTAACATTATAATCGTTAGACCCAAATATTCACCTACACATACTTCTGTTACTTGACCTGTCTGATTGTCCTAAAAGGAAATCAAGTATTGCTTCCTCTCTCATTGATACCTCTATATGTTGATTTTGAAAATTCTTCTGAACACATTTGACAAACTTCAAGCCATCCAGCCCTTCTACAATTTGGAAGTCCCAGTCATTAATTTAAAATCTCCTACTATTACAAGTTTCCGTTTCTTCTGTCAATCTGCTATCGCTCTGCAGATTTGCTCCTCCAACTCTTTCTGACTATTGGGTGGTCTATAATACAACCCTATAAGTGCAGTCACACCTTTTCCATTCTTCAGCTCCACCCATATGGTCCTCTGGGCTGTCCTCTCTAAGCACGGCTGTGATATTTTCCCTGACTAGCAATGCCATTCCCCCCCCCCTTCTGAAACAATGGAATCCCGGAATAGTGAGTGGCAGCCTGTCCCTCCTGCAACCAAGTCTCACTGATAGCAATAATGTAATCCCACGTGCCAATCCACACCCTAAGCTTGTCTGCCTTTCCGACAATACTCCTTGCATTAAAATAAATATATCTAAGAACATTTCTATCACATACAAACCTTTGATTTCTATCCTCACATGACCTTTATCCTCCATCTCAGTATCTGTCCTAACACTCTGGTTCCCACCCCCCTGCCAATCTAGTTTAAACCCCTGTAAGCAGCACTAGCAAACCTACCCGCAAGGATGTTAGTCCCCCTCTCGTTGAGGTGTACACCGTCCTGTCGGAACAGATCCTACCTTCCCTGGAACAGAGCACAGAAACCTGAAGCTCTTCCTCTTGCACCCTCTCTTTAACCACATAATTAGCTGCATTAACTTCCTATTTCTAGCCTCAGTAGCATGTGGCACAGTTACCACTCCTGGGATCGCAACCCTGGAGGTCCTGTCTTTCAACTTTGCACCTAATTCGCTAAACTCTCTTTGGTGGGCCTCTTCACCCTTCCTTCTCATATCATTGGTTCCTACATGGACCACAACATGTGGCTGCTCACCCTCCCTCCTGAGAAAACCGAGAACTCGATCCAAGATATCAAGATAACTACAGCTTCTCCTTGGAATGTCCTTCAAAATGTTAGCACATATATTGCTCTCGTTCATTTCCACTTGTTCTGACCCTTTCACACTCTCTCTTCTCTTTATCTCATTCTCTCTCTCATCTCACCTCTCTCTCGCTCACATACCATTCAGTCTAAGGAAGTTGAAGTACGCTTCAAATGTGCCCAAAAGTGACCTATTTGATTGGGTCATACTCAACACAGCAATGTCACACCTTAAGTTTGTTCCCTTGCTATCCAGTGGTTTGCTGGCAGTGCCTGGATTTCATGAGGTTGATGGTGAGGCCCCATCTCTTCCAGATGGACAACTCACGTTGTCACAGGTCTTTTCAGTAGCTTCTAAATATTTCTGATGTTTGGGCATTAAACATGCAACTTATGTTTAAGTTATTAAAGAACAATATTATTTAGTCAAAATTAGAAAAGACATTTAAATTAATAAAAACATAAATTTAATTAAAACATTATAAAATAAGCAGTCCAATTCACTTTTTTGGTGCAATAAAGCAACCCCATTCACACTGACTTTGTGATGAATCCAAGGGTAGAACGAAAGATGAAATGTGTCAAAATCTGATCTCCACTACATTTCTCCCTCCGGTCCCAGGATTAGCTATACAGTTTTCTGCAGTGAAGACCAAGCCAAAATAATTAGAATCTCTGCTATTTCTCTATTTCCCATTATTAATTCTCCAGTCTCATCCTCTAAGGGATCAATGTCTACTTTCACTATTTGTGTACTGTAATTTCTTAATATTTGATTTTACATTTCAAGTTTACTTTCCTACTCTATCTTCACCCTCTTTATCACATTTTTAGTCATATTTTGCTGCTTTCTTACCATTTCCCAATTCTCTGACAATATTCTAATCTTGCAATATTATATTCCCTTTCCTTTTGATTTGATATCATGTTTAACTTTTTAAATTAGAGTTTAATTTAATTTTAATTGGTGCATTCCTTTTGCAATGCTTTTCTCACCGGAATATACCCTTGCTGAGATTTAGGAAAGATCTCCTTAAATGTCTGACAATGCTGATTTCATCTTTGCATTTAATCTACTTTCCCAGACAATTTCACCCAACTCTGTCCTCTTACCATAGTAATTATTGCCTTCATTTTGAAGTTTGGGGCCAAGTTTCTCACCCTCAAACTGCTATCATAGAGTAATTACTCTTTTCTTGTGAACCTTTAATTAACATGAATTAATCTTCAGAAAAGTACCTTAGCATTAAAAGTACTGCATAAATTAAAGTTGCTGCATTGAGGATGAGTTGCTGGCGGGGTCCATGTTTCGGCCTGAAGCAGTATCCAGTTTATTTCCATCCATTAATTTTACACCCATCTCCACCCCTGACATCCAGTTAGCTGCCGCAGAGTGCTTTAGCTCAATTAGATTTGGCTGTTGGGCTTTCTCCTGTGCAGAAATGAATCATAGCTGCTGTACTTGTTTGATTCATCATGGATATCATAAAAACACATGTTCTCCCTGACTTACTGGGCTGCTGTCAGGTTAATATGATTTTTGGGGGGGGGGGTAAAAACTACTTTTTATCTCCAGGTTTATGCACTATAAGGAGCGTGCACATGCAAGTCTGTCTGTAATTGACATTGATAATGGTTTACTGCCATATCTACATGGGTAAATCTAATTGGAATGCCAGTTGCTTTAGATTTGAATGAATATTTATTCAGCAGTTTACCAGGAAGAGAGCCTGGAGAGTGTGTATCTCCACGGAATGCTCAATGACAAGAGATCAATGACATTACTCTGTGGATATCAGATGGTTCAGGTTTCTTTGTTTAAAGTGAATCTGGATAGAAAAGACTGACCCTTCTTTGAGATTGTGGGAGAAGTCCTCCATGTCCGCGCACCATGGCTAAATGTGTGCGACAGTCAGGAACTGAGATTTTTCTGGTCATGGATACCAGAGGAAGATGGAGGTGAAGAATTAAAGTTGTTATCAGAGATGGTTTGAGGTGGCTGAAGGAGATGACAAACAAAAAATACATATGGAGGACAAGTACTCATAAATACAAATAAAAAAATAAATATTATTTCATAAATATAAGAGTCTCGGATAATTTGTGTGAGCATTTCCTTTGGTTGTTCATCATTCTCACTGCACATGGGAAAAAACTGTTCCTCAGCCTGGCGATGCTGGCTCTGATACTTCTGTATCTCTTTCCTGATGGGAGCCGCTAAAAAATGCTGTGTGCGGGGTGGAAAACGTCCTCAATGATTTTGCGCGCCCTCTTCAGACAATATTCCTGGTAGATCATGTTGATGGGATGGGATTGGGGTGAAGGGAGATTGCAGTGATCTACTCTGCCACTCCATGCTCCTGTAGATTGACATCCAATCCATTTCTGCAGAGCAATCGTACTACACTGTGATGCAGTCGGCCAGGACACTCTTGATGGAGCTCCTGCAGAAAGTTGACATGATGGTGGCTGGTGGCCTTGCCCACTTCAATCTTTCACGAAGTGCAGTCACTGTTGGACCTTCCTGACAAGTGAGGAGATGTTGAGTGTCCAGAATAGGTCACTAGTTCAGTGAGGTCCAAGGAACTTGGTGCTCTCCACTCTCCCTACTATAGAGACGTGGATATGTGGTAGAGGGTGGTCGTTCCTGGTCTTCCTGAAGTCCACTGTGATCTGCTTTGTCTTGACCACATTTGAGACTTGGGTTATTATTCTCGCATTTCATGAGATTTTCCGCCTCTTCTCTGTAGTGCCCCCCATCGTTGTTGCTGATGAGGCCGACTACAGTCGTGTCATCTGCAAACCTGATAACTCTGTCGGAACTGGATCTGGTGATGCACTCGTGGCTCAGGAGTGTGAACAGGAGCGGGCTGAGCATGCAGCCGTGAGGTGCACCAGAATTTCAAATCTGAATATTGGTGACCCCAGCAAAAAAGGCAGGACCATTTTAGAATCTGCTCCTCTTCCTGCAGCATCTGCATATAAATCCATGCCTCCAATATTGGCCTCTCCTCTTCAGAACCCAGAGAACCAGAGTCATTCTTGATCCAAGGGACCAGTTAAGAAGGAGGAGATGATATGCAAGTTCTTGGCATCACAGAGGGCCTTGTCAAGTGGAAAGGGAATGTTACCAATGAGAAAATTCATCTTTGGATTTGAAGGCAAAGGAAGTTCAGGAAAATTTGATGGGAAGAGGTGGTTGGAAGGAGAGAGGAGCTGCTTTTAGCAGCTTCCAGGTTACTGCTACTTATTACATGAAGTTGCAGCATCTTTTGGAGATTGGAATTTGGCGAATTGGTTGGCGTTTACAAAGGCTGATAGAAGCAAACAAAAATATTTTGGCTGAACATCTTCACGCCTACTGATTCTCCAACAGAAATATTTACCCTCAGCACACTTCCCCCTCACTCTCATCATGATTTTAAGAACTTGGATCAATTTCCTTTGCAGGCACTGGATTGGTAGCACAAATGGCATTTGCCTAATCCTCAATAATCGCTGAATGGATAAGCCTGCACCTCTTCCAGGCCAATATCTGCAATGTGAAGGTTGCAGTAGCACCCAGTAGGTTGACCAGGTGTCTTGCATGTCCGACAGCAGAATCCAGAACCGGCACTCTATATCGGGCCATATCAGAGGAAGTGATTTAAGAATGTACTGAAATCCTACTTGAAAGAATACAACATCCCCACTTACTTATGGAAATCTCTAGTTGGCGGCTGCTTGGAGTGGAGATGGAATATTTAGGGGTGGTATTGAGGATCGAAAAAAACACTCAGAAGCTCTGCATTTGCAGCAAAAGCTAACAAACGCTTGCCCCATCACCACTTCCTGACCATTTGAGCTTCATTTCATCACCAAAATTAATAAAATTGGTGAAGGAAGCAAACCATCCTTGATTCCAAGTGACTGCCTGAGGTTCAAGACCTGCACTCCCCATGCAATCATATGCAGTGTTCCTGTGTTTCCCTTTATAAATTTCCACAGGGATGAAATTGTTGGTCAAGAGGTATTGGAATGCATCTGCAAAGATGCTGCATGGTGCCAGAGATAATTGCATGGACAGACCAAAACAATCTCACTCACGTTCTACTGAGGAAATCTTTGGCAGATGGCACAATCCCATTCACACCGTTCCCGATCATCAAAGATATCCCTGCTTTTCAGAAAGTTTGGAAAAGGATTTGACAAAAAACATTTTAATGAATAAGTTAAAATATATAACTTGTATTATTCAATTCTCCTGGCATCCATTAAAATCTCCATTAAGATACTGTACATGCCAGCGTATTAGATGATTAGAAATTTAAAAATGTCACCTCAAAATTGAGTGTTGTCTTGTATGCTGAGTTTTAAATCCAAACCTCGACAGCAAAGTCTCAATACCATTGCCATCTTATAGCCAGCTCGGATGCAATCTTGTGTATATCTGGTTAGTTATTAGCAAAGTCTCAGCGCTCCACCGTGGGGTCCATCTGCCCAGTCTGACTGCCATCAGCTCTGTACATTCTTTAAATGGCCTATTACCGTGGATGACTGTAGTTTATTTTAAAAATATGCTAATAAAATTAAAATCTTTACAGGATAATTTGAAATTAAAATATTGTGATTTACTTTTTAAGTATCTACTGGTCTACAGTGAGAGCCAGATTTGGGGGTTCTTATTGTGGTGAATGTCTGCCAAGCTGCTTGTCTCTCTCCGCCCCACCCCCCCCCCCCCCCCCCCCCCCCCCCGGCGAGCCTTGCTGTATTAAGATTGGCTTTGCATTATCTCTACAGTTAAGGACACTGCTCATGGATATAACTGTATATGCATCTGTTGTCTTTCATTATTGTACCATGAGTTTCTGCTAATAAAAGCCATGATTATTGTTTGACCACATCTTCTTTGTCTACTTCATCAACTGGCACTTCAATTATTATACAAAGGATATCACTCAAAACCTACATTTTAGTGGAAATTCTGGGGTAGTCCTTTGTATGAGTTGCCCTATATGCCAGCATGTACAATACCATAATTTGTCTCAAAGAGCCTTAGTAGGGAGCAGATACTCATTTTCTTCATTGCTTTCTGCATGCCTCAGTGCAGAAAGCAATGAAAGATGATGGAGGTACATGAGAGACTGCAGATGTGAGAATCTGGAGCAAAACTCAATCTTCTGGAGGAACTCAGTGGGCCAAACAACATCAGTGGGAGACAAAGAATTGTTGATGTTTTGGGTCAGAACCATTCACAAAGACTCAACCCACTGTTCCCCCAGGAGACTGGGGTTTTAACTACTGATGTGAGATAGTTTTATAAACTGAAATTCAAATCCTACACACAATAAAACTAACTTGGCTATAACTGAGCAAAATATTTTACTATTTCCACTATTTTATCATAAGGGTAGCAAATGGGGCATTTATCTCATGCCTGAGTACAGCAGAGATGTTGATTACCCTAATCTATACATCTTCTCCACTTCGAATGTCAGATTTAGATCTATTATGTGATTACACATGCGACATCACATACAGCCCTGAGATTCTTTTTCCTGCAGGATGAAGCAGAATTACCCTTTATTGGCGGTGCAAAAAAAACTATTCACAATGTACACATGTAAGCAAAGAAACAACTGTAAACAGAGAATGAAAGAAAGCAAACTGACTGTGCAATGCAGAGAAAATTTTTAAAAATTAATAAAGTGCACAAGTAAGAGTCTTTAAATGAGTCCCTGATTGAGTTTGTTGTTGAGGAGTCTGGTGGTGGAGGGGGAGTGGCTGTTCCTGAACCTGGGGGTGTGAGTCTTGTTGCACCTAGACCTTGTCCCTGATGGCAGCAGCGAGAACAGAGCGTGTGCTGGGTGGTGAAGATCCTTTATGATTACTGCTGCTCGCTGATGGCAGCATGATCTAGATGCTCTAGATAATGGGGATGGTTTTGTCTGTGATGTCCTGGGCTGTGTCCACTACGTTTTGAAACGCCTTATGCTTATGGGTATTGGTGTCCCCATACCAGACCGTGATGCAGCCAGGCAGCACACTCTCCACCACACATCTGTAGTAATCTGCTAGGGTTTGCAATGTCATATCAAACCTACGCAAACTCCTGAGGAGGTAGAAACACTGACATGCTTTCTTCACCATGCCATTAGTGTGTTGGGTCCAGTGAATTGGTTGTGCAGTGTCCCAGGATAGGAAGCACTTGTGTTTGGTCCAGGAAAGATCCTCTAAGATAGTATTACAAGCTCTGAAATGTGACTGGCATTTTAAGGATTAGTGCAAGCTGAAACCATTCACATCTTGTGGTGAGATTGAGTGGTACTGTCAAGTGTTGACTATATAAAAAAAAAGTTATACTCTGGAAGAAGAACCAAGAACAATGGCTGTTTATTCAGGAAAAACAGATGGTGAGAGACACTCATGTGATTGGGACACTTAAAAAAAAAACAGGATTCAATGTGATCAGACAGTTATCTAATGAACGCAGAGGTAGAATGACTATGTGCAATGGACAATTCTGCTGAGTCTCCTTGTCAGGGGAATTATAGAACCACCGTGACCATTGAAATAGTCATTTTAATCGACCCATATCTGGGTAAAGGAAGTAGGAGAATTGCTTCATTGGATCATGACCATTGTGTGGCCATTTCATCTGATCAGTTCCTGGGTTTTGGAAGCATTGTGGAAGTCACACGCTTCGTTTCCCCTATGCAAGGAAGAGGGGTGTTGTGACAACTATTCAGATGAAAGGACATCTCAGGACATTTCTCTGGAAGCACTGGAAAAGGATTTTCTCACACTCACACACACACACACACACACACACACACACACACACACACACACACACACACACACACACACATGTTAGGTTAGTTATATTATTCTAATATATATTCTAATATTATATTATTACTAAATAGAATAATACCTAGTGTCGCCGAGAATATTCTCCCAGAATCACAGTGCGGCTTTCGCGCAAACAGAGGAACTACTGACATGGTCTTTGCCCTCAGACAGCTCCAAGAAAAGTGCAGAGAACAAAACAAAGGACTCTACATCACCTTTGTTGACCTCACCAAAGCCTTCGACACCGTGAGCAGGAAAGGGCTTTGGCAAACACTAGAGCGCATCGGATGTCCCCCAAAGTTCCTCAACATGATTATCCAACTGCACGAAAACCAACAAGGTCGGGTCAGATACAGCAATGAGCTCTCTGAACCCTTCTCCATTAACAATGGCATGAAGCAAGGCTGTGTTCTCGCACCAACCCTCTTTTCAATCTTCTTCAGCATGATGCTGAACCAAGCCATGAAAGACCTCAACAATGAAGACGCTGTTTACATCCGGTACCGCACGGATGGCAGTCTCTTCAATCTGAGGCGCCTGCAAGCTCACACCAAGACACAAGAGAAACTTGTCCGTGAACTACTCTTTGCAGACGATGCCGCTTTAGTTGCCCATTCAGAGCCAGCTCTTCAGCGCTTGACGTCCTGCTTTGCGGAAACTGCCAAAATGTTTGGCCTGGAAGTCAGCCTGAAGAAAACTGAGGTCCTCCATCAGCCAGCTCCCCACCATGACTACCAGCCCCCCCACATCTCCATCGGGCACACAAAACTCAAAACGGTCAACCAGTTTACCTATCTCGGCTGCACCATTTCATCAGATGCAAGGATCGACAATGAGATAGACAACAGACTTGCCAAGGCAAATAGCGCCTTTGGAAGACTACACAAAAGAGTCTGGAAAAATAACCAACTGAAAAACCTCACAAAGATAAGCGTATACAGAGCCGTTGTCATACCCACACTCCTGTTCGGCTCCGAATCATGGGTCCTCTACCGGCATCACCTACGGCTCCTAGAACGCTTCCACCAGCGTTGTCTCCGCTCCATCCTCAACATCCATTGGAGCGCTTTCATCCCTAACGTCGAAGTACTCGAGATGGCAGAGGTCGACAGCATAGAGTCCACGCTGCTGAAGATCCAGCTGCGCTGGATGGGTCACGTCTCCAGAATGGAGGACCATCGCCTTCCCAAGATCGTGTTATATGGCGAGCTCTCCACTGGCCACCGTGACAGAGGTGCACCAAAGAAAAGGTACAAGGACTGCCTAAAGAAATCTCTTGGTGCCTGCCACATTGACCACCGCCAGTGGGCTGATATCGCCTCAAACCGTGCATCTTGGCGCATCACAGTTTGGCGGGCAGCAACCTCCTTTGAAGAAGACCGCAGAGCCCACCTCACTGACAAAAGGCAAAGGAGGGAAAACCCAACACCCAACCCCAACCAACCAATTTTCCCCTGCAGCCGCTGCAACCGTGTCTGCCTGTCCCGCATCGGACTTGTCAGCCACAAACGAGCCTGTAGCTGACGTGGACTTTTACCCCCTCCATAAATCTTCGTCCGCGAAGCCAAGCCAAAGAAGAAAGTTATTAATAAATATATTGTTTTAAAAGTAACAGTCTCTTGGTGAATTTCTATTGCTGCTGGTCTGTGTTGTAACAATAGTGACTCCCAAGAACTTTAAGTTTGACTAGCACTCTGTCCCAGGAATTAACTGACATCATTTCAGGTTGGGGATTAGCTAACTCTATTCCTACTCACATCCCTGGCATTTGTTGATGCCGGCTTGCTAATAAAACCAGTGGGAAAGGGACAGCAGAAAATCACCTGTTTCCATTTGAAGGTAGAACACTCCGATCCCTGGGGATGAGTGTGTTCAGTGGAAAACCAATTAGTTGTCCCAGTTAAAGATGGCCCAGTGGAAATGGCACAAAAGCCTTCGTATCCCGGGTCATTGCACGGCCAAATAACTGGGATGCCCTTGAAAAAGGGGTTTAAATTTGTTCACCCTCTCCACCTCTCAGCACCCAAATGACCACTGGATCGTACACTTCTGGTTTTCCCTTCCTGAAGTCAACTACAGCTCCTCAGTTTTGGTGACATCGACTATGAGGTTGTTATTGATGCCTCATTCAACCAGGTTGTCTTTCTACCTCTCCTATGTGCTGACTCATCACACCTTTTTATACAACTGGCTACCATGGTATCATCAGCAAATTTGTAGGTGATGTTGTTGTTCTGAGCCACACAGTCAGAAGTATAAAGTGAGTAGTGCAGTGGGTTAAGAAGGTAGCCCTGATGCGCTCTGGAATTGATGAGATTGTGGAGATGTTCTCACCAATCCTCCCGGATTGTGGTCTGCAAGTGAGGAAATCCATGATCCAATTGCATAGTCGGGTGTTGTGTCCCAGGTCTTGGATTTTGCTGATCAGTTTTGAGGGGATGATGGTGTTGAATGCAGAACTGTAGTTGATAAAGAGCATCCTGATGTATGTATCTGTGCTGTCCAGGTGTTCCAGGGCTTTGTGTAGACCCAATGAGATGGCTGTAGACCTGTTGCTAGGATAGGAGAATTGGAATGTATCCATGACCAACAGATTATTTTGATCCATGGATATTCTGGTCCAATAGCTTTAACCATCACTCATTCCTGAGCCGTTTCATCTGATTTTTTAATAATTTGGACATACACCATAGGAACAAGCCCGAGCTGCTCAATACCCCAATTAACCTACCATCCCCATACGTTTTGAAGGGTGGGAGGAAACTGGAACACCCAGAGGAAACACACACAGACAAGAGATGAACATACAAACTCCGTACATATAGCACTAGATTTGACATTAATATCAACTTCTCCGGTTTCTGTTAAACCCCTCCCCTTCTTCTCCCATCACTTTTCTCTCAGCGCACTCTCTCTTTTTTCCCTTTTCCATCTGTCTCCTTTCACTGGCCCAAAATTAATTCTCACCTCTCCTCTTATCACCAATTAACGCCTTTTGACTGTTGGTCTGAACTCCTCTCCCTGCCATTCTTCAGTCTTTATTCAGATTTTAAAAATTTAGACATAAAACATAGTCACAGGCCATTTCGGACCACGGGTCCATGCCACCCAATTTACACCCAATTAACACATCTCCAGTATATTGCAAACGGTGGGAGGAAACCAGAGCCCCTGGGGAAAACCCATGCAGACAACAGGGAGAACGTACAAACTCCTTACCGACAGCACTAGTGGCTATGCCAACTATGTAGCCCCTAAAAAAATCTTTGAAGGTTGCCCATACATGTGAAGTTTTCTGCATGTATAACTGTGGTTCAGAGCAAGGTGGATGTAATTTTAGCCAATTAGAAGATGGAGCCAACCAGATATCTTACAATGCATAATTTGGGTATTGCATAATGGAGCTAAAATTACATCTACTTTGCTCTGAACCTCAGTTATATGTGCAGAAAACATCGTCCATTGTCAACCCTCAAAGTTTATTTGACATGGTTGTGGAATATGCAAGGTAAATCTTCCAAAACCACTCTGAAATCTCTTGGAATTAAAGAGACCACCAAATACATCACAGGCAAATAATCATTAGTTCTAATATTATTTTGGTGGGGTGATTAGCTAACCAACTTATTATCGAACAGACTGAGGTAGTTTCTTTCCAAGCAAAGTGTATTTAATATCTCCAATGTAGCTAAAGGGTAGACAAAGGGTAGAATCAAGTAGTCCGGTCCCTCAGCCCACCAAGACCAAACTGAGCCAATCTATCCCATTTCCTTGTACCTCACCTGTATCTTTCTGTGCCACAGCAATTGTCAGAGCCTCTCTCTTCATCTCAAGTCATACAGTGCAAATTTCAAGGCCCTTTAGGATGAAAAAAGTGATTTGCAGATCCCTTCAAAATCTACTTTTTACCTTAAACCCATGCCATCAACTTTTATAGAAATGTGTCCTCCTATCAGCCCTCTCTGGCCCCATACCTTAATGTAGCTAGTTCATGTATTGCCTACTCAACAATCTCCACTTCAAAGAAAAGAAACCCACAAACAGAACCTTACCCTTCTCTTATGATGATCAAAACACTACATTCAAGGCAATAGCTTGGTGATTCTTTTCTGTTCCCTCTCCAGTGGAACCACATCCTCCTTACAGCATGCTGACTACACACAATACTCCAGCTATGGTCTAACTCTTAAACTGTACCATATATAACCTTGATGAAAGCCTCTGCCTGAAATGTTGGTTACCCTTTACTTACTATGGATGCTGCGTGACCTACTGAGTTTCTCCAGTACTTTTGTGCATTGCACCGTAACCTTGCAGTTATACTTGATTTTCTGGCTGATGAAGGCTAGTATCCACAGTACAAAACAGGTCAATAGTGGATGCCATCTCACTTGTGAGATGCATTAATCAGGAAGATCTTTATCAACCATAGTTAGGCATTTAACATCATCATCTCATCAAAATTGATCAGTAAATTCCCAAGACCTGGGAGTTAACACCTCTCTGTTTAATTGGATCCTGATTTCCTTACCTCCAGACAACAATCAGTGAGGATTGGTAAGAACATTTCCTCCACAATCTCCATCGGTACTGGTGCAATAGGGCTGTGTTCTTAGCCCCCGCTCTACACCAATGACAACAACATGATAGATTGTTGTTGATGCACCATTCAGCCGTGTTTTCAATCTCACAGACATTGTCACCAAAATCAAGACGCTGGTTGTTGACTTCAGAAAGGAAAAACCAGAGGTGTACGATCCAATGATCATTTGGGTAGATCAGAGGAGAGGAGGGTGAACAAATTTAAGTTCTTGGAAGTCACCATCTCAAATGAACTTTTCTGGACCCAACACACTAATGGCATCATGAAGGAAGCACGTCAGTGCCTCTACTTCCTCAGGAGTTTGTGGAGGTTTGGTATGATATTAGAAACCCTGGCAAATTTCTACAGATGCATGGTAGAATGTGTTCTGACCAGCTGCATCACAGTCTGGTATGGGGACATCAATATCCCGAGCATAAAGTTCTGCAAAATCTAGTGGACACAGCCCTGGACCTCACAAGCAAAACTGTAATGATAGTGATCATGGTTGCAATGCAACTAGCAATGCCTTAAGGATTATAGCTCCCATTTGATTATATTTGGCTGCTAGTAGGGGCTGACACAAAGCAGGAGACATATTAGGGTTAGGGTTAGGCATGCCTCATTGCGCTGTTTACAACAGCTTTAAAGTAAAAAACCCTTTCCTTCATCCATGTGTTGTCTAAGAACTCACACATATGAATACAAGATTAAATAAAAACATTCCCCACCATCGAGAACAAATACAGGGAACGCTGCTGTCGGAGAGTAGCACCAATCATCGAGGATCCACCACAGCCAGTACATGCTCTGTTCTCGCTGCTGCCATCAGGAAAGAGCATTGGTGCCACAACCTCCAGGTTCAGGAACAGCTGGTACCCCTCCACCATCAGACTCCTCAATAACAAACTCAATCAGGGATTTATTTAAGGACTCTTACTTTTGCACGGTATTGATTTTCTTTCGCTCTGTTTCACACAGAGTTTGTTTACTTTTCTTTATTTGTTTAAATGTGTATATTGAGTACATTTTTTTTTGCAATACCAATAAGTGGTAATTCTGCCTCGCCCACAGTAAAAAAAAATGTGATGTCATGTAGATACTATGAAAATAAATCTGAAATCTGCATCCTGTCTGCCTTCATTACCATTTTATCTAAGATTGGGCTTCTGTGTCTGTGATGACCCGAAGACCAATCAAAACAAGCCACTGCCTTGCACATACCACAGAATCATGTATTTGTCACTATAAATTTATTCCTGTTTATCCTTTAAAATATGGAAGCGTCTCTGCCGCACCTATTTCAGTGACACAGTATTCTTTACTTCATTGCACCTTTGACTAATTCATTCCATTAAAAATCTCTTTAATCTTAAATACTCATATTAAATCTTCTCAACCTTCTCTTCCACATTGAAAGTAGCCCATGTGTCTCAAGTCCTTTTATAATTATAGCTTCCCATCTTTCGATTCATCCTGTTGCATGTTAAGTTCCATAGTCTCTCTGGATTTAGCTTCATTTTTATAATGGATCTTCAAAATATGTATGCACTGCACTTTCTCCAGTCTCACTGATGTTTTTCATAAATTACCCCTTTTTGCTCTTAAACGTTGAGTGAATACTTATAAATCCAATTTTTTTTCCCTCAAATGTCTCTGACTTCATTTGCACGTGAAGGACAATGTGCTTTTCAACCCATGCATTTCTCTGTTCATATATGTACAAAAAGTGCACACTCTCTTTCCCTACAGCATTTACAGCCACTCCTCTTGGATTAATGTGGAGTCTCCAAAAGTTAAAGATCTGCAGGCCACTTGAAATGACTAGGGAAGAGAATTATACGTGTTGAAAGGAGGAAAACAAACTTTTCATTCCAGAGACACAAGGGAAAGAAGGAAATGGAAACTGTCGGAAGAATTCAATGGGTCAAGCAGAATTCCCTTTGAACACCAAAATTGTTGGGTGTCAAAAAATACTATTATTCAAAGGGCGAGGATGTAGCCGGGCTGGAGAGATGGGAGTTCAGAAAATAATTAAGGAGGAGGTTATTCAATTTCTAGTGCCTGCTGATCTTCTATCTCAGTCCCATATTCCTGCTCGACCTCCTCAGATCCCTTGTTTCCCTTCCTATCTGAATCACAATGAAACCTCCAAACAAAAGTTCCAACCACTGACTTCCTGTCCATTGAAGTCCCCTTCATCCTGGTCACGCTCTCTTTTCGCTGTAGGCAGAAGGTGCAGAAGCCTGAAGTCCAGTACCTTTAAGCTTCAAGAAGTTTTATTTTCCCAACTGTTATCAGGCTATTGAACGTCCCTGGACTAACCTAACCATAACACCTAATCATAGCTCTGCTCCAGGACGAGATCTATCAGCACCACTGAAGCTACATATTCGTGCTCTAACTGAATACTTCTAGCCTTTTATGCATTTATGTAGCTGCAGCAAGCAAGAATATTTTTGCCTCTGTACATTGTGCTTCTGAATATGAAAATAAACTCTCATCAACACAGTATCATATGTATATCAAGTTCAAAAGCAGACTAGTACGATTTGCAGTGTCCATTCCATGCATCACTCACTGAATTCTCTCACCTTTTCTTCCGTGGAGAAAGTTAGAAGTGGGAAGGCATTGAATGAAAATACCATCCTTCAATTTGCTGGTCTGATATCAAAACGATTACCGTTCCAGCATCCTCAGTGTTTCTTATTTCTGTGGGTGAGCAGAGAGTTTTACAGTTTGGAAAAGACCCTTGGGCTTAACATTGCCATGGTGACCAAATTGTCCACCAAAGCACATACTTTTTGCCTGCATTCAGCACACATCCCTCGCCACCCCCAAACGTATTTTGAGCAGTGCAATTGTTGGAAAGATATTTAAGCAGAAACATGGATAGGAAAGGTTTAGAGAGGATATGGTAGCATGACTTGAGACTTGGAGAAGCATCAGAAAATATGGAGGCTAGAATCTTGAGCTGGAGGAATTAAGTGGGTCAGGTAGCATTCCTGAGTAGTACAGTCAGTCAGTCAGTTTGCATTCGTTACCTGTTTACAGTTCTTTTGATTGTTTACATGTTCAGGCTGTGTACAGTTTATTTTTTGCACTACCGATTAGTGGTAATTGTGCCACGCCCACAGGAGAAATGGATCTCAGAGTTCTATGCGATGTCATGTACGTGCTCTGACAATAAATCTCAAATCTGATCTGAAATGGTGAATCAGCACATTTGATCAGGACTCTTGATGGAGACTTTCTTGATCTTCAAATATTTTTCTTATACTTCTTCTAGAACCAGATGAACAAATTCCTCCGTGGATGTTAGTAACTAACTGATATAAAACTCACTTGCTATTTTCACAGCTGCCCAATTTATTTTAAGTGAAATTAATGATTTCAAGCTCCTGCTGCAAAAACAGATGAAGAAATTTAATACCACTGCAAAGTGCTAACATTCTCGCACCATCATTTCAAGGCCTTAGCACAGACACGATATTTCCATGCTCATATAAATAAGCTAATAAAATGGGTTGACTGTAACATGCCCCTCATTTATAGTCCTGACATGTTTATAGGTCCCATTCCAATATAGACATTGATATGGCCTGCTCTAAAATAATGTTCAGATATCTTAAAATACTAAAACGGCTATTTTTAAAAGTCAAATCTTGGAGAAAATTTCTGCAAAAAATTTAATAAAGAGTCTCTTTTTCTTCTTCTCTTTGGCTTGGCTTCGTGGACGAAGATTTATGGAGGGGTAATGTCCACGTCAGCTGCAGGCTCATTTGTGGCTGACAAGTCCGATGCGGGACAGGCAGACATGGTTGCAGCGGTTGCAAGGGTGTTGGGGTTGGGTGTTGGGTTTTTCCTCCTTTTGGAAAAAGACCCAAGTGCCCCAGCTTCTAAAATTAACCTCATCTAAAGGAACTGAGCAGGAGACTAACCAGGCACAGTTAAGTTAAAAATCTGCCAGCAAGCATTTTCACTGTTGATAGAAACATTTCTATGGAACTGAAGGACCATTCCAAAGCTAATGCGAGTCTTAATGGTCATAAAACACTGTCGACTTCTACAAGAATATCCAATCATTGATTTTGTGACTGAGTTGCAGACTACAAGGTGTTGACTGCTTAAAAATTGTGGCACGTCATTGGCAATATATCGTGAGGGGCGGACATCTGATTAGTGTTTCAGTGGTTGCTCTGCGCACTGGTGCAAACAACCCGGAGGAAAGAATCCTGTTAAGTTATGACAAGTATTTCTCAGTTTTTTTTGAGAAGGAGTTGGAAACATTTTGGAGCTGTGGAAAAAGCAGTTTGACAGGGCAATTATTGATGGGAAGTTGTGTGACAAATCCTTTGGCGATATGTATTGCTTGAGTTAGCAAATCAAAATCCAGCTGAAATGTGAAATTACATGATGCTGAAGTTTACTTTTGCACCATGTTGCACATTAAAATTGTTCAGTGTCTGCTGTGTTTGGACAGTATCAGGTTCGGTGGGTTCACAGAGAGACGAGTCTGGACACAAGTGTTACAATCAAATATAACTTTATTGAACACACGGGAGACAAGCAGCGGATGACGCTAAATTATACTTAGTTACTCTACTACTGAATAACTATTATTTTGAGCTCCTGTTTTAGTAAAATGGGATTATCACTGTAAGGGTTAGTAGAGACAGAAAGAACTGAACGATCACAGTTAACATTTAACATTTCACACAAGCACGTCCCAAGTCGCACCCCAGCAATAATTTAATACATTCGAAGAACTGAGGGAAGGTTTGTCACAGTCTGTTCCAGAATTCGATACATTTGGAAGGACATTGTGATTTTGTAGGGGAGAACCATGCTGACGGCTGAAGAGAAAGCAGCCTTTTTTAAAGCAGCTCTTGTGGCCAGCCATTTTTTTGTGGAATTCAGAGCAAAGCATGCTCTGTGAATGATTGGGCCTTTTAAGAGGAGTGACCTGTGCTGGTGGATCTTTTTGGATAGCAAAGTGCTTCATTTTGATTGTGACTAACAGTGAAGGTCACTTGGAGAGACCGGTGCCAGGGTCTTGGAAGCTTTGTGGATACCATCCAGTTCAAGTCTTGCCTATGAAATGACCAGGAGTGTTATAACCACAGCTCGTGTAGATGGACAGTTCTTCAAATGCAACACAAGGAGAATTTGTGAGTCTGTAGTAACCACAACTCCAGTCTTCCCATCAGTTCATCAGTAATTGTGGGCATCAAATTACGAGACCTACGCTTCAACACTCATTTAAAAGACTGAACTTTGAAGTAACTTTCTAGATTTTGGCCTGGTCTGTAAACACACACACACCTGCACATAGTTGGAGATATATATTTAATGTTAAGGCTAGTTTAAGAATTAAGACTATAGTTTAAGAGTTAGAAATAAAATTAGTGTTTTAAAATTAAACATTGCCTCAATTATTGTCTATTGCAGCTTGTTATGTGTGGTTCATAACACTATGTAGACATTCACACTGGACCCAAGTTGGACTCTGATACCAGTAGATACCTATATTTTGCACATTATGAGACAAAAATTATAACTGTGCAAGCAGACACATAGGCACAAGGGACTCCGATACTGGTGGCTGCTTACCCTACCATACTCTCCAGCACGCGTACACACTTCACAGACAGGGACTTTCATACATACTCCTGATTCCCTGTACTAATGAGAGTGCAGCTCTCTGCAAGCACTGATCTATTGCAATACTATGGCTGAACTCAATGTAGTGCACACCTTACCCACAACTCCTCCAGCGATATCCACAGTGGCGAACTGTCATGGACCAAGAGGTAGAGAAAGAAATGTTCTGGCCAATGGTGGCACTGAATCATTATAATGAGCCAATGGTAAGGTGTGCACTAATGGGTGGCCAGAATCCAACCTTGATTGGAAGGTGATGTGACTTGTGAATAAGTTTCAGGCAGGAGGTTATGTGACCCTCCGCAATCCACAATGGTCCAGACAGGGAGACCACGTATTTCTCCACAATCCACATATGAAAATGTTTTTCATTGTGTTACTGTTGCTCATGTCACTTCTCCAATAAAATTTCGAGCAAAAACAATAACTGTAGATGCTGGAAATTGGAAACAAATTGCTCAGCAAGTCAAGCATTTGGTGCAGAAATGCCAGAACCTAAAGTCTATTTCTCTCCATGCAGATGCATGACAGATGCAGCTTTATGTGGATTAATGTGAGGTTATCCACTTTGGTGGCAAGAACAGGAAGGCAGATTACTATCTGAATGGTGTCAAGTTAGGAAAAGGGGGAATACAACGAGATCTAGGTGTCCTTCATCAGTCACTGAAAGTAAGCATGCAGATACAACAGGTAGTAAAGAAAGCTAATGGCATGTTGGCCTTCATAATAAGGGGAGTTGAGTATAGGAGCAAAGAGGTTCTTCTGCAGTTGTACAGGGCCATGGTGAAACCACACCTGGAGAATTGTGTGCAGCTTCAGGAAGAACATTCTTGCTATTTAGGGAGTGCAGCATAGGTTCACGAGGTTAATTTCCGGGATGGCAGGACTGTTGAAAGATTGGAGCGACTGGACTTGTATACACTGGAGTTTGGAAGGATGAGAGGGGATCTGATTGAAACAGATAAGATTACTAATGGATTGGACACGCTAGAGGTAGCAAACATTTTTCTGATGTTGGGGAGTCCAGAACCAGGGGCCACATTTTAAGAATAAGTGGTAAGGCCTTTAGAACGGAGTTGAGGACAGGCTTTTTCACCCAAAGAGTTGTGGATCTGTGGAATGCTCTGTCTCAGAAGGCAGTGGAGGCCAATTCTCTGGATGCTTTCAAGAAAGAGTTAGATAGAGCTCTTAAAGATAGTGGAGTCAAGGAATATGGGGACAAGGCAGCCATGGGGATGATCAGCCATGATCGCAGTGAATGGTGGTGCTGGCTTGAAAGGCCGAATGGTCTACTCCTCCACCTATTACCTTACTAATGCTGCTTGTCCTATTGAGCATTTCCAGCATTCACGGTATTTGTTCTTTGAGAAAATGTTTGTCAGTGTCTTTACAAAGCAGCCTCTATCACCAAGGACACCCACCGTTCTGGCCATGCCGTCTTCACTCTGCTTCCTTAGGGAACAAGGAAAAGAAGCCTGAAGATGAGACTCAGTGCCACAAGGACAGCTTCTTCCCCTCTGCCATCAGATTTCAGAATGAGGCATGAACGACAGACACTACCTCTCTTTGTATTTTTATTTTTTATTTTATTTTTATATATGGTTTATAAAAATGTTTGCACTGTGACATATTCATGACAATGAATTTTGATTCTGACATCAGTGTCAACGAGAGGAAATTGTGTGAAAGTTTGGAATATTTCCCTTCAGTTCAGGATGGAATCAGATTGTCACGGTCAAAACTAATGTGTTACTTTTAATTTAATGATCTTAAAATTATTTCAAAAGCTCCTAAATGGAGATTTATATTATGATTTATCCTTATGTGAAGCTCAGTATTCCTTTTGTGTAACATGGTTGCTTCTTGGCTTTCAAAGATGTTTCTTTTTGTTGTTGAAGTTGATCCATTGTATCATGGTAATAGCATTATTACAGAATAATTGATCATGTATGCAGATAACAGGGCAAAGAAAAGATTTATGGGATCTACAGTGCTTGCATCCTGTATTTTCAGTTGGTGGTAATTCTGAAATCTCATCAGTCTTCATAGCAGATGTCCTCTTGAACTGAAGCCAAGAAAGGATGATAAAAATTTAGCCAAAAAAAGTTTTGTGCTGACTCCTGATGTTCAGGATTTGAATTGTATTTTTTAATGTGCGTGGTGTTGCAGTTTATCATTCTAGGACTCCTGAAATGGAAAGATGCATAAATCGATAACTGGGTTGTTGACTGAAACATAGTCTTGGGACCAAGGATAGATCTGAATCTGGCAGTGTTCCCAAACCTCAAGGCTGGTGGTAATTTCTTTCTCCGCAATCTTTGTAAAGAATGTTGGCAGGCAGTTAAACCATGGAGGGTCATCACAGGTAATTTTTACCCAACAGTTACCCTGTGTCTTCACTTGTCAACAGTAATGTTACTCCATGCTTCTGGTTGTGAAAATTGACTGTGTTCGTGGGTCGTGCACGCAGCTGTGTTGGAAGGCATCAAGGAGCATTTATTTGCATTTGTACAACATCTATCGCACTTTCAGTTTTACAACCAAATAATACTTTTTTTAAGCATTTTTTAAAAAATCCCCAGAGAATGTTGAACATACTCAGGTGTCCATGCAACATTGTTCCCTTTTCCACTGGTATCCCAGTTAAATGGCTGGGCCACTCTTAACTGGGACACTAATTGCTTTTCCACTGAACACTACTCATCCCCGGGGATCGGAGTGTTCTACCTTCAACTGGAAACGGGTGACTTTCTGCTGTCCTTTTTCCACTGGTTTTGTCAGCACGTCGGCATCAGCAAATGGCGGGAGTATGAGTAGGGGTAGAGGTGGTTAATCCCCGCTGTGAAATGAAGACATTTGACGCTGGTTTTCAGACAGTGTTCCTTTTCCACTGGAACCTGTCCCAGTTAATTCCTGGGACAGGTGCCAATAGAAAAGGCATTAATGTTTTGGGTCAAAAGCCCTTCTTCAGAACTGTGAAATAATTCTCCCTTTTCCCACTATCTCCCCTATCATTTTTAACAAAGGCTTTTCAACCTATAACCTAAACTCTGTTTATCTCTCCAGTGTAGCTGCACGTCCTTCTGATTCTTCTGTTTTCTGTTTTTAATCTCCGATTTCCAGTATCTGCATTATATTTTTTTTCTCTCTGGGCAAAGTCACTGACATAAACATAGGGAGGGATTTACTTTTTGCAGGGTCCAACAAACCATAATGTGGTCAATACCTGCTCATCTATTTTGAGCATAGTATGAAAGGTTGCCTATGCTATTTAGAAATATTTAATGGGATGATTTGCTTCAGGTTTGAACAAAGTTTTATGCAGATGCCTCCACTGCTGTAGTGAAGCACTTCTCTAAGAGATGTCACTCAGCGTCAATGACCTCCAGTGCAACTTGAATGGAGTTTGTGCATTCTTCCTGCGACTGTGCAGATTTTCCTTGTGCTCTCAAGTTTCATCACATAAAATCCAAAGATGATGAGTAGGTTAAGCTGTAAATTACCTTTAGGGCAAGAGAAATGGGGAGGCAATTAAGTGTTTTCATTGATGGGATTGCCCAGAGCCTGTGCTGAAAAGAATTATGAAAGTTAAATCTGTGAAGTGCAGAGTATAGAGGAGGTTTTGTCCAAGCTTTTGTCAGAGATTCATGGTGCCATTCACCACAAGTGCAGGGATTTCCATGGGTTGCTGAAGTTACAATGTGCTACATATGTGTGACTTTGCTGTGTGTAAATTTGCTGCTGTGAGCTTTGCCCTAAGCAACTGGAAAAAAAAATTCAGAAAATAGATGAGTAAAAGCTACAGAAGTTTAAAATTGGTGCATATTGTTGTTAATTCTCTATTCATGAAACATGCAATCTCAAGCAACCGGAAAATTCACTTAACCAGCACCTGCCAATTCCCATAGGTGGTGGATACCAGGGAGATCACTTTTCCCATGCATTGGAAAGATAGGATTTTGCCAAGCTATTACCATCCATTGATTGCTTTCCAAATACATGGATTTTTTTAGCTCTTTCTTTCACCCCTTTTGTTGTCCGATCAGAATGCATTTGTGTGGATTTATTAATACTTGCTTGTGTCAATTTTAAAATCTTAAAGCAAAAAATGTGGAGTATGTCAGATTTAGGTTTTTTTCTGACTGCTGCACTGGTTTTCATGACCATGAGGCAGATGTATGGTTCCGATCTCCTGCAGTTGCTACTCCTGAACTGTCATCCATAAGCAAAATGAGAGTTGACTTGAATGGTACTTTCCATTCCAACAGCATTTTATTTTCTCTCTCTCTTGTGCTCTCACACTTTTGCATTCTCACTCTCTATCTTATAGAGTATTTTCAAGGAGGTTACCAGGAAAGTTATGTTATGGATGTTGTCTACATGGACTTTAGTAAGGGCTTTGATAAGGTCCTGAATGGGAGGTTAGTCAGGAAGATTCAGCTGCTGGTATGCACGGTGAAGTAGTGAACTGGATTCGACAATGGCTTGACGAGAGAAGCAAGAGAGTAGTGGTGGATGATTGCTTCTCAGACTGGAGGCCTGTGGCTAGTGGAGTGCCTGAGGGATCAGTGTTGTATGTCATCTATATCAATGATCGGATGATAATGTGGTAAATTGGATCAGCAAGTTTGCAGATTGGAGGAGTTATGGACAGCATAGAAGGTTTTCAAGCTTGCAGAGGAATCTGGACCAGCTCTAAAAGTGGCCTGAAAAGTGGGCGATGGAATTTAATGCACTCAAGTGTGAGATGTTGCATTTTGGAAGGACAAACCAAGAAAGGACATATACGGTGAATGATAGGGTACTGTGGAGTGCGGTAGAACAGAGGGACCTGGGAATACACATACAAAATTCCCTGAAAGTGGCATCATGGGTGAATAGGATTAGAAAGAGAGCTTTTGGCATAACGGCCTTCATAAATCAAAGAATTGAGTATAGGATCTGGGATGTTGTGGTAAAGTTGTACAAGAGATTGATGAGGTCAAAATTTGGAGTATTGTGTGCAGTTTTGGTCACCAAGCTACAGGAAGGATATCAATAAGATAGAAAGAGGGCAGAAAAATTTACTTGGACTTCAGTCACTGAGTTACAGGGAAAGGTTAATCAGGTAAGGACTTTATTTCCAAGAGCGTAGAAGAATGAGGAGAGATTTGATACAGATATTTAAAATTAGGCAGAGCAAATGTAGATAGCCTTTTTCCACTGAGGTTAGGTGAGATACAAAGCAGAGAACATGGGTTAACAGTGAAAGGGAAAAAGTTTAAGGGGAACTTCTTCACGCATAGAATGGTGGGGGTGTGGAATGAGCTGCCAGCTGGTGAATGCGGGCTCAATTTTAACATTTAAGAAGAGTTTGAACATGGGTAGGAGAAATATGGAGGGCTATGGAATAGGCGCAGGTCATTGGGACTAGGCAAAATAAATGGTTCAGCACAGACTAGAAGGGCTGAGGTGTGGAATGTTCTATGGTTCTCACCTGTCTTGCCTGTCCATAGAAAATTCTTCAACCCTATTCTGAATTGCATCTCTGTCAAAGCTGAGAAATTGTTGGAGATGGATTTAGTATAAGTGAGCATCATTATCTTGAAGAGAAACACTAAAGTTTGCAGACGCTATGATTTTAATAAAAACACAAAAATGATGGAGCAACTCAGCCCGTCTCACAGCATCCACAAGAGGTAAAGATATATTACTGATGTTTCAGGCCTGAGCCCTTCTTCAAGATATTTTTCAAGATTCAAGTTTCCTTTATTTTAATGTAATAGTACAGAAAATGTAATATTACACAAAATTATCTTCTGCCTACATAAGGCAGACAAAGAATTGACATTAGTGTTGCCCGGCACCCTTTACAGTATGAGAGAAAGAGAATCCCTTCAGAGACGCTGAGTATCCGTGGATTCGCCTCCGGGACTCCACACCCATAGCAGCTGCACACACCCCTGTTCGATCCATTGGTAACCTGAGCTCCAGATCCAAAGCCAACGCGATCAGGAAGACTTCAGAGCCCGAAGCCCTTCAGGAGATCTTGCTCTCAGCACCCTCTTGAACCCTGGTTCTGATACCTGGCGCCCAAGAGCCAGTCTCCAGCAGCCCGCAGCCTGAGCCTCACAACTGCTAGTCACCTGAGCAAGTGAAGATTCTTCAGCTGCTGAGCACCTTGCTGGTCTGCTGATGTGGTAAACTGATGATGTGGGCTCAGCCCTACTTCACAATATGAAGGTACCTTGAGGAAGGGCTCAGGCCCGAGATGTTGGTTATATATCTTTACCTATGAGGTTGTGAGACTTGCTATGTTCCCCCAGTATTTATTTGATCATTGTCTTGAAGTTTTATTTCCAATAATGTAACCCAACTTCTGTTGGTGTAATTGAATCATGGAGGAGGTGTTTTCTTCTCGCTCCTATCATCAGTGTTGTGCGGAAAATCTGTTGGGTTCCCTTCCAAAAGTAATGCAGTTCATCATCTCATTTAGATCTCACAAATGCCTTGGTATGAAAAACAGCTGTACAAGTATGGGTGGTTTATGAACTGGGGGAAACCTTTGACCTTTTAGATCTTCATTTATTTTGTTGGAAGTCTCATTCTAAGAGCATTTGCACTTATCCCAGTGTCCTTGAACAAGATCATTACATTTATACAGCTTTTCAGTGATCCTAGATATCTAAACACATTCTACAGCCAAATAAATACTTACAAAGAAATTACTTTGTGGTCACTGGTGCAATGCTGAAAGCAAAGTTGCAAATTCGTGAAATTGCATTATGACCATACGTTAATTTTTAAAATCTAGTGGATTACCCAGTCACCGAGGTGAATTGCCCTCCAATCCATCGATGCCCTTCTTAAATTTGTTTCAGTAAAAATACAGAAACCCACTAAATTATAAGGTGGATTTAAAACATGGAGAAAATTAAAGTTAATGAGGTAATTCACTTCATGAAAGAAAAACTCTTGGAGGATCTTTCCTGGAGCCAACACACTAATGTTATCATGAAGAAAACACGTCAGTGCCTCTACTTCCTCAGGAGTTTTCAGAAGTTTGGTATGAGATCGGAACCCTGGCAAATTTTTACAGATGTATAGTGGAAAATGCGCTAACCGGCTGCATCATAATCTGGTATGGGGACACCGATACCCTTTAGCGTAAAGCCCTGCTAAAGGTAGTGGACACAGCCCAGGACATCACGGACAAACCATTTTGAAAAGTTTGTAGATTAATTGGGTGTGATTGGGTGGTACGAACTAGTGGGCTGAAATGGCCTGTTACTGTACTATATGTCTAAATTTAATTAAAAAATTCCCACCATCAAAAAGATCTACAAGGAATGCTGCTGTCAGAAAATAGCAGCAATCATCAAGGATCCACACCACCCAGCACACACTCTGTTCTCGCTGCTACCATCAGGAAAGATGTATAGGTGCTACAAGACTGGCACCATCAGGTTCAGGAGCAGCTGCTACCCCTCCCCCGTCAGATTCCTCAATGACAAACTCAATCAGGGACTCGTTCATTAAAGGACTTTCACTTTTGTTCTTTATTGTGTTTTTATCCTCCTCTCTGTATTGCACGTCAGTTGTTTACATGAGTTTATTTGTTTACATGTGTACATTGTAGACAGTTTTTTATGCACTACCAATAAGTGTGTGGCCCATGTGATGCGATGCCGTGTATATACTCTGACAATTAATCCGAAATCTAAAAACATAAATCTTTAGAGATGGCAGTTTTCAGGTCGATTACCTGTTCATTAAAATGATTTTTAATTCAGATTTTCCAACATGATGAGTTTTCTTTTTGCTTTTGGATTTGTGCAACTCTTTCCTGACCTTGGAAACACAAAGGGATTTTGGAAGCAAAGTGCTCTTGATGTGTGATCATGGTCATATTGCAAAAGATTTTCATACAGCATTATCTCTTGGGGACCAAGGAAATAAATGCTGAAGTAAGATTTGTTTTTTTAATTGAATTTTAAATATATATATATATATGTATCTCTCACTCTCACACACACACACACACATACACACACACACACACACACACACACACACACACACACACACACACACACACACACACACACACACACACACACACACACACACACACACACACACACACCAGGTACTGAGTAATTACAATGTATCCAAGAATAAAAATGAACTTCACAACTAATGATAAACAGACAGAATTCATTATTATTTTTCTTGCAGAAAAAAAATGAAAGAAAAAAGACTGTAGCTAACTAATCTTAAATTGATACCCCCTAAACTTAAAAAAGAGAAAAAGTCACCGGGATGCCTTCAACCACCAAAAGGGTAAAGGTAACGGTACATTGGTAAATTGCCTTATATGTAAATAAGTAAGTTCAGGAAGAGATTACAAATGTTTCACATGTTACATACAAAACAGTAAACCACTGTATTATTCATTAAACATTAAAATATTCCATAAAAGTGTGCCACATTTTATGAAACTTAACTTCAGTTTTCAAAACATTGCATCCAATCTTCTCGAGGCTCAAGCATGGTAAGGTTTGGGTCGTCCATAACTAAGCAAAATACATCTAAGCAAAATACATCTTCTAGCCATTAAAGTGGCAAAAGCTATCTGACACTGATAATCGACTATTCTCTATCACCACACCAAATCAAGCTGTAATGGGATGAGGTTGAATAGTAATGGAAAGAATACAGGAAAATGCATTAAAAATGTCCTTCCAGTAGTGATCTAATGCTGACCAGAACCAAAACATACGAAATAAGGAAGAAACTCCATTATGACATCTGAAAGTAGGAAAAATCTTAGTTTATTTATCTTTGGAGAATGGAAGAGGAACAGACCAATTTTAAACACTTGGTCAATATATCTTTGGAAAGAACAGTTTGTTAGTCGCTCTCCCAAGCACTCTTAGTTTTATTCATAAAAATGCAATGTATTTTAGAAATTAATCCATAAATGAATATTATTAAACCCTTTTGACAAGGATGTAACCGAAAAAAAAAGTGAATGCAATCACTATCATGGGAGAATGGAAAAGTAGTAACTTAGGTTTTTCAGAAAATCTCTAACTTGTAAATATCAAAAAAAAAGGAATTAGGGAGATTACATTTATGTGACAAATGCTCAAAGATCATAAAACAGCTGTCTGCAAAAAATGAAGTGATACCCTTTTCTCTCCATTTATGAAAAACCCGATCAAGGCAAGATGGAGGGGAAAAATAAATTATTAATAATCCGAGCAGATAAAGAAAAAAAATAAAATTCAGAACAGTGCCTGGATTAAAGGGGATTATGCAGCCAGGAGGAAGGAGCTCGCCAAAATACAATGGAAGGATACCCTGGCTAGGAGAACAGTGGAACAAAAATAGCAGGGATTTCTGGGCATTTTTCCGAAGGTCCAGTATCAGTTCATTCCAAAGAGGAAGAAAGGTTCCAAGGCGAGCAAAGGGCAACCGTGGCTGTCAAAGGAAGTCAAGAACAGTATCGTCCAAGGAGAGGAAGTATGATATAGTAGAGGAGTGGGAAGCTGGAGGATTGGGAACCCTTCAAAGAGCAACAGAAGATAAGTAAGAAAGCTATACTGGAGGAAAAAATGAGGTACGAGGGTAAACTTGCCAATAATATAAAAGGGGATAGAAAAAGCTTCTTTATGTAAAGAGGAAAAAAATTAGTTAGGACCAAAATTAGGCCCTTAAAAATAGAAACAGGCAAAATTATTACAGGAAGCAAGGAAATGACTGACACGTTTAACAGATACTTTGGATCTGTCTTCACCAGGGAAGATGCAGGTAAAGGTCAGATAGGGGGTAGAGGTCCTGCGGTATCGAAGGAATTGAAAGAAATTCTGACGGTTATGGAGGAATTAATGGAAATCCAGATTCAGAAGCATGTGGTCTTGAATAAATTGAATGGAGTGAAGGCTGATAAGTCCCCAGGGCCTTATGGACTGCATCCCCGGGGGCTTGGGGAGGTTGCTCTTGAAATTGTGGACACAATGTTCAATATTTTCCAGTGTTCTATAGATTCAGGAGAAGTGCCTGTGGATTGGAGGTTGGTTAATGTTTACCGCTTTTTAAGAAGGTGGGGAGAGAGAAAACAGGCATTTACAGACCGTAAAACAGGATTCTGTTGACACCATAGTTAAGTGAATAAACACACAAATGGTAGAGAAATACAGCCCGAGGATGTGACGAGGAGGGTAGACATGAGAGAGCCAGTGGATAGGGTGTACTTGGTCTTTCAGAAGGCTTTTGATAAGATCCCACACAGGAGATGAGTAGGCAAAATCAGAGAGCATGGTACTGGGGGTGGGATGCTGACATGGATAGAAAACTGGTTGACAGAGAGGAAACAAAGAGTTGGGGTTAACGGGTCACTTTCAGGATGGCAGGATGTGATAAGTAGGGTCTGCAGGGGTTGGTGCTGAGTCCTCAGTTGTTTATCAAATGTATTAATGATTTAGATAAGGGGATTTAGATAACATTAGCAAATTTGCAGATGACACAAAACTGGGTGGCAGTGTGAAGTGTGAGGAGGATGTCAGGAAAATGCAGGGGTCTTGGACAGGTTAGGTGAGTGGGCAGATACATGGAAGATACAATTTAATGTGGATAAATGTGAGGTTGTTCACTTTGGTGGCAGGAACAGGAAGGCAGATTATTATTTAAATGGGGTAAAGTTAGGGAGTGGGGATGTGCAACGTGCTCTAGGTGTACTTGTACATCAGTCACTAAAAGCTAGCATGCAGGTTCAACAAGCTGTAAAAAAGGCAAATGGCATGTTGGCCTTCATAAAAAGGGGAATAGAGTATAGGAGTAAAGATGTCCTTCTGCAGTTGGACAGGGCCCTGATGAGACCACCCCTGGAGTATTGTGTCCAGTTCTGGTCTCCTAATTTGAGGAAGGACATTCTTGCTATTGAGGGAGTGCTGTGTAGATTCACAAGGTTAGTTCCCGGGATGGCAAGATTGATATATGCCAAAAGGTTGGATAAACTGAGGAATTTAGAAGGATGAGGCGAGATATGATTGAGGTACATAAGATTATTAAGGGATTGGACAGAATAGAAACTGATTACATTTTCCCATTGTTGGGGGAGACTATAGTTTAAGAATACAGGGAACGCCCCATTAGGATAGAGATAAGAAAAAAATGTTTACCCAGAGTGTTGTTGGTTGTGGAATGCTTTGCCGCAGAGGGTGGTAGAAGTGGGTTCTTTGGATAAGTTCAGGAGGGAGCTAGATAAGGTTCTTGTGGACCAAGGAATTATGGGTTATGGGGAGAAGGCAAGGACAGGTTACTAATAATGGAAGATCAGCCAGGATATAAATGAATGGCGGTGCTGGCTCGATAGGCTGAATGGCCTACTCCAACACCTAGTGTCTATTTTCAAATTAGTAACCAATTTTTGACTACTGAACAGTCTCTTAATTTATTCACCTTTACCAAAGAAAACAGAAGGGAGCACCAAGTAGTGTAGCCAGAGCAAATTTTTTAAACCTCTTCACCTCCTCCATGCATGTCCATTCTGGGCCGTCTGATTTATCTGAGTCATTACATGATTTCAAAACTGAGATTGACTACAGTGGATGTGAGGATTGGATAGTGTTAAGGCCAAAGTTCAGATCAGCCATGGTCATATTGAGTGTATTATTTCTTGTGTTCTTGTTTCTGGCCCTTCCACCTTAAAAAAAAAATCCTTGCCCTTGAACCCCCAGAGCGATGAAGAGAGAAATAAAAGTGCTCCATTCCATAAAACTATCCTGTTGTCACTTTGACCAGTTCTCCAATAAAAACGAATTGCCCAAATGAAAGGCGTTTTGTTGCCTGCTTTAAAATATTGTCCACAAGAAATGTAGAATTAAACTAGCAAGATTGTGCAGAATAAATAATGGTGTCCTTTAGAAATTTTAATGTGTAATGAATCTTTCAAATCTATATGGTTTATTAGTTCTTTGAACCAGTAGAGTGGTAACTCTCTGATGTTAAGGATCATGGATTTTCTAAACTCTACAGCTGTGCTGGTCATGCCTGGGTTCCCAGTGCTTAACTTCATGCACCTTACACCCTTGGACCACACGACTGAGCGACTGCCAACATCTCCTTTTGTTGCTGTCCAAGCTTGATAGTTGGCCCTTTGAGGTATTGTGTGATTTAAATTTGCCAGTGATGCTCCACAAAAGTGACTATTTATCACTCCAATCCCCACAAGGTGGGCCATTTCTGATTTTAGTTAGAGGTATGGTACAATGAGGGTGGTATGATTAGCAAAGAGCTTAGTGCGACATTGTTGCAGTGCTAATGGTCTGGGTTGGAATCTGGTGCTGTCAGTAAGGAGTTTTCCCAATGTCTACATGGGTTTCCTCCAGGTGCTTCAGTTTCCTTCCACCCTCCAAAACGTACAGGGGTCGTAGATTAATTTGGGTGTGCTGTAGATAAAATTTAATAAATAATGAATCCATTAATGGTGAAGAATTTCTGATTTCAGTTGATGTTCCTTTTAAAGATCATGAAAAAATCAACTGCAGATGATAGTCTCAGTTGAGCTCAGGTATTGTGTCATGCTCATTCATTTCCGACTTCATTTGAACTACGATTGTATAGAACATTGCAGGCTAGACCTGAAATGTTACTTCTAGATAATTGGCATATGAATTCACAGCAAATGGCAGTAAAATAACTTGCTTTTGAATTGTTGCTAGAAGTATTGGCCTGGGGTGCGTGTGTTTAGTTCAGAACTCATCCAAACGTTGAATTTCCTTAACTTTGCACTTCAAGAATCTTCTTGAAATTTATTACCAGGTTTGGCATTAGGTGAAATGGTATAAAACAGAGCAATGGTTGTTTGGAAAACCATTCAAGGAATAAGCAGCTGTAAATGTAATAAGTTTATACAGTCACCTCTAATGTAATAATGTTGCTTCACATGAGTGCAATCAAATAAAAATTTGTAACAGATATTTTGGCAAGGTCTCTGATGAAATGTTTTGCTCTAATTATCTGGAGCTTGTTTGAATGAGCAGATGCAAGGAAAGAGCTCTCACTGGTTTCACTTGTGAGCTTTTCTCTACCATTTTGTTTCTGGAGCAACGTCACCCTGGTTGTTTGATTTTCATATTCAGAAAGACTCAGGAAAGTGACAGACCTGACACTGTTTGCTTTGTTTAAATGCAATTCCTTTTTCTCAATTTATTTTGAGAAGGTAACTGGAGAGTGAAAAATATTTGGTTGGCAAGAGCAGCCTTTTTTCCATTTGCAGTTAAGCCCTTCCAACTGTGCCTCAGAATTGTGCGTTTGTCTCATTTAGCTATGTTGCCTGCGTGATGCATGCTCATCTCCAACAGCGTGCCTTCTGATTAAGTTTGACAAATTAGGTAGAATTGGGAAGAAATCTGTCTGTTGGGTTCAGACCCATGTGAACTGCACTGCCCCTGCTGGTGGATTTGAATTCTGGCGCTTGCCATGAAAGCACTGTTCTCTTGAATTAAGACTTCCTTCAGAAACCTGCTCTTAGTTCCTGGAACTCTACTCAAGCTTCCTTGTTCATTATTCACTTGGCAGCAAACACTGCTCCGTGTTAGTCATTTGTCAGCTCAAGTTCAGCTGAAGAGCTTTATGCGCATAAGCCTTCATTGACACTTCCAACGTGCCTTCTTCACATGGAGTGTCACTTAATATTTGAAAATTTTCTGATTATCAAGCGTGGGGTTCGAATCTGGTATTGTGGATAAGAAATTTGTATGTTCTCTATAGGCCCGTGTGGGTTTCCTCTGGGTGATCTGGTTTCCTCTCATACTTCAAAAAGTACTGGGTCGGAGGTCATTTGGATGTAATTGGGCAGCAAAGGCTCAAGGGCCTGTTAGCGTGTTGCATGTCTAAATTTTAATTTAAATTGATCTTGCTTTCCCGTTTGCTACGGGTGCAGTGGGTGTTGATGATCATTGGTTATAGCATCATAGATTTTAACAGCTCAGAAATAGGCTTTTTGTCCAAATTATCCATTCCATTCAAGTTCCCCACCCAAGCTGCCCCACTTCACTTGATTCGGATCATATTCCTCTAAACATACTCTATCAATGGATCTGTCTGAAAGCCTTTTCAATGTTATCATTGTCCCTGGTTTTGCCATTTCTTTTGTAGCTTGTTCCGTAATTCATGTGGAAAAGGTGCCCATCAGACTCCTTTTAAATCTTTCTCCTCTCACCTTAAATATATGCCCTCTAGTGTTAGATTTCCCCTATCCTTGGAAAAATGTTGCCACTTTGCCTTCGTGATTTTGCAAACCTCTATACGCTCCAGGGAGAAAAGATGCTGTCTATCTAATCTCTACTTATAATTCAAGTCTACCCTGTCCAGGTGGCATTTTCTACACTCTTTCCAACTTAATGATATCTTTCCAGTGGCGGGGTGACCAGAACAGTTCACAATATTAAATATTAATGTGGTCTCACCAACCTCCTGGACACATAACAGGGTGTCCCAGGTGGTTTCCTTGGGTTGTAATAGATTTAGTCTGAATACAAGTTTTCCTTTTGCATCCCAGGAGAACGTTGTGGAAGAGAGACTAGTCCCACAATACTAATGGCAGAGATAAACCATTAAAATGATGAACCCAATGAAACTTTGGAGCCTTGGTCATCAATATTGGAGGCGCTCTCCCCCCTGTAGTGTTCATTTGTGTTCTGTGATTTCCTTTTGGAGGAAAACAGAAGAAAACAGCTGCCTATTCCACAGTGATGATGGGGATCTTGGAAAAAGTAATTAAAAAGTAATGAGGAGTGAGAGAGGAAACAGCTATGCTTATACACATGTGTGCTGTTACTCGTGTGGTAGGCACAGGTTTCACCCACTCTCTACTGTGACTGTGTAGTAGGCACACATTTCAACCACATTTGTATTTTGGAAGTTTTGTTTTTGCCTTCAGTGATTCATAGTTCTCCTCCCCCATTTTTATCCCCCAGGCACAGCAAATAAATTGTCATGTTGTTTGAAATCAACTTGTTCTGCTGTTGAAAATGTCAAGTGTAGACGTTGCATTGGTTTTTCAGCTTAAAAAGGCTGTCAATTTGGCTGCAGGTATGATATTATAGTCTTTGAGACAACAGTATGACAGATACAAAAGACAAGTCACTTACCCTATTAGAACAGTGATGGCAAAATGCTCCGAAGTTCTTCTGCATTAAAACTCAAGACTGGACCAGGCTATCTAATGCTGTGCACGCCCAGGGCTACAGCCAGGTCATGGAACTGTGTCAAGCATAGGGATTGCATAGAATGATGTGCTGAGTGAGGTCTTCATTGTCAATCAGATCACAGTACTCCCTGTCAATCACACGCAACCTCAGCTGTTTCCTGTAGTCTCCAGAGGTTGCAGGCGAACTACTTTTCAGCCTTCAGTGATTGGTGGACGTGAGCGGATTTGGCTTCTCGTGAACAATTAATGGCAATAAGCATCCCTTCTCTGGTTCATGGGCTGCAGAATTTTATCTGTTTGGAATACAAAATGTAATGTAGCTTAATTGTAATCTATTCAACAAGCCAACCTGAGCTAATATTTATGCTCTGCATGAGCCCCTTTTCACCATAAATTTGGAATATTCTACCTTTTCCTTCTATATCATTCTGCATGCTGGAACTCCTTCAATACCTTTGCATTACTGACCTTCTCTATAATGTGAAATTTCACATTCAAACCACTCTTTAGATAATGAATCTCTTGCGAATTCCTGATGGGGTTTATTAAGTGTCCATTTTGTATTTGTGGTCTCCGCCCAGTTTTTGAGCCCATCATGTGAGGAAACATTTCCTGTCATGTCTATCCTAGCACAAGCTTTAAAGACCTTTATCAAGCCTCTTTAAGACTTGCATCCCACTAAATTAGCTGTTCAGTGTCCCGGGATAGGAATGGGGGTTTGACTTTTCACATTTGACCACTCCTAACTGGGACACTGAACGCTTTCACACTTGCAAGGAGCCATCCCTGGAGTTAGGACTGTTCTACCTTCTGTCGGTGATGTCATGTGGCATCGGGCGATGGCGGTCCTGCCCTAAATCCTGATCAATATATTATAATCTTATATTTGAACAAAATTAATCATGCATAATTATAATTAAGATTTATGTACAGCACAGTTTGAACTGTTCAGCCCCTGTTGTTATTGTGCCGACCTATATAAACATTTATAAGGGACTGTGGGAAAGTGCTAGCACTAACGGACAATTTTTAAACAGGGTGGGAATGTTGGTAGCGCTATAGTGCACAATTTATATCGGATGGGGAAATTTGTAGTGCTATAGTGCACAATTTATATAGCGTGGGAAAGTTGGTAGCACTATTACATACAATTTGTAAATACTGTGGGGAGAAAAGCGAAAGCGACCTGCCCTCTCAGAATTCCATGTGACAGAGAAAGGGCTGTATGCCCGGCTGCATACAAGGAGCATCCATGGACGGGTTTTTCTGCTACAAGGCATTCTGAGAAGTCAGATCTGCCATTGCTTTTTCCCCATGGTCTTTATAAGTTGTGCTACAACTTTCCCACGCTGCTTTAAAAATTGTCTGCTATTGCTATTTATTTCCTCTCTCTCTCCCTCTCCCTCTCTCTCTCTCTCTCTCTCTCTCTATCTCTCTCTCTCTCTCTCTCTTTTCCTCTCTCTCTCTCTCTCTCCTGCAGAAACTTTCCCACAGCAAAATTTAAACTTTCATTTTAATCTTTTTTTCCTTCACGTTACACAAAACTTGGGTCATTTCAGTCCCATAATGCAATTACCTGTTTCATACTTGCCTGATTGCAACATAGATGCCGAAGATTATACTAGGGGTCGAGGCCGTCAATCCCCGGCGTGAGATGATGTCATCTGATGCTGGTGTGGAACTGATTTTGCTTTCACACTAGGCACTTTAAAGGCCGATTGACAGTTAATTTCTAGGATTACTTGCATGTGCAAAAGGGGCTTCAGGTTGCTACTCAGCCACGTCTATTTTTCTTGAGAAAAGAGCCCCAGACTGTCCCATCTTTAACTTTGATGTATAGCTACTGCCATCTTTCCTTGTGCGATTGAAACAGTTTTATTGCAAGCAGTGAATTAAACGTGCTTGCTGATGCTGCAGTTTAGTGTGTGACGCCCCATTTCTCCTGCAGAACAAGACCTTGGCCATACTGTAAGTACATGGCTGCATGATTAGATGGCAGGACTGGGAGAGGAATCCCAAAGTGCTCCTTGGATCGAGTAAATTAAAATTTAATCACAAACCAAATGATTTAGTTCTCTAATGGGGAAACTTATCAACACTTACAGAATGTGGCAAGCATTAGCCAAAACTGAATGATGAAGAGGATTTTGGAAATGCTGACCTGGACTGTTGAAAAGAGGGATTTTTAAAACTGTGAACATTTTGTTTTCGTATTTACTTACTAATTAGGAATGATTATTCTCACCCCACCCCTTCCCATTCACAGTCTTCCTTCTCCTTGTATCTTCTCCAACCTCTCACTCACATCCTTCCCATTAGTCATGTTGGCACTCTTGCCCCAGTGCCTCTCCAGAGACTGAGTGCATAACCTGGTCTTCTCAGTACACAATTCTGAAAGAACTCAAAGGTACTATCCTTTGATTATCTGACTCGTTGTGGGGGGGGGGCGGGGGGGGTGGGGGGGGCAGAGCAAACAACCTTGTGGCACTATTTCAAAAAAGGAGTAGGGAAGTTCTCTGATGCAGCCAATAATCATCCTTCAACAAATATGATTAAAATAGCTTATCTGGTTATTTGCACAATCTTGCCTGTGGGATTCCTTTGTACACAAATTTGCTGCCAGTGTTTTTCATTAATAATAGTAACAAGAATATTATCGGGGAAAATGCCTCGGGATGTCCTGGGGATTTTAAAGGTTCTACAAATGTAAGTCTTGTTTCACTTGAGGTATTGATTCACAGTGTTTTGTACACATTAGTACCAGCTACATGGTAATGCTATCGGGGAAAATGCTTCGGGATGTGCTGGGGATTTTAAAGGTTCTACAAATGTAAGTCTTGTTTCACTTGAGGTATGGATTCACGGTGTTTTGTACACAGTAGTACCAGCTACATGGTAATGCTTTCCCCAGGTTACAAGGATCCCACATTTGTCACTATATAGTGTTACATCTCAAACCAGGAACAATAGAAGATGCAATTCAAAAACATTAAACTTTAACTATATTTATTAATGGCTATTAACAATTTAATCTCTTAATACAATTAACCCCACTATCCGTATATATAGAAAAAAATACAAAAATATATATATTTATTTATTTATAAAGAGTGTGTATGTGAAAAATCCAGGCCATTACATTACAATGTTCAAAAAGGAAGAAGCCCCAAAAATCCCAGGTCAGTCAGTTAAGTTAGTCAGTCCAAAAAACAGTTCACTGAATTCAATCTCAAAGTTCGTCCAAGTTCAGTTCTTTAACTGATAACAAAAGACTTCGTATTGAACCTTAGAGAGAGAAGTGACTGATGTAAATTTACAAATCCTCACTTATAAGGCATGTGCATTTCACACAGCTCTCCAGCTCCCTCTGCCACTTCAACTGCTGCTCTCTGCTTCACAACTGGATTCTCTCTTTGTTCTTGAAAGTTCCAAACAATTGGCGAGTTTAACACCTAGCTGTAACATAAGTTGCACAGAGTTCTGAGCAGAAAGCCATCCTTTATAATGACAATCCAATGTTCAAAAGGTCAGTCCATGGTCCATAACAATAGTTATGTGTACTTATCAATGTGCATTGTCCGACAGTATATAGAAGCCTCGTCGTATTTCTCCAACCCTTCCACTTTCAGGAAAGAAACTAATGATCAACTAAACTAAAGCAAAATAAAACTGGAAGTCAGAGACCATCAATTCTGGAAATGCTCAGTAGCCCATGGAGAGAGAAACAGAGCTAATGTTTCTGGTTGAGATAAAAATCTCAGGGTTGTATGTGATATATGAATGCTGAGAATAAATTTGAACTTTGACTTTGGTGAACCTTTGGAAACATCTATTTCCCTGCTGCTCAGATCGTGCCTGAACCTTTGAGTATTTCTCAGCTTTTGTTTTTATTTCACTAATGCTGGGATCTTTTTGTATATATATTGTTTCAATCTTTTGTGACATTTTTCTCACCCGGGAACTAAATATATTTGGTGATGTTTTTAATTCACCTATTCGTGCAAGAACTTTTCAAACCAAGAAAATTAAAACCAATTTAATTTTGAAAATAGAACTTGCCAGGTTCTTGTTTCCATTTGCATACTATTATTTACTTGAAGACGATATCATAATTTCTGTGAAATACTTTTTTAACTTTTGAAAGTTCTTCTCTTCCAATGCAAAATGTGTTGCTTTTTGGTATCAGTAGTAATGGTTTCATATTTTGCTAGGACAGTGAAGGATTCAGATCCTTTCTAGGGATGTGAGGATTTGGATTTCATTTTAGTTTGTATTTAATTCCAAAGGAATGTGACACTTGGAAGAGGAAATTTAAAAAACCCAAGATCCCTTGCCTTCTCTAGAATGGCACAAAACAGAGTTTGGAAAACCACTTGGAATAAGCAGCTTTAAATATATTCAATTTATACTGTCATCTTTAATGTAATAATTGTTTCACAAGTGCATCAAATAAAATTGATGAAATATTATGCCTCAAATTATCTGGATCATGTTTGAATCAATGGATACAGTGGAATAAGTTATCAGAGATTTCACTCTTAATCTTTGGCTCTTCCATTCATTAATTTTGTAGATGGAGCACAGTCACCCTGGTTATTCAGGAAAAAAAAACTGGTAAAAGGCAAGTCTGACACTTTTCCTCTGTTAAAATGCAATTCCTCTTTTTTTGAGAGAACAGCTGTAGAGTCAGGAGTATTTGGTTGGGAAGAGCAGCCTTTTCCACTTGCACTCTCATTACAGGAGCGACCAACACGGGCACACCTATGGCGAAGTCTTCGAACTGTGTGACACTTGTTCGTCTCCAATAGTGTCTTTTCCAAGGAGGTTTACCAAATTAGGTAGAATTGGGAAGCAATGTGACAATTGGATTCAAAAACACACGAAGGATCACAGAGTCTTGGATAGCTCAGTGGTTAGAGCGCTGGGCTTGTAAACCAGGTGTTGCGAGTTTGTTCCTCACTGGGGCCTTCCTTTCTGTGAGATGCTCTTGACAAAGTGGCAACTGTCTGTCTTCCTTACAGTAGACAAAGTTAAAAAATTTCACATATATTACATACTAAATGTAGTATTGCATGGGAATAATGGAACCTTTACCTTTATCATTCAATCATCATTTTCTCAACCCCATGGGTGGCCAACAATATCTCTAACTTCCCAGATTCTTGATACCTCGTAATAACACAGTATTAATCTGTTCGTAATGTGACAATATCCATATTATTGTGCCATCCTCAATATTTCAATACACCTTACCCTGTTCATGTAGGCAGTGTTTATGTTTTAGATCTTGAACTGAAATGCTGATTAAGCAGGGACTCGCACTTAATATCAGATGCATTTCCAGGATTAAAGTCTCTTTATCTTCCTAGAGGGTATACATCAATTTTTTGATAAGATAAAGGAAATTCCATGCCACATTAACTGGAGTAGGAGAGTTATCCCCGCTGTCCTGGCCAATAATTATTCCTCAATTATTATTTCTGAAGCATGTTATCTTGTTATTAGCACATTGCTCTCTTTGTTGCTTGCTGCTATGAGTTTTACCTAATTTCAGTGATGTTGATTCGAAAATACTTCTTTGCCAGAACAGTGCTTTGGGACATGGAAAACTGTTTTTTTCCCCAAAGAAAAATGCAAATTTATCTTTCTTGTTTTTTTCTAAATCTTAGTTTCTCATTCTTGTTAATATGGCGTGGAACTGAATCTCATGTTTCATGAGAGAGAGGGAAAAACTTAACAGCTTCTAGAATTTCATTACAGGAGAGAAAGGATGTTCTTGGTTGTTCTCAAAAGGGTGCACTTGACTGTTCTCCAAGTCAACAAGTAGTAAACTAAAGAGGAAATGTTTGTTGTCTAATTCAAGGGCCTAAAATGCCTGTTGTAAATTGTGCTTTAGAAATGGTGGACAAATTATTAGAAACTATTCTAAATGATGGTACAAGCCTTCATTTAGAAATGTATGATTTTAATTAGAGGAATCGGCATGGACAGGTGATTCAATTTTATGAGCTAGTAAAGATGGCATTTGAAAGATTGTGCATGGATTTCAGCAAAGCTTTCCCAAGAGTTCCACATGTCAGCTTCAGCAGAAGCCCATGAAGTTCAAAAGAAAGTGTTTCATAAATTGTTTCATTTGTAAAGAAGCAAAGGGTAATAGTCTAAGTAAAGAGAAATATATTACTGTGATTCCTTGTGATACATTTTAGAAATTATTTCTTGTCCTAAGAATGTAAAACTTAACTGTGAATGCATTTTACCCAGTCTTGATTTAGGAAATTTGGTAAAATAACAAAGACTCTCAGAACTGCTGCTCCCTGATTTATGAGCCAAACAAGAAAGTCTGCAGATG